>NC_091938.1:34693299-35020945 GCF_041260155.1 Ptychodera flava
TTAAATTGTGCAAAATGTTCTTTCAAGTCCAGATGTACTCGTGTTTCGTCGTATTCGTTAGTCGCTAACTCTTCGGCTATCTTGTGTTTTCCATACACCTTGTACTTGTACCAAGACTCCTTGACGAGATGACTCGGTGGATCATTCGGGTCGATGCTACCCTTCTGGTCTTCATGATCCCTTGCATATTGAGCAATTCTTTTCCCAACAGAATTTGTCGTTGTACATTGGAAATGAGTCATGAGAGCGATGGCATAGCTAATATAGTGAGAGATATCCAACTTGGATTTAAAATATGGCGGCTTACCGATGACTGCAGGAATTTCTCCGTCGGAGCTGTCTTCAGAATCAATGGAGTCTATACGTTGTCTTTTCTTTGGTGGTGCACTAGTAGTAGTAGTAGTAGTAGTAGTAGTAGTAGTACTTGTATTAACTACGTTGGGTACTTTGGTGTCATTACAAGGTTTGGTCAAAAGTTCTCTTGCGTCTTTTGTCACTTGCTCAGCAGTGTCACCAACGCTACCAATATACTCTCTCTGGAGAAGATATTTCGTACATCAAGGAACACTTCTGATGGCTTGTGATGTTACATTACAATCCAGTACTTTGCGGATGTCCTGTAAGTACAACCAAAACGGTGCTCTGCAATAATTCTGGAAATAGCCATCTGTACCCCACATAATATGATAGTGAAGTAACGGTATTCTTCCAGGATTACATCCTTCGTTATGTGCAGCTATGATGACATCATCCATAGGACGCCTATTGAGTACAGCCACCAAAGACTTCTGTGCATAAACGTTATCCACAGAGAGCCCATCGGTCTTAGCATCGACATAAAAACGCTCTCCAACACCATTCTTACACCGTATAATATTACGATTTCCAAAAACATCACGTCTAGATGGATCGGAACCCACAACAATCGAACGAAGCATGCGTGACATGGTACGGTGTTGACTCTACGGCTGCACTAATGCATTTGAATTGACATTTAAACTCCCTACGTACTTATTACTTAATACTGAACGCTGATTGGTTAAAAATGGTTTCGCCCAAATTTGATTTGTTAAAATGGAACAGTCCAAATTAAGACCCCCTAAGTTAGTATAAATTACCATATTAAGTACTAACCTTCACAAATTGTTAGTGCGCGTAGATTTAATTCTGCGGTGATCTTATCCAACGCCTCCTGCTGCTGTAAACTGATGTCGGTGATCAACAACGGTCGGTCTTTCATCGCATCACATATACTTCTGTTGAAATCAACTAAGACTTCAACGTTACCGTCAGCGATGACTCTGTCTCTTGTTTTCCCTTCAAAATTGATATATGGATTGTCGTGTTTGGCACAGCGCCCTATCACCACATCGGCATTCACCTGGACGGGATTCTGCCCTTGATATGGACCTTTGTGCCAGAAATCCATCATTTCATCATCTGTAATATACCCTAAATAATGAACAGGTACAGCAGCGTACATTATTATTATCTGTACTTTTCGTTTGGATTTCCATTTTGCATAGTACATTGGTTCATCCAGAGTCAAACACAGCATCCTGCTGTACCAGGCTGTAGCTTTCCATACATCTTTTAGTGGCTTCTTCTTTTGCCTGCTTTGCTGTTTTTTTAGGCATTATCACAGGCTTTCAACGCTAGATAAAAGAGAAAATAAAGAAAATTGTTGGCAGAAATCTACAGGGGAGGAAGGGGCCTAAAATATGGAAATGTAGCATCCGTCTTTTTGCAGAGTTGTACACATACACTTGGTATGTAGTTTTATTGCATGTCACTATTGCTGAGTGGACGCAAACTTTCATTATCTGTACTTTTCGTTTTGATTTCCATTTTGCATAGTACCATCCGTCTTTTTGCAGAGTTGTACACATACACTTGGTATGTAGTTTTATTGCATGTCACTATTGCTGAGTGGACGCAAACTTCATTATCTGTACTTTTCGTTTTGATTTCCATTTTGCATAGTACCATCCGTCTTTTGCAGAGTTGTACACATACACTTGGTATGTAGTTTTATTGCATGTCACTATTGCTGAGTGGACGCAAACTTTCATTATCTGTACTTTTCGTTTTGATTTCCATTTTGCATAGTACATTGGTTCATCCAGAGTCAACACAGCATCCTGCTGTACCAGGCTGTAGCTTTCCTTACATCTTTAGTGGCTTCTTCTTTTGCCTGCTTTGCTGTTTTTTTAGGCATAGGCTTTCAACGCATGAATCTGCTGACACAGTCTAATATTCTTGCCGCCATAAGTTGGCTGGTCCGCGCCTCAGTACATGTAATTGCGGCTGTTAGGACATGCTGCCCGATACAGATCAAGCCGTTCAGACACATGTTCAGGCCATTTAGCAATGATCGTGCTAAGACGGACCATAAATGCAATGAAACTGGCCACAAGTTCAACCACTGGATTTTCATCGCTTTCGGTACCGCTGTCTGCTGTTGAACTACTTTGACTTCCATCACTGTCACTGGGTGTTGGTGGAAATTCTTCACAATCTAAACGTAGAGATTTCGTATCTTCCATTCGAATAGTACCGTCGTCTACCATTTTATCTACGTAAGCTATCACGGCTTCTTCATCCCATTTATCATCACCCAATACATCACTAGGAAGTTGACCCTTTACTGCAGACATTACACCTACTGCAAACGCAAAATCTTCGCAGTGCTTATCACACGCCATAGTACGGAATGGCATTTTCAATTGAACGCCACTCCTTATATACCGTGTGGAAAGACTCCCTAACCCATTCACTGTTAGAGGTTCCTAGTTTCCCTTCATCAATGGGTAGTAATACATAATACTAACTGCGCATGCGTAGCGGGTACGTATTAAGTACTCTATTTTTCAGTGATCGTGGTGTTTTAGGGGTATTAAAAAACAGTCGCACTATAGCGTAAGGAAGGGGTGTGGGTATCCAGCTCTATGGGTTTGCTCAGAATTAGATTAAATGATGCCTATACTGACAACATACAGACAGACACAAGTGTGGGGTCAAGGTCAACAACTTTATTCCGATGTTGACAGGCTATGAGCCGATTTCCGCCACTCTAGGCGTAATAAGATACATATTCAAAGACAAAAAGCAGAAAGAAAGAGGAAGGAAGAAAGAAAGAAAAAAAAAATTCAATTGCAAGCTAGTAGGATAGGGAGGGAGGGTGGGGGAACGCTCTGAGGGCGAAGCCAATACTGATTAACTATTAAGTGGCCTCGTCCGGAGACCATCCCACTCACAGCCTCGAACCCGGCCCATTTAAACTACAATAAAACAAGTATTATTGTTCACTTAAATGATGCCTATACTGACAACATACAGACAGACACAAGTGTTGGGGGTCAAGGTCAACAACTTTATTCCGATGTTGACTGGCTATGAGCCGATTTCCGCCAAAAGCCCCCAACACTAGTAGTAGGCGCTAGCCCTCCGGCGCCCTGGAAATAGCGTCATTGTCGCTAAAGAGTCCATGCATGTTACTTAGTTTGTAAAGTTCTTACTACAAAGGTCCTGGAGCAATAAGGAGTGTGTTGAAACAGACATATGGTAGTGCCATTCCTGTAAAGGGTGTGCCTCGCGACTTTGCAGGGTGTCTAAAGCTCTGAAGTAGTGTTTAATTTCGTGCAGGCGCGATACGGAGTCCGCGTCGTTATCATTAGTTCTGACGTATCTGGCGGTAATCTGAAAGTTGGAGATTGCCGACAGCCAGAAGAGTTCGCGTAGCCACTCCATGGCTGTTGCATTGCGTGACGTGCCAGAGTTTATTATATACATGGTGGTGGTATTGTCCGTGTATACCACTATGTGGCGTTTGTCCCAGAAACGATGCCACCGCCTGCACGCAAGCAGGACGGTGTAAAGTTCCTTGAGGTTGATATGCGCATCCGCAGTAGTTGGGTGGTCCGCTGACCATCGCGTGTAGAACCAGTCGTTCGCGTAAATGCCCGCTCCCGCTGCTGAGCATGCGTCAGTGGTGAAAATCTGCTGGGGCAACGGAGTTTCCTCTATGAAGAATGCCGTACCATTAAAAGATTTGCTGAGATTCGCCCACCAGCTGATGTCCGCTCTCGCTTGCCTGTTAAGGCGTATGTGATGAGACTGTCGTGAGACCGAATTTGTCACATCGATGAGTCGCCGCAAAAATGTGCGCCCGCCGCGAATAACTCTTGCCGCCCAGTTGAGTTTGCCGATTAATTGCTGAAGCTCGCGTTTCGTCGCTCGCCGCTTTGGAAGCCAATATTCCAGAAGGTCGCTTACTTCTTGTAGCTTGGTATCGTCTAGGGACAGAGTCCGTGTCTGCGCGTTTATCTCGATCCCTAGGAATGTTAAGCATTGCGTAGGCTCGACCACCTTATCCCAGTTTATGGAAAAGCCAAGTTGCTGAAGTAGTTGTTGCAAGGCGTTAAATGCTTGTTCGCACGCTAGTTTAGAGTCCGCGATGATTAGGAAATCGTCGAGATACACGATGACGACATCATACCCTTTCCTGCGCATCATTCTAGTAATACTTTGCGTGATGCGAGTGAAAATTTCCGGGCTCTTCGCTGCACCGAATGGAAGGCGTGTGTCGACCATGTATGTCCAAGTTTTATGCTGCATCAACTTGTAACGTAGGCCCATAGCACGCTGTGAGTCAATACTTATGGGTACAGAGCGATAAGCGGATTTCAGGTCGACTTTGGCCAGATACGATCCTGGCTTGCACATAGCGACAGCGTGATCGATAGTTTCATATTTGAACGAGTTTGTAGATGCATATGAGTTCACGCTTTTGCCGGTAGGTTGGCTGCAATCGTGAATGAGTCTAACCTTGTTTGATTGTTTCTTGGGTATAGCACCGAGGCTGCTTATAATGTGCGGTTTACTGTTCGTGATCTTGTAATTTCCTGCTGATATTCGTGTAAAATTTGTTGTTCAACCGCCTCGCAGTAAGCTGGATCGGTGCATGATGCATAGTTCGATCGTTCCACTTTTTGAAGGGGGGTGCCAGGGTCGATGATGTCGAAACCGTATTTTATGCCGTTTAGAATGAAGTCGCGATCCATGTCGTATTTGAGTTCGTTTTCCCATTTTTCCAGGCAATCAGTCAGAGGGCTAGCTACCTTATGCTAGGCTTGACCACCCAGTTCTTGGCTGAGCAGCGAATTGTGGCGGTGTTGTGGGTGGTCTTTGCGGCAGCCGTCCTCTATGCACACGTGCGCGAAACGGCAGGAAGTGCGGTTGCAGCCGGCTGGTTTTTGGAAATCAAAGCAGATTTCGGTTTCTCGTGTGACAAAGTTGCGGCGCGCAGTGTCCTTCGTAGTGTTTTTCTTGGGCGTATTTCCGTTTGCCTGTCGTTTATCAAGGTGATACAGGGATAAATGGAGGTCCACGGAACCCCATGTGATTGAGTCCGTCGCCTGTTTCTTGCGATACTCGTGATCATACGATAAAACTGATGATGTCGTAAAAGATTGCGCGTAATCCCCGATGTTAATTGTGTGATCGAGGTACGCCAATGTGTCCTTCGTGGACATGCCGCGGTTAATCAATGTCTTTAAGATTCGGGCGTTGGCTGATATCCATGAGGAAGGGAAACTTGGTCAGGTTTCGGTCTACGCTTGGCGGTCCGCATAACTAGCTTCATGTCCCCTTCCGCTGCTAGTTCCGTCTCGTCGGAAGAGTCCAGCGAGGCAGTCTTTGTGGTTATATGGTCCGGAATCAGTAATGGTTTACGCTCATCCTTCGTTAGATTTTGGGATGTGGTGCGCTGGTCCGATACAATGTCTTTTAGCGCGTCGTTGCTGAAAGCTTCGAGGAGTTTGTTCAACTCTTCATCTTTGGCGAGGGACTTTGTAGTCGCCCCTGATGTTTCTGTCCCGTGTGGAGGTTGGTCTTGAGGTGCCTGTTGTTTTGCCGGGTTTGCGTCGAAGTTGTTCCATGCCCAGCGGAGCAGTCCGCGCTGGCCTATAGGCAATTTAAGTCCGATGATGTCTTGATTGTTGAGCCGCTTCAGGACATCGGTTGATGGGATGCCTTGTGTAGTTAGCACGTCATGTGTATCCTCCGTTAGCCTGCTGCCTCACACCATTCGCGGAAACTTTGTGCTTTGTCTGACATTGTTGCTATTCGTTGGCGGGAACAATAGCTTTGTGGACAAACGTTATCCACATGTGAACGCTCTGAGGGCGAAGCCAATACTGATTAACTATTAAGTGGCCTCGTCCGGAGACCGTCCCACTCACAGCCTCGAACCCGGCCCATTTAAACTACAATAATACAAGTATTATTGTTCACTATACGAATAATAATAAGGTACAGTATGAAGCATCATAAGGTCTCCCATCATACCATATATGAAGGGTGTACCACTTGTGGTTACTGAGCTATGGACAAATATGTATATTTGAGGTCAAAGGTCATCAAGGTCATGTGACATTTTGCTATATACCAAAAATCAGACCTCTAGCTCTATTGACTCGCTCAAAATTAGATATGCACATAATTAATGAGGTACAATATGTGGCGTCATAAGGTGTCCCATCATACCATATATGAAGGGTGTAGCACTTGTGATTACTGAGTTATGGACAAATATGTATATTTGAGGTCAAAGGTCACTGAGGTCACATGACATTTTGTCAAAAAAACTGTATTGCTAAGTTATCCCTATATACCAAAAATCAGACCTCTAGCTCTATTGGCTCGCTCAAAATTAGATATGCACATAATTAATGAGGTACAATATGTGGCGTCATAAGCTGTCCCATCATACCATATATGAAGGGTGTAGCACTTGTGGTTACCGAGTTATGGACTATATATATATATATATATTTGAGGTCAAAGGTCACGTGACATTTTGTCAAAATATCTGAGATATTTTCGTGAACGGATGGACTCACGGATGGACTCATGGACGGACATGGCCCAATCTATAAGCCCCCTGGACTTCATCCGTGGGGACTAAAAACTGTGTCACTGCATCCTTTTTGCAATATGAATACGATGAGAAACTAAATTATTTTTCTTGGCCTTGTACATGGGAGTCTATGGACTGCCTTATACATGGGAGTCTATGGACTGCCTTATACATGGGAGTCTATGGAGGTGAAAACTTAAAAAGTCCTCCAACACGGCCAAATTTGATCGCATTGTGAAACAAATCGACGTGCATCTGTATGGGGTAGGGTACTATCCTTGTGCAGAGTTTGAAAGAAATTGACCTTGGCATGTCTGAGATATCTGCGTGAATGGACGGACGGACGGACGCATGCACGCACGGACATGACCAAACCTATAAGTCCCCCTGGACGGTGTCTGTGGGGACTAATAAAGCAAAAGAGATCGAGATCGAGATCAAGAGCGACAGCCATGTTATACACATATGAAAGAAAATGCCGTGACCTTTAAAAATGACAACATTGGTGACGTCAAATTACTCGCGCGATCGTACAGACTTATACAAGAGTACAAACTGTGCATGCGTTAGGCGCCCATTTTGATTTTTAATGATTCTCTACAGGTTATAGGTAATTAGTCTATGTGCTTCTGTACTTCCCATGTGAGCATGTTAAAGGTTTTCTGTACCATGTTTATTCATCGGTATCTGGAATCTCTGTTCCAGGTGCTTCGAAGCTCCACAGTTGGGACACTGTCCATCCACACACCTAATGAATGATGCGTGTTTTCCTGAATAGTTTGATTTAGCTCTATGTAAACTGTCCCCAGTTTTCACAAACTTACAAGAAATGAAATGAGTTATCATGGTGACGGCATTTAATCACTCTACACAAACATACAGACAGATTTGCAAATTTCATCACAATTTTAACAAACCTAAGTTGGGTCATCCCGATAGGGACCTGTCTACCAAATAACAAAGCTGTCTGACCAGCGGTTATGAAGAAGATATTTTACCAAACACGCCTTTTTTGGTACTAATTTGCATATTTTCAACAATATCAAAAAATTAAACATAGGTCCAAAGTCCCTGAAGCTACTATAGACATAGATACAAAATTAAGTATTTCCTGACTGTATGAAATTATCTCAAAAAGGTCATCCTTGGGACCTGTAAATCAAATATTAAAGATGTCTGACCAGCGGTTTGATAAAACAAGCGACCCAATAGTTGACAGAGCTCTGCTGTGTTATGTAGATAATAACTTTTTGTGGCACATGTATTGATGAAGAAGGTGGATATCTTTGATAGCTCATTTCAGGATGGCCTGACCAAAAATGGCAAACTTGGCTGCAAAAATACAAAATTAAAGATTTCATCATAATTTCAATATATTACATTAAGATATAGCCTAGGAGTGTGTATACCAAATATCAAATACGGCTAGTGTTCAATCGGGTTCGAACCCACAACATACGGCATCAGTTGCCTAGCGGAGAGGCCACAGAGAGAACCGCTCGGCTAAATCTCCACTCCCAAAGCTATTAGATGAGTAACTTTTGAGAAACAAATATTTTGACCAAAAGTGGCAAAAATTGACCCAAAAATACAAAAATTGAAGATTTCATCAAATTTAAATATATCACACTAAGACAACCCCTAGGAAGCTGTATACCAAATATCAAAGGCATCGGACAAGTAGTTTTTGAGAAACACATTTTTTGACCAAAAATGGCAAAAATTGCACCAAAAATACAAAATTGCAGATTTCAGCATATATTCAATACATCAGACTTCTTCATAACTGCTGGTCAGGCAGCTTTGTTAATTTGTATACAGGTCCCTAGGGATAACCCAACTTAGATTTGTTCAAATTGAGATGAAATGCGCAAATTTGTATTAAGGAATTTTTTTGTCATTTTGGTCAAAAATTTATTTCATCAAAACCCCTCGTCTGACAGCTTTGATATTTGGTATACAGGTTCCCACAGATGAACTTAAATATCAAAAAATTAAAAAAAAGTAGTTTCTCAAAATCATATTTTTCATCTACACAACAAATATTAAATCAGTAAGTACTGTGGTTCTCAAGATATTTGAGTGGACGGACGCCTCACAAACGGATACATACATACATACATACATACATACAGACTGATGCCGGACGCCGGACGGATACCCATCCCAATAGTTTCTATAGACTATAGTAGCTAAAAACTACTCATCAGATAGTTTTGGTTAACATGTTCTTAGGGATGATCCAATGTGACATTCAAATTATTATGAAATCTTCAATTGTGTATTTTTAGTCCCCACGGACACTGTCTGGGGGGACTTATAGGTTTGGTCATGTCCGTGCATGCGTCTGTCCGTTCAAGCAGATATCTCAGGGATGCCTGGAGCGATTTCATTCAAACTTGGTACAAGGATTACTTCATATGTCATACAGATGCACGTCGATTTGTTTTGTGATACACTCCAATATGGCTGCCAGGCGGCCATTTTATTACGATTATTTCATATACAGAGCCATTACTCAGGCATGTTTCAACCGTTTTTATTCAAAGTTGGTACAAGGACATTGACCAATGACATAGATTTGCACATTGATTTGTTTTGTGATACAATCAAATATGGCTGCCGTACGGCCATTTTGTTTCAATTTTTTTCATGTACATAGCCATAACTCAGGCATATCTCAACCGATTTTATTCAAACTTGGTACAAGGACATTGACCTATGTCAGACATATGCACTTTAATTTGTTTTGTGATACAATCCAATATGGCTGCCAGGTGGCCATTTTATTACAATTTTTTCATGTACAGAGCCATAACTCAGGCATGTTTCAACTGATTTTATTCCAACTTGGGAAGTGAGAAACTTAGCAGAATATGTAGATTCCTGCCTGACACTGACAGAATTTGCATGATACAGTCTACTACATGTAGCTATGCGGTTCACGTTCGCTAACATCACTGAATAGTGGGCTAGAACGTTCGATATTTTCTTAGATATGTTTCCATGATCTACAAATGATAACAAATACATCAGTCATTGATCAGAAGACGAGATTACTCACTTGCAACTAGACTGCACAACTTCTTCGCACAGCACACCTTACACGCACGCCGTAAATCAAACATGGCTGTACGCATGCGCCGAATACAGTTCTCGCGAAATCTCGTGAATGTCCCCATGGGACATATGATACGGGGATGTTCTTCGGTGGACAAAATAGTCACGTTAGTCTGTCCAGATCAAAAACTCCTTAACTGCAACTGCTGCCGTCTTAGTATTAGGTTTACAGGGGAACCTAGGGGTGGAGATGTAAATGTGTTCAAATGAACATGTCAGTGCCAAAATTATGCAAATTAGGGGAAAAGGGAAAATTCTGCAAATGGATATAAAATGCTTGTGTTTTTTGACTAACCTATTCAATTTTCTGTTACTGTTCCAGGATATCCCCAGGTCAGCTTTTACTGCCAACATTTCCTCTCCACTGATGGTAACTTTTGGAAGTTTCTTAAACAGCTGATCAATTCTATGTTGTTTTGATGCACACATAACTCGTCACACTACTGAGTATCAGCTCCCTTGCTTATAGTTTGCCTTTGATCTTCCAGGTACTGTGATCTTTTCCTAATGGTTGCCCTGGCTGCTACATCAGTGGATACTCGCGGCTGTGGCCTATGAACAACAACAAGTTCTGAAGGAAAAAATCCCTAATCTGTGAGATTCACTGTGCCAATCAAAATGGAAGAAGCATATCAACACACCTTGATAATGTACAATTATGCTGAAATAAACAATCTTAACCTGAACACACATGCTAGTGACAGTCTTTTAAATAGAATACGGCACAAAAGCTCTTTCATGAATATTTCATGGAATTACTATAATTGTATCTATCAGTTTATCAAGACCAATAAAAGTGGTCACTTACTGGTCCACCAGTTTTGTAGACTGCTATTTTTCCATCATGTGACTGTGCAAGTTTTGTTGCCAATAAATGAGTTGCAACTTTTTCTAGTTCTGGAGTAACTGCCAGAGGACGCTCCAAGATTTCATTTGTAGTTGTTTTATGTATTGGACTATCAGGCTTATTCTGATGCTGACAGACATGCTGATCAATATTGGCGAACGTACGATGGACATTGATTACATTTATGGCAATGAACTTAAAACATTGAGAAAATAACGTTTAGCTGGACGAACAGAAAAACATGAAACAGATTGCTTACAGAATAGACAACGAACACATGAACTGTTTTCAGTCACAAAGGTGTTAGTAAGACATTTACCACAAAAGATGTGTTCACATGGTGTTTCTATAGGGTTAGTAAACATCGACAGACAAATACGTCACTTAGTGTCTCTCTCTGGCATGGCTGAAAATTGTTCAGACCAATCCAAACTTTCAGATCTCTGGGCCTGTTCCATGAGATGAGCTTTTCCCTCCTCAGTCACTTTTGAATCAATGCCACTCAGACATGTATCCTGTTTTTTTTTGTCACAGGTCTCCCCCTTTTAACTCTTTTTAACTCTTTATCACCCACAAGTTGACGTGGCCCCCTGTTATCAGACTCTCCGGCAACATACTGTAGCTTTTCTTGTGGTATGTTTGTTGATTCCGGGTACTATCAGGATGACAAAAGTGTGTGTTTATCTTAGACAGTAGAAAGAGTTTTTTTCTACTGTCTATGGTGTTATCGATTCTTAAGGGCAGTCTGTTAACTAGGTTGATGTGGCATTGAGCTAGGAAAGCACATACATCTGCCACTACAGGCATGAACCAAGGAGGGTGACAGTACACTTCTTTGACTGCTCCATACGTCTTGAAGAATGAAATAGTGTGTTCGACATTAATTCGACATCTGTTAAATTCACGATTAAATATAAGGCGATCTGTGCGATGCTCCTCTAGCTGGTTCACCGAGAATTTTGTCATTAGCGGATACCTGTTGGTATGTATATCCATGATCGGCTAACAAGTAGATATCTTCCGGAATATCCAATTTCATTCAAGGGCAGATGCCTGACAGCAACTGAAACGGACGGTATCATTCAAGTGGCCCAAAAATCTGGACTGCAGATATATGACATTCCCTCTGTTATCACATATTACTTGTGTGCTCATCGCATATCAAGAATGTCCGCTCAAAAAGTTGTGTTGGGCTTCTACCGTCAGCTGATATATCTCGTGCAGCGTATCGTCAATGGTGCCTATTGCCTATCAGTGGTGCCTGTCTTCTTAATAGTTGCTGTTAAAGTAATTGGTACTGGTGACTGGTCTCTTGCATTTATCGTAGACTTGTATGTATTACCGTCATCTGTGAACACGTCTCTGAAATGTAAGGAGTAAAACTATGTAATGAGAATAAACCACAATCGGTCACCAAGGGTATGTGGTTGCATGTTTTGTGAGAGACGTTGAAGGATTGTTAGTCCCAACGGACACCGTCCGGGGGGGACTTATAGGTTTGGTCATGTCCGTGCGTGCGTGCGTCTGTGCGTCTGTCCGTTCACGCAGATATCTCAGAGATGCCTGAAGCCATTTCATTCGATCAAACTTGGTACAAGGATTACTTCATATGTCATACAGATGCACGTCGATTTGTTTTGTGATACGATCCAATATGGCTGCCAGGCGGCCATTTATTACGATTTTTCATATACAGAGCCATAATTCAGGCATGTTTCAACTGATTTTATTCAAAGTTGGTACAAGGACATTGACCAATGTCATAGATATGCACGTCAATTCTTTTTGTGATACGATCCAATATGGCCGCCGTGCAGCCATTTTGTTACGATTTTTTCATGTACAGAGCCATAACTCAGGCATATCTCAACCGATTTTATTCAAAGTTGGTACAAGGACATTGACCTATGTCATACATATGCACGTCAATTTATTTTGTGATACGATCCAATATGGCCGCCAGGCGGCCATTTTATTACGATTTTTTCATGTACAGAGCCATTACTCAGGCATGTTTCTACAGATTTTATTCAAAGTTGGTACAAGGACATTGACCAATGTCATAGCTATGCACATCAATTTGTTTTGTGATACGATCCAATATGGCCGCCGTGTGGCCATTTTGTTACGATTTTTTCATGTACAGAGCCTTAACTCAGGCATATCTCAACCAACTTTATTCAAACTTGGTACAAGGACATTGACCTATGTCATACACATGCACATTGACTTGTTATGTGATACGATCCAATATGGCCGCCATGTGGCCATTTTATTACGTTTTATCATGTCCAGAACCATAACTCGGACATGTATCAAGCAAATTTATTCAAAGTTGGTACAAGGAGATTGACCAATGTCATACATATGCATGTTATTTTGTTTTGTGATACGATCCAATATGGCTGCCAGGCGGCCATTTTGTTATGATTTTTTCATGTACAAAGCCATAACTCAGGCATATTTCAACCGATTTTAATCAAAGTTGGTACAAGGACATTGACCTATGTCATACATATGCACATTGATTTGTTTGTGATTTGATCCAATATGGCCACCATGTGGCCATATTATTACGATTTTTTCATGTGCTGAACTACAACTCAGACATGTATCAAGCGAATTTATTCAAGGTATTTTTATCACAGACCTAATGAAGAGGACTCTATCCTCTCTGAGGACCTGTAATCAAAGCACCCTTACAAGTGGGGACTGCATCATCAACGATGACTTGTTATCAATTGTTTCACTTTTCCTTCTTTATCGAATCATACCAGAACAAACTGTTGACTTCACATGCAGCTATTGGTTTACAAATGTTGCACTCCTAAAAGTTGAAGGATTTCCTGGAAACCGCCTTTCAGTAGTATTTGTACACCTTCCCAGAATAACCTGTACAAGGTTGTTGGTGGACACTCTCTTGTTGGGAAGTGAGCCACTGGATATCTGAAACCACCATCACCAACAAACACAAACTGCAATATGTGTGTGGCTGTCACTACTTCCAAATTTCCTATATGAATGTACACAATAAAAAAGCATACATTAGCAGCTTGCATGTATTACTGTAAAGTGACAGTAACTGTAAATTTGACATTTTTTTCTTTTCACTTTGTTGTGTACCTTAAAGGGGTAGTAGCTGAAACTTTCGTTACACATCACAACCTATTCATAAAATTAACCATTCTGAATTATCAACAATTACCTATTGATTGACGTCGGTGCACAACCTGTGTCAGTTTCTTGTGCCAAAGAATGTTGTCAACATGAATTTCTGAACGGACAGAAATTCAATGACCTTGTGCACATGGGTAGAATTAGATCCTCAGTTATCAATATCTACTGTAGTTACAATTGAATCTGACTTTGTTTCAGTCATACGTAGGGGCAAAAAAATTGTCAAAAGTAAGTTACAGCTACTGTGGCTTTAACTAGTGTCTTTGTCTTCTTTATAAAGCACGGTGAAGTGACCAGTATTCAGTTTGTCAAGACAAACTCTATAATACAATGTTATAGATGAAAAGTTAATTTCAGTTCAAATAAATTTCAGTTGATACAAACAGCAACATTCCCTCCAATGTCTATGGCCTTGCAATTGTTCCAACTTTTGAAGCCTCCATTAATTCGTAACTGACTTGGTAATTGGCCAATGGAAATTTTCAAGCAAGATGAATGTCCAAGCTTAAATGGCCTTTTACATTTAATACAAAGCTGTGAACCATAATGTTTATAAATCTTAATTCTGCATTTGTGAAATTAATTGTAGTAAACTGAGTGATTTTACTGTAACAGTCATGAATACCTTTCATCGTTTTCTCCATATCATTGAAGGCTTGTCCCAATGACACAATGCCAACTAATTTTGATTTCCCATAACATTTTGTGATCTGTAAATCCTCCTGGAAAACAAACAAGATTTGGAAGTTATGATCACAAAATATCATTTGTACTTTTCCCTCAAGCATTTAGTTTATGTTTGCTGTGAGCATGTCCAGCATTCAAGCAGATTATCATTTGTATTCAAGGGCTCATTTTCTTCCATTGAAGGGTTCATATGGGGTCACTTTGCATATTTTGTTACTCTGTGAACCTAGTAAGCATTTACTAGGTGGTTTGTAGATCTATTAATCCTCAGAATACCCTCAGGTGACTTTAATCTCCAACCATACATTTTAGTACTTTGTACATAATCCCCAGGGCTGACAGAGCAAAGATGCCAGATGAACTAGTGTCATTTTTTGAGAAAAACGAAAGTGTGTCTCTAACAGAAAGTTTATAACATGGAGAGGATATTGATACTCGTCTGGAAGAAGTCAAGAAAGCTTCTAAACATTGGTCTGCTGGGGCAAAACTACAATTACATTCTCAGTGATGCAAAATACTACCATGGTATTTAATGAAACATGTGTTTTTACACAAATACACACCACACACAACTTTCAGCCAAACATAGTTTCCACTGGGTAAGCCTTTGCTGTTTTTCTTTTTAACTTTGAACAATGCCTGCATACTCTTGACCATTTAGCAGTTGGATCCATTTTTTCACACTTGTTTGAGTGAATGTTGATTACATTAAGACTATTTTCTGTCGCTGGTGTTTGGGGATGGGGACCTCTCCGTTTCCTATTTGTGTACCCTACGATCAGCTGCTTGGACAAATCTAATTTGTAGTTGATACCTGGTGTGTACTTTCTTCTGTGGTCTGGATCATGTGCAATTTTTGTACAGTATGAAAGAATTGACAATCATACGTTGCAGAAAAAAGAAAAACAGATACTTCCATTATTTCATGTATTTGTTTGAGATGGAATGACAAACTTCCAGCTGATCACTTTTATCTACCCCACCCGGTACCCATATACTTATTGTATTAAAGTATCACATGTGGAGTAAAAAAAGTTTTCCCACCCCTAGTCTGGTTTTCACCCCCAGGAGGAGAAATTAATTGTTGTCAGCATTCTAACATCTCTAGTGTAGAACCACTTGTAAGCAAAAAGCTTCCCACTCTGTAGAACAACACAATCCTCCTGTTTCATTTTCTGTTTTGTTTTGATTTGCTGTGGAAGACCCTTTCGATTCTGTCGAATAGTATGTTGACATAAACATCTGTGTCAAGAAGATCAAGTGCAAGCTGTACAATGCTGAAAAAATCATAATAATAAATAATAATAATAATAATAATATTTTTTATTGCTTGCTTGTAAGTATAGGATTTACATCACATTTGTGGCAATAAAAGTGTGACACAAAAATAAGTTAAAATTTTTCTTCAATAAAGATAAAGTATTACTCACGCCTTTTTTGGCATTAATTTGCCTATTTTCAACAATATCAAAAAATTAAAAAAAGTAGTTTCTCAAAATCATATTTTTCATCTACACAAGAAATATCAAATCAGTAAGTACTGTGGTTCTCAAGATATTTGAGTGGACGGACGCCTCACAAACGGACATACATACATACATACATACATACATACATACATACACACATACATACATACAATAGCTTCTATAGACTATAGTCTATATAGTAGCTAAAAAAACGTAACTTTTCTATCAGTAAGATAGGAGGTCTTTTGGTCTCGTCTTGTCTCATCTCGGTCTGGGTTTTGCGACTCTCCATAATATTCGGTGTAATGTGAACCTGACAGCTATTACATAATCACTGCTTCTATTGAGTTATGACAATTTTCAAGCTTGACATGTACTTGCCTTGAACCCTCTGACTTGTACATATAGTCTTCGCTGACCAACCAAGTTCTTCAATCTTTTCCCATTCAACTCATAACCAGGAGTAACAACAGGAACACTCAAATATCTGTTATTCATAACTAGGATCCCAAAGTCTGAAGGATTCAGGTTGGCCACTGAAAATATAAGGATACATATAGTTATGCCAAAATTGATAATATTTTGCGAGGGAATAAATCATTTGATTATGAATGAACAAATGTGACACAACATGTGTAGAGTACATACTGCAGATAGATGTAAATGTATACTTGTTGATATGTCCAGTTCGACAAACCAACAGCAATCAAATTTGCATCACATTCTATATCCACACACACAATATGAAGTACATCTGATGTTACTCCCTTTAAATTTTACAGTGTACAGACATCGATACATCCATGGCATCTATATGTGCACACACATACATACATACAGGCATAATAGGCACAAAACGAATCATTTCTGGTCATCACATGCATCACTTCAATGTGTGTGTCAGTCCTTTTTTCACTTGCTCTTTTGGAAAAAAGGAAAAATATATCAAATTCCATCAAAAAATAAAAAAATGAAAACAAAAATTGCATCACCACATCATTTTTGCCACATGTCAATGATCAGAATCAATTTTCTCAATTTTTTTTTTGGCCAAAGGTACATATAGAGTTCTCCCTGTATATACGGTAACAAGGGCATGGAGCCCTCTAATTTTGTAAATTCTGAGACCCCTCTGTGAAAATGCTTTGCAACAAACAATCCCTAAAATCTCCTCTGTGTGTGACTGCTTTGGTTTGAGCCCAACACATGAGCCCATCACATGAGCCATCTTGTGAAAATACCCTGGGGAGAACTCTGAACATACATACCGTAATATGCACACATGCATTTTATTTGCTACTGTTACTGAGTGCCATTCTGCTTCCTGTCTGTACCTTGCCGGGGTCGTCGTCGGGGTGGTCTGGTTCCTGGGTAGCTGCTGCCACTGGTGGGCAAGGAAGTGATGGTTCCTTGGCGGGCTTGGCTTCCCGTTAATACCCTGCTGGGATCATCGTTTGGCTTCCTGGCGCTTTGGTGGCAGCTGCTGCTGGTGGGTGAGGGTGCTCCTGGGCTCCCTTACCGGTCTAACGCCGTACCATGGTCAGGGTCCGCTGGGTCCAGGTCATGTACTAGTGCCGACATGACCCTCCACTGGACCATGACTACCGGAGTATTGGGTGGGTTGATGTGCGACTTCTCAGGGATGTCCTAGTCCATCAGGTGACACAAACCCTCCATGGTCTTCCGGCAGGTATCTGTGACTTTCACTAGTGCAGAAATTTGCGAGAAATTTGCGAGAAATGGACACTTTCTCGCTTTTTGCGAGAAGTAAGCGAGAATACATAACTTTTCTCGCAATAACCTAGCGAGAATTTAATTTTCTCGCAATCAGCTGGCGAGAACTGTGTTTTCTCGCTCAGCATCTGCGAGAAACTGAATTCTTGCAATGAGTCAGCGAGAAATTTGTTTTCTCGCTTTGCATCGCGAGAAATTGTATTCTTCTGTGTAAGCATTTTCACAAAAATTTCACAATTTCTCGTTACTAAATGTATGTTTTATTTAACAAGCAACCTTGCGGCTGATATAGCTCCGGTGTGTTTATGTAGAGAATAACTTTTTTTGACACATGTTGATGAAGAAGCTGGAAATCTTTGATAGCTTAATGCAGTGGCCAGAAAAAAGTGGCTAAAATAGCTGCGAAATACACAATTGAAGATTTCATCATATTTTGAATATATCACATCTGATCATCCCTAAGAACATGTCAACCAAAGCTATCTGATGAGTAGTTTTTTAGTCCCCACGGACACCGTCCGGGGGGACTTATAGGTTTGGTCATGTCCGTGCGTGCGTCCGTGCGTGCGTGCGTCCGTCCGTCCGTCCGTGCGTCCGTCCGTTCACGCAGATATCTCTGAGATGCCTGGAGCGATTTCATTCAAACTTGATAGAAGGATTACTTCATATGTCATACAGATGCACGTCGATTTGTTTTGTGATACGATCCAATATGGCCGCCAGGCGGCCATTTTATTACGATTTTTTCATGTACAGAGCCATAATTCAGGCATGTTTCAACTGATTTTATTCAAAGTTGGTACAAGGACATTGACCAGTGTCATAGATATGCACGTCGATTCTTTTTGTGATACGATCCAATATGGCCGCCGTGCGGCCATTTTGTTACGATTTTTTCATGTACAGAGCCATAACTCAGGCATATCTCAACCAATTTCATTCAAAATGGTATAGGGACATTGACCTATGTCATACATATGCACATGATTTGTTTTGTGATACGATCCAATATGGCCGCCAGGCGGCCATTTTATTACGATTTTTTCATGTACAGAGCCATAACTCAGGCATGTTTCTACAGATTTTATTCAAAGTTGGTACAAGGACATTGACCAATGTCATAGCTATACACATCATTTTGTTTTGTGATACGATCCAATATGGCCGCCAGGCGGCCATTTTGTTACGATTTTTCATGTACAGAGCCATAACTCAGGTATATCTCAACCAATTTTATTCAAACTTGGTACAAGGACATTGACCTATGTCATACATATGCACATTGATTTGTTTTGTGATTTGATCCAATATGGCCACCATGTGGCCATTTTATTACGATTTTTTCATCTCCTGAACTACAACTCAGACATGTATCAAGCGAATTTATTCAAAAGTATTTTTATCACAGACCTAATGAAGAGGACTCTATCCTCTCTGAGGACCTGTAATCAAAGCACCCATTAACAAGTGGGGACTGTGTCATCAACGATGACTTGTTGGAGAATAAATTTTTCTGACCAAAAATGGCAACAATTGCCCCAAAATATAAAATTTGCAGATTTCATCATAATTTCAAATGATCAAATTAGTTCATTTATAGAAATCTGTATACCAAATTTCAAAGCTGTTTGACCAGTACTTTTTGAGAAACACATTTTTTAACCAAAAATGGAAAAAATTGACCCAAAAATTCAAAATTGCAGATTTCATCATAATTTCAATAAATATTATTTAGTTCATCTATAGAAACCTGTATACCAAATTTCAAAGCTATCAGACCAGTACTTTTTGAGAAACACATGTTTTGACCAAAAATGGCAAAAATTGCCCCAAAATTACAAAATTGCAGATTTCATCAGAAATTCAATAAATATCACTTAGCTCATCTATAGAAACCTGTATACCAAATTTCAAAGCTATCAGACCAGTACTTTTTGAGAAACACATTTTTTGACCAAAAATGGCAAAAATTGCCCCAAAATAACAAAATTGCAGATTTCATCATAATTTCAATAAATATCATTAAGGTGATCTGTAGGAACCTGTATACCAAATTGCAAAGCTATCAGATGAGTAGTTTTGGAAATACACATTTTTTGACCAAAAATGGCAAAAATTGCCCAAAAAATACAAAATTACAGATTTCATCAGAAATTCAATGTATATTACTAATTTCATCTATAGAAACCCGTCTACCAAATTTCAAAACTATCAGACCAGTACTTTAAGAGAAATACATTTTTGATCAAAAGTGGCTAAAATTGCCTTAAAAATGCAAATTTGCATATTTCTTCACAATTTGAACAAATCTGAAATAGATCAATCCTAGGGACATATGTACCAAATATCAAAGCTATCTGACCGGTAGTTTTGAAGAAGAAGATTTTTAAAGATTTTTTTACCAAAAATGACAAAAATTGCCTTAAAAATACAAATATGCAAATTTCACCACCATTTGAACAAATCTGACTGAAGTCACCCTAAGTAAACTGCGTATCAAATTTCAAAGCAATCGGACAAGCGGAGCTAAAAAGGGGGTTGAAAATGATTATTAACAGAAGTTCAATTACCTGGAAAATTATGGAAATCACTACTCTTAATAACATCTCTCACTTTACTTCTGATGGCAATTTCATGATCTTCTGGATTTATATCAATTTGTGCTTCTGCAATAATGATGCTCTTACTATAATAAACTGGTATATCACAGTCCACAAGAAAAACAAGCATGAAGGGCTTACTGAGAACTCTTCGTTTTTTATTACTTGTAAGTCTTGCAATTTCTCGTGACTTTTTTCCTCTTTGGTGGTGTGAAGTGTACATTGTTGCTCTGCATGGGTTGAACGTGCTTGTCACGGCCTGTGCCAAATCAGAGGGCTCTCCAAGAGCAGATCGAGCTCGGTCTGGTGTAGAAAAGAAGTATAGAAATGGGATTGACCAATTGACCACCACTAAAATCTTTACCAAAACAATAATAATTCCAAATATAGAATAACTGCCATACACAGAACATAATCTAAGGGAGATAGCTTACATGCACACTTGATGTACTGGTACAATTATGAGCAAGTGTTAGCAGCATGACGTTTTAACAGGTCATTTTGTTTCACAGAATCAAATAAAATTGATTTGAGTATGACATGCTGTCCTCTACACTATCAAAGGCACTCAAATCACTACTGCGCTAAGTCTTCTGGTTGATTTCATTACCTGTGTCTTCTACCAATGGCCTACACATCCAAGTTGCTTTTGATTTGTAAATAACATCTCTATAAGTATTTGTGGACTGACTGACAAAGTTTACGTACTCAGTATGCCCGTCTGCTTGTTTTGCTGGTTTGGTATAACAACTGTGTAGATTGTACTGGTTGTGTCCCAACCCGAGTCAACCGCTGGTAAGAAAGACGTCATTTTGGGAATCATAAGCACAAGCTACTTGTGCCCCATTTGAATCATATCTAATGCAAACCGCTCCAGGAAATTGGCTTAGCAAAGTAGTACGCCGCAAAACCCCATTCTGCAATTGCACAATTTAACAATTTCAGCACCACTTACAGTATTCACTTCAGAGTTGCCGCTGTTTTGGCGATATGATTTTGTCATATTGGCCACCTCTGAAAACTGCAGAGCGCCACCTAGTGCTGAAAAACGTGCTATGCACATAAACATATTTTTAGAATGCACAAATGATTTTACGGAAAAAAATGTGGTTCATACATGTAAATGTGAAATCTATGAACACAAATTGTTTTTCATGAACAAAAACAAAATCTATGAACATATGAATATTTTTCAATGAACATAAACATCGAATTTATGAAAATAATTTGTTTTCAGGAGCACAAACATGAGATTCATGAACATAAAAACAAACTATGAACACAAAAATATGGTTCATAGACACAAAAATGGGTTTCTTGAACATAAACATAAAATTCAAGAACACAAAAATGTTTTCATGAACATAAACATAAATTTTATGAACATAAACATAATTTCAAGAACACAAAAATGGTTTTATGAACACAAAAACGGATTTTATGAACAAAAACATATATTCATGAACACAAAAATGGTTTTATAAACACAAAAATGTTTTTATGAACATAAACATGAAATTTATGAACATAAACATAAAATTCATGAACATAAACATAAAATTCATGAACACAAAAACAGTTTTGATGAACATAAACATGGAATTCATGAACACAAACATGGTTTTCATGAACACAAACATGATTTTCATGAACACAAAAATAGTTTTTATGAACAAAAATAATTTTCATGAACATAAAAATGGTTTTCATGAACATAAATATAAAATTCATGAACACAAAAAATGTTTTTTATGAACACAAAAATGGTTTTCATGAATATAAACATGGTTTTTATGAACACAAAAATGCTTTTCATGAACATAAACATGAAATTCACGACTTTTGCAATGCTTGGCTTGCCATAACTTTGCATCAAATTTGATGCAGTATTTCTAGACATCACAGTAATTATGAAAGTTCATTAAATATGCAAATTAGCATTTAATTGACGCAGTTCTGCTAAACATAGATAAGACCTGAATTACATTCAAATATAGAGCTTGATATGCCATTGTTTACAGATGAGACTGTCTCAGCTTGGTATTTGGATGTATAGAATATTAAAAAAATTATTGTATTTCTAAGGGGATAATAAGATTTTTATAAGAAACTGATATTTGGCACCAAAACCCAGTCTATGATACATTCTCACTGCCTTTTCGAATGGCATTTCAGCCTACAGGCCTTTTGGTATTAAAAGTCTAACATCTAAGATTTGGTTTCAGGTCATCACTGGTCATTTTAGACAATGAGAATATTAGGTACCAAATTTTTCTTTTTTTCGAAGTTTACATTTTTCAGCTGTATTGATATTGTGAACTTTATTCTTTACATTTTCCCATGTTTTATTTGTAAGCAAACCACCACTGTGTTCAATAACTCTGAGGCATGTTCCCTTCCCAGGCACAGTCTTCTCCTTCAAATGACACATTATTTCCGGTTGTGTTATTAAAAATTTTTCTTCTTGTTTCTTCCACTTAATATAACTTCTGCTGGTAAAAACACTGTTGGATGACTTGTCAACCATATCATTTCTCTTCTCAGCTCTTGGTTCTACAGAGGAAATGTTCTTGATTCCTGACAGTTTTCACTTTGGCCGCACATCAGTCTTGACTTCACAGTGAATAATCTCTTCCTCCTCTTCCTCCTCCTCCAAACTACATTTATTGCATTCACTGATGCAATTCAGTAATGTAATTATGTAATTTTTTCCACTTTGTACTAAGAGTACTGTACCTTACAACACTCTCTGATAGTGTATGTTGAGTACTAATAAAATGTTAAATGTTAAATGTTACAAACTGATTCATTTGGATCAATGTGTATTTCATCAAGACTCTTGCCATGAAATTCATGAATCCTTCCACTATCAGCTAGGAAGAGAAGCTTGCTAGTTTTTGCCAACAGCATCGCCTCTTCCGGGAGTGTATAAAACTCGCGATGGACCCCAATGTTATGACCCATGTGATTTGCTAGTTGCTCCAGCTGCTGCCTTTTTAGGCTTAACATCTGGGAAATAGTTGCAAGATGTTTCCTCAACTTTTTGCATGTGATTGTTTCAGGATTCTTCACATTGGCTTTATTAACCAACTCCCTGAGGACTGTAGAGGCTCGGAGGGAAGTAGTGGCACCCTGAGTGACTCAGGCAAAGATGTACTGATCACTTGTATTTTCCATTCTGTGGTATGTTATTATCATGTCCACACTTTCCTTTGTGTTTTCCGTGAACAAGACTGGTACTCCCCGTCCTCTCTTCCCTCTTACTCTCATGAATTTTAATCCATCCATTGCAGCTTTCTCTGATGGTGTCAGCAACTTTAGGACTTCATCGTGTAGTGATTTTTCCTTACTTGTTTGCTGTACATAATCATTGATTCTGAGTGATTCCATCTCCTGTGGACGTCTTCTGTTGAACAATATTATTTGGGCCAGAGTTATTATACTTAAATTTCTGTAAGTTTCAGCAGTCATTTTTCCTGTTACCTTTTTGTCTTTCTTGATGTTTTTTTCTGTGTCTGACAGGTACTTATTGAATGCCATGCAATCTTCAGTCATGGGTATCAACTTCAGCTTACTCCATCCAACTTCTCTAACTTCTTAGTCGCAGAGGAGAATTCTGACCCTCCATTCCCTATCCGTTAACTTTAAGAATTCATCAACTTCTTTAGCTTTTTCTTGCAACTCTTCCATGATGTAGTGATTTCGGACAACCATTGCAAGGTCACCAAGGGCGAATCCAACTTGTAGTACATTTTCGTATGTCTCATGAGTCTGTCTTT
This sequence comes from Ptychodera flava, assembly GCF_041260155.1. NCBI lineage: Eukaryota > Metazoa > Hemichordata > Enteropneusta > Ptychoderidae > Ptychodera > Ptychodera flava. The sequence continues at coordinate 34,717,632 of NC_091938.1, forward strand.
TGTCACAGTAACCTGACATGACCCTCGCACTTTTTACAACTGTGTCGAATGACTTGGCTCTGACAAGGTCTGCAGCATATACTATGGGTGGCTCTTTTGCCCTAGCGTGTTTCAGTACTTAGAGTTCTCAGCTTTTCCCGGCACCTAGCATCTTTGTTAAAGGAATTGCTCCTGTCTAGCTCATTTTGTCCCACCCTCAGAATATTCACATCATTTTTGGCTATGAAATTTCATCCTGATTCATCTTGCTGATTACTTCAGCAAGTTTGATAGATGTTTGATGTCTCATTAGCAACAGCATTATCGCTCTCTTTGAAAGCTTCAGTGCATGTCTGGCAGATGGATTTCTTTCTGTGCAGTGTTTGTTGCAGTGAACTCTCAGTGACCTTGTACCAAAATAACCATAACAATCAGGGCATGGATAAAACGGTTCGATACCCTTCTTCTTGTCAAACTGTGGTCTCTTTCTAACAATCAGATCTGCAGCTTCTCCTCTGAAGACTTTCTTATTATGGTCATGATTCCCTTTATTTTTTATTCTGGCCCACATTCTGTTTTTCAACGCTTTTTCTCTGTCCAGTACCGCCATGGCTTGAGCGACCAATCTTTCTGTGCTATGGCGCCTTCTCAGATGCCTGACCAGTTTTGCCTGCTTTTTTGAGCAGTACAGACAGTAAGAATATTTGTCCCATTTTCTTTTCCCGGTAGGTGGGTTTGAACTTCTTACTACATATGGTTTACTGTGACGACTCTTTGTTGTCTGCTCCACTGTGATCTCTGTCTCAAAACTGCACTCTTTAACTCCATCACTGCATGCTTCAACACTAGCTGGGATGTAGTTGGGATCATGAGATTTGTCATCTGACGAAAAGTCCACATCATGGGTGGGTTAAGATCCAGGGAAATGTTTCTCTTTTATCTTCAAAACATTGACATCCATCTTTGACCTAAAGTTCTCGTCAAGGTATCGTAGACGGCATCTTCCACCACCGACATGTGTGCTTGTTGCTTTACACCAGTTGAAGCTTAATATGCAGAGAACTAGAATCAACAGGCACAGCATATTTGTTGCTTAAGTTGTTGTCTTTCAATCTTCTTGACAATCAGATCAGTGAACACCCTGCTGTTTAAATACACTGCTACCAAACATTAATGACCCGAAGAGACTGTCCCACAAAACGGAGCGTCAGGTTCAGGTGACCTCTAAATTTGTTTGTTTCTGCCAATGTTGTAAGACACGGTTGTGCGCTAATATATCTGCCTAAAATGGGGAGGGTAAGGGAGAAAGTCGGAGCATACATGGAGAACAGAAACATCGATTGTGGAAATGGAATTTGTTGAAAGTCTGGCCCTTACAAAAAAGTCCTACAGGATCCCTGTAGGACCCAAGGATCCCTGCAGGAATCCTATAGGGCTACCTCCATCCTATAGCACTCGTCCTATAGGACAACGCCTGTGCTGTAGGATTTATGTGTCATGTCTTATGGGTTCGTACTAGTCCTATAGGCTCATATTTGTGCCCTATAGGACACCCTACAAGATGATTCTGCCTGACCTTTAGGACTGTAAAACTGAACAAGTAATGTTTGAGTAATGTTTATAATTATAATTATTCCCTTACGAAAATAGTCTGTAGAATTTCACACATTCTCATATACCCTTTCTCAAAAGCTATTTCTATTTACACACACATGCCAGGAACATACCATATTCCTTTTGCCGTTTGTACATGTCATGGCTGTACACAGACAAAGACTCTCTTTGTTAGATCCAAGGTCAAGTGAGCTGACCTGTGCCTTTGCTTTGTTATGTAAATAGTTTCCTGCATTTACAATGGGTTACATAATAATACAGCCACGCATTATTCATTTGCACTTGAGGCAGTGCACCAGTGAACATGCATGGCTCTTGTTAATGTAAAGTTCTAAAGTTCAACTCCAAATTGCATGGAACATTAGGATCCAAGGTCCATTACCAAGATTCTAACAGTGTTATGGAGAAGGGAGCTCACTAATATGTCACAACTGTAAGAATCGACATTGCAGCATCAACTGAACTGACCTCTTAATTACGTGAGTTAAGATACACATCTATTTAATAATGCACTTGGCTGAGGTGACAAGTCAAAGGTAGGCCTTGCATTCATATGTGTAGGTTGCTTTATATTTTGTAGTCCCTGTATGTTGCATTGATTTCTGTTTTGATTGATTGTTAATCTTAATTCCTTTAGAAATAAACTACATGTTTATAATTACTTGTTTTGTAAGTTGACTGACTTTTTGTGAGTTTTGCAGTTATTCATGCATTTGGTACCAATAGCAAAATCAGAAGGAGTTATTCCTTACTTAACAAAATTTCTGCACTCTTTTACAGAAGTTTGTTTGCCTTGTGCGAGTTCAATCTCTTAGAAAGTATGATAACAATATGTTAAAGCATATTCTGTACCCTATAGGGCTGCCTACAAGACCCCCTATAGGGTTCCCTATAAGACCCCCTATAGGGCTGCCTACAAGACCCCCTATAGGGCTCCCTGTAAGACCACTATAGGGTTCCCTATAAGACCCCCATAGGGGCCCTATAAGACCCCCTATAGGGTTCCCTATAAGACCCCCTATAGGGCTCCCTATAGGGTTCCCTGTAAGACTGCGTTCCAAAATCCTGTAAGACTACTACTGCCTGATGTCCTATAAGACCCTACATGCCTCTACCCTATAGGACTGGTATAGGATAATTTTGGTAGGGTAAGTATGGTAGGGGTAGCCGAATCTGGATTTTCTTTTCCGTGACTTGTAACGACTCTCTGCAGCACAATCATAATGTTCAGTTTCACTGGTATCCATGGACAAATCACTCATTTTGGGCGATGACTATCGACCGACTCTACGATTTTTTTGGACAACAATTTTTTTCCTTCCACCGTTTTTTTTCTCATGTCTGGCTTCTTGGGCAGTGCTGATGGGGGATGCTAAAATAAAAAAATCGTCTAGTAACTTGCTTGAAGCAATATCATCTAGAACAGGTATCGGCAATGATAAACTAAAGCGTGTCAAAGTGACAATAGAATAAAAACGTGGTTGATTCACTGTATCACATTTCCCGTGCTGGTTTTACTTGGAAGAGTTCATTTTAAAAGGAGGGGTGACCCATGATTGGAGACACAGATTTGTAGGCTATAAATACTCCACTTTTTTAAAGAAACTTACTCAAAATCACCAGCAAAGTTATGGCTTACAGTTTGTAAAAGTGCATTTCAGTCAATAATTTACAAGCTGGTAGATAAATCTCTCTTCATATCACCTAATGATTGCTGATGGCATTAATGACAGTGGACCTTACTTAGTTGGTGACCACTACCTAATTACAGATTGATATATGGCAGGTGCCACATGTGGGGCAGGATAGGCTTACTATTTTCGAAACACCTGACATCACTTCTTGGCCGGAGGTCCATATATCTTTCTTTCATGAATTTGACTTTATTGAGTGTGCTGGTGCTTTACTGTCCGTTCTGTGCTGTTTTGTGTCTATGTTTATAACCAGTGTATTACGAATTTTGACCTAGTGTTATGGATTACGGAGGGGCATGATTGGGATTATTTCACCAATCTCTAGATTTATATTGCAATGCATCCCTTAATTTGAGACCCCTGACGTCTATAGTTTTACGGTCGGCTGTAATCAGCATAGAAATAGATATTAGTCATAACCTGTTGCCCCAAGATGTACTCACACGACAAAAATATCTTCTACTCTAGCTATGAACATGTAATCAAAACCTTTCCAACTTCATTTCAATAAAGCCAATGTATCCATGTCAATGACATAAACAAACAGATAGACAGCGGCACTGCAAAGGTGAAAAATGTTTACACGACAATCAAACTGAACTGGCTTCACTCCTCGTAAGAAACATGATAACGCTTTCCACTCACAGGCTCAACAATGAAGAGGTATACTTCTACTAAACATCGAAATATTAGTAGTGCGGTACCTGCCCTTATTGTCTGTGCCATTGCTCAATCCCTGTTTAATGTAGTTCTTAAATGTGACAGAAAGTCTGGTACCTTTCAGTGTGGTAACAGTTCTCTGTCGGATCCCATTTACCGTCCATAAGAAGTTTGTTTAATCCCCCTTGACTTGACACACGACAGTGTATGTGACATTTGCTGCTATTTTAACAATCTTGTTAAATACGATGGGAATGACATCAGCGGTTTTAGATGCCACAGCTTGGCAAATAGTATTGCCCTGATGATCTAGTATTGTAATGTGTGAAGTAATTTTTCCATTTATGTTGCCAAACACAATATTAGAGCCCTAGAATATGGGAAGAAATGTTTGAGGAATAGGAAATTCTATCCCCTTCGAACTCACTTCCTGTCCACATGCTGGGACGAGATTGATTACAGAACCAGTGCAATACAATTGCACTTTTTGGGACAAGATTACATGACATTATGTTGACATTTGGTGGAAATGTTTGATGCACTTCGGGATGGCGTATTTGTTGTAAAATATGATGGGCATCTTCAAAGTTAAGAATCTCTTGGGCAATTACTTTGCTCATACTGTCTTCACTGAGAGATAAGAAACGTTTGTATGGCATGAAAGGTTCAAAACAATACGGTACATCTCGATCAGTTTCAGCAACATGTTTAAGACTGTTGGACACCCACATAAAAAGCACTTTCAGTAGAGTATCTTCACTTATGGCGAGTGAATCCCACTTGACTAAAGTGACTACCAGTTCTTTGGATAAATCGGTGAAGTCATTGACAGACTTTTCGCAGTCAAACAAAACAATTGCATGTTGATCTATCATCTTTAGGCAATGATTATACAGTGTGGAGCTGGTATTTCTCACAAAACTTCAAATACTGAAAACTTTCAGTGGGTAAAATACTATTTCCGAGAAAAATTTCACATTTTTCTGTGAGAGTATGTAGTAAGTAATAATTACTAATCTCAACATATCTTTGAATGTTTTCTCTCGTTAAATCTCTATGTAGTCAAAGTAAATATCATCAACAATGTTTATCATCAGATCAGCGTTGAACTCAGTACAGTCACACTCTTTATCTTTTGCCCACGGTCCCTGTAATCTGGCTGCAAATACATCAGAAAATAGTGACAGTACTACAGAGTGAGCTCTTCTCTGTTTACCACCTTTTAGCTTCAGTACACAGTCATTTTCTGAGGGGTCGTCACTTGTACTTCTGTATGATCTCTGGAAAACTTTGACCAGTGACATTGTGTCTGTGAAAAGAGACAGTGGCACATTTTTACAACAATTTCACTTTGGTCCAACCTTTTACCCTATTTTACATATGGGACCACTTTGCAACAGAAAATTTATTGTCCACAATACTGTTCTAGTGATTTTAATCTTTTTATGGCACGCTTCAACCTAGATCACTGTACTGGTCATACCTGACTTTTTAATTTTACAACTATTTCAATCAATCTAAAAAATCAATGGATACGTATGTTTGTACCTTCAATGATCACAGCAGCTGATATGGAAACACAACGTACAGACATTAAAAGAAAAGCAATGTCTTATCAGGTTCAATTTGAATGACATTCACACCCCAGCTTGTTCAGACAATGTGATGTAAAAAACAAAGCAAGATGAGCTTGATCTTACATTTGACCAGAGTCAGTAAAACTTAAACCTGGCAATCAATCACTTCCTCTTGTTAAGTATTTTTTAGCAAATTACAATGACCTTGCAGTGCTTTTGCATCATAGAAGATCAAAGGTCAATGGCTATGCTCTGTCCTCTGCACCTCAAACACAAATCAACATCTTCAGTACAAAGCAGTGCTGTTACAAAGCATGGAATGTTGTCATCAGAGTGAATAAAATGTAATTGACTATCCAAATATAAATGGTGCCCTTAAAAACTTCAACATAAGTTTTGACTTACATTTCACCCAAAGGTATTTGTTAAACACTAGTCAATTATAATATTTGGAAATAATAAAAATATTATGGACACTTGTATGTGGTCTACCCATGGATTCACAAGTTATAATGGTATATGCCAGGCATAATGATTTGATTTGTTTGCACTACAAACACATTTAATTTACTACTATATATAACTTACTATCAAGATATCAAGGTGATCCTTGGCTTGCTTTCCAAAAACTGTTAGAACATAGAAATAAAGAGTGGTTATAGTCCACATGTAGCTACAGTCAGACCAAGGAATTAGTGGTCAACATATGTCGCGCATTGTACCAAAATCTCATGTATACCCTCCTGCGGAGGGGGTTCAATTGCTTAAATAAATGACACAAAGGGAGAGCCATTTGATTTATAAACAAAAACTGGAGAATTTCAGGAATGAAAATTGAGGCAAGGGATCATTACCACACTTAATTTATGATCAATTGAAACATAATTAATGTTGTCACAGCAAGCAATTCAAACTACAAAAATTGATTGAAGACACTGCTTCTTGTAATTCATAACCTCACATCCATTAGCAAATGGCAGCAAAGGTGTTCTTCACTCTTTTTTTACTGCAAAATAACTTTTTTATCATTGTGACACAGATAATCTTCATTGTGACTGGTGAAAAGGTGGCCTACACTGGTGTCGTATTCTCACAGGTACCAGTGACAGTGGTTGTCATCTGCTAAAGTATCCCGTAACATGATGCACTTGTGTGGTTAAATATTTGAATATTGTGTTAAATAGTAACATTGTAACAACATAAATACGTTATAAGTACTTGCCATTACTGAAATAGTAACACTCAGAAGTTAAGGGTTATTGAATCCATGCAAGGTAACACAAAAAATATAGATAAAGGCCTAGTAATTAAATTCTTTCTTTTGCATTCACTTAAAATTGGGAATGGTATGCGGGTAAAATATGTAATTTCATTTTGAACAAATAAGAATTTATTTCAAAATTTTGATCCCAGAGAAGCCAAGCAGTTTTATTGAAAAATTTCCCATTGAAATGCACTGTGTTTTTTCATGTAAACCTTAAATCCCAAGAAGGCGGGATTCAAATCAAAGAATTTATTAATTACTTTGCCCTAATATAACAATAAATATCATGCTGTCGTGCTGACCATGATGCTCCCACCTGAGCCATCTGGCACATTCAGTTTGTCCATTGCATGAAAAAACGACATGACATCACCAACAGTCAAACAGCATTGTCTGGTTTGCACTTGATGCCGTACTGAAAGAGGAACAAACATATAAGTACACTGCAATACTTCATAAGGTCCAAATTAAACACATGAGATAACACTGATAGAAAATCATGTAATGTTACATGGTCACCTGATTGAAAGTGTACTAGTAATGATAAATAATAAGGTTTATTTTACGTCCATGACACAGTGGACAACATCAAGGGAAATAAATAATCGTGGATAATCATCATCCGTAATTTTCATTTCGTTGTTTATTACATTATAAATATCAGAAATGATCTTTTAAGCATTTTTAAAAAAAGGGCATACACCAGACATTTTGGTGTGATGCTGAGTTCAACATGGCGCGGTGCCACGCACCTGTGCTCTCTTCTCATTACCCGGGCTCATTACTCAGACTCGTATCGGCATCTGATGACAGACTGAGTTATGAATTCGAGTTTCACACAGGCACTTTCAGAATGTTTCATTTGGGCAAATTTATCATAAAATTGAAGCCCTAAATGATACTTATTACTATCTGTATTTCCCACTCATGAAGGCTCGGATGGACCTCGATCTGAAGGTATTTCGTCGCTTGGTCATCTATAGCCGGTTGATCCGCAGGCTCAAACATATACAGCTGTGGCCCTGAATTTCCTGAACAATAGTCATGTACCGTAGAGCCCAAGACTCCCCATCACTATCATCTGAATCATACACTCCAAGTCCAAAAACTCTCTCTAACTCTCTCTTCATTCGCGCGCTCGCTGAGTTTAAATTTGATGCCATTGATTCTGTATGTACAGGAGACAGATTCATTTGCACATGGGCCTCACGTTGACATCACAGGTGAGGGCGGGTTCTGTGTGAATTAGGATATCAAATATCAGATACTGTTATGTGGACTTTTCCCTAGATGCTACTTAAATTGATTTTGAAATGCTATACTCTAGAGGAGCTTGCAACCACACGCAGTATTCACTGAGTGAGGACTGGCATACAATCTTACACTTGGCAAAAATAAGACATTTGATGTAGGGGACGATTCAGAAATTACTTCCAGGGGGGGGGGGTGGAGGATTTTCAGGGGGGGCCACCCATTTTTCCCAAGAAAATTTAGGGGGGGGCAGACAAAAATACCACAATCTTTTAGGGGGGGGCCAAGGAAAAAAAAACATCAATTCAATATTTGCCCAGAATTTCTGATCTCTACAAAAGAGAACCATAGACGCTACCTGGGTGACAGATAAACTCAACATGTTTAGTTTGACTCCTTTAGCTGCTAAATTCGGTAATATTCACAGTGGTTTGTTTTATGCATCTACTGTACTATCTTGTTCTCCTCCCTGAACCGTCATGAAATGTCCAGTATTTTAATAGCATGTCGACACAAACCATACAGTGAACAGTCAGGGTTGTTTTTGACGAAAAGAGATCTTGGATCAAGTCCAGACTAGAATTCATTTGTCAACAATAACAATGGTCATTTATGTTCACATTGGTATGTTGCTAAATACAGCATTTGGTGTTCTATGTAGTGATAGAATAACAAACAATGCTGATACACAGAGATGAACATTGAACAAATGCTAAAAATTACAGCAAATGTCTTTTTAAGGTTGGGTTTACATTGTAGCTTGTAAAGCAGTTGAAAGTTGTGTGATAAAGAAGTGTTAATTTATGCAAATGTTGCAAATCACCCGATTTCTTGGCTTCTTTTTCCTCCCATTTGAAAATTTCCAAAGAATTTAACTCCACTCCGCTGGGTCAAATTTACTGAAATTTTCACATTATGTTTTTTAAATGCTATGTAACAAAACAACTATCAATTGGTTTTGTTCGGCAATAAAGCTCTTACATTTTTAATAAGAGGCATTTTAATTTTGCTGATCATGATTTAAATCAATTATTAGAGTGTCAGTCTTTAAACCCCTACAATTTTAAAATGAGGATGGATAATGCCAAATAAAATAGTTGTTTTTTTCTACATATACTCTCCTTTCAAGTGAAATATTACATTTCAGAAAACTGTCTAGTTTATGACTTAATTTTTATCATAATACCAAAATTGAGGTTTTTTACCCTAAATATACACCCACTTCATCCTTTGAGTACACTACTGCTACCATACTAAACTTTAGATTCTCTACTTTTTGAAAATATATGGTATGAGGGGGTTTCCTTGTCATCTTTGATGAGAAATATAGCTTTGAAAAAAACTGTGAGCATTCAGAAAGTAGCATACATTAATATTATGGTGTCAGAAGTTTCAACCATGTTTTTACAATGGTGTTCTGTGTATTGAAAAATTTTCTACAGTTGAAGAAGTTCTACAAATTCAACACTTCAAATCAAAGCCATCAGCAACTGAGATGGTCAAAACATACCATCTGTCTAACATGTAAATTGTCTTTGTCATGGTCATTCATAAAAACAAATATCCTTTCGTTGCCCAAAACAGATGGAACTTGTTCCCTTTCCTTAAAATATTATGTATTACTGTCAAAATATATGGTGAAAAATTTACAAAAGGGTTGATATTCCAATAATCCTGTATGTGCATCCAGAAGATCATGTGGCACTGCATCAATGCTATGGTGTCGGATTGTTGAAATATTGTGTACACAAGAAATTTGCTGTAGTCCAAGAAGTGATCTCAGTGTGTATGAGGCTAGGAGAAATGTGGATAGGCTTACACATTGTGTATAGATGCTAATACTTTTGTGTCCCATTCATTCTGATATGTATAATTAAATATTTCTCAGTGGCGGCTGGCAGAAAAGGCAAAAAAAACAAATTAGCATGTATTGTTTCGTGTCATCTGAAAACATGCGCATCATGACTATTTTAAAATTAAAGTTTGTTAAAAAAATTTGAAAATATGAATGCTCTGTCAATTTTGAAAATACTGCTGACAAAATGTGAACTTTGACTTACACAGGGTTATCTGCATTTTAATATGAACATTGGATTGTTAATGGAATGAGCAGAATAACATGTGAATTCATGTTTTTGATAAGGTGTTTTGTTCAAGAAATGTTCTAAAATATTCCTCAGCATTGTTGCTTTCAGTGGCAGCTACTTGGTTTTATGACAACTAAATTAGAAAAAAAGAGAAAGTAAAAACAAGTTGGCTTTCACCAATTTTAATTCCTAATGTTTTAAAACTTTCCCCGTGAGTCTGCAAATATTCAGCATCATCAAATGAAAATGTATGCTGAACTTGTGCATGTACATCTCACTTTCCAGAAATATCTGGATATCTGCAAATGATGTATCATTAAACTTCAAGATATATATCACTTTGCCAATTATCTGCTCCTCTGATTTTCTGTTCACCATTTCTAACTGACATCTTTGCTTGTCTTTGTGTCATCATATGTATCAGTGAGACATAACGAAAAAAGTATTCATATTTAGTAATTAACTTTTCTTCAGAAATTTACAACCAGATATGTTTATTGCTACCCTTTCCAAAAGTGTGCAACTTGCAGTCCCTGCAAATCATTCTTTTTATAGTCACATACCCTGAAATGATTTGTTATATCATCGATTAAATGTCCACTACAGTTCCTGCAACTTGTTAGACTGGATATGTCTATAGTGTATGAGCATGCATGTATATATTAGGGGGGCCATGGAAAAAAACAGCAAAGATGAGGGGGGCCATAGATTTTTTCTATAATTTACTAGGGGGGGCCATGGAAAAAAATCACCCAGAAAATAGAAAATCCTCCACCCCCCCCGGAAGTAATTCTGAATCGTCCCTAGGCACAAGAATATTATAAATATATTGTCATTTACTCATGAAAACATTACACTTCAGGCATGTTCCTTAGATATTCATATACCGAGTATGCACATTTTCTGCTGACATAAACTGAAAAAGAAAACATATCTGTGATGATATTTGCTCCGATGAACAGCTGGAATGAGTGTTGGTTGCAAGTACAGCAATTGAGCTATAAAAGGACCATCAATGGCTGTGATTTTTGACAACTTTTTCTCATTTGTTCTGAGACTCACCACTGTATGGTCGTATAAAGATTGAATCTTAAGGAAGGTTTAAAACGCTCTCCACACTGAGGTCTTTCCAACGGGTCAATAGCAAGCATTTTCATGATTATACCTGACATGAGCTGAGGAATTCACACGCAAGGTTGTAACATCCTTTTATGATGTTGTCTCTGAGACCCTGTAAATCGTCTTTAAAAGGTGAAGTTGACTGGAATGGGTGATGTCCTCTGCTCATGAGATAGTATAGTATACAGCCAGCAACCTACAAGAAACATTTATATTACTAATCCTTAAGATTCTGACCAGCAGAAAATACATCATGATTTTTCTGTATGTGAGGGGTCATTAAGATTCAGACTCAGACCCTTATCTTACTGAGTCAGCTGCAGCCAACCGTATCTTTAAAAGATGCTTTAAAGCATCGATTTAAAGCATCAAAAAGCATCAATTTCTGAAGCCTTCCAGATCGTACACTACTTTCATATAAATAAGCTATTTTTCTGTAAAACTTATTTTCAATGTATTTTGCAGCTATGTGGTTGTCAAACACATTCATGGAAATAAAGTGAATGTACAGTAGAGTCACATACAATGCTGCTGTACTAAAATGTATTATCTTGAATGCTTATCCGAACTTTAATTATTACCTGGACATCACTGACATTTTATAATTAAAATTGCATCCAGAGAAAATGCAGCAAAGGTTTGGAGGCCATCCATGCGCATGTACCAGCTACATATGTGCTGATTGAGTTTGTTCTCCACGAGATGGAGACATGTTACTAATGCCAAAAACACCATCTTTAATGTTCCAGAAACATCTATATAAAAAGAGAATGAATTGTGAATCAGCAAGATATTGCAGCTATTATTTTTCTGCAAGATCAATTATCATATACAGTATGTGCGAGGCAAAAATTAAAGTCATGATACATCACAACTGGATAAAATAAATGTATTTAATTAAGGCCCATACACAGCAACATCATAGGATTTGTTTAAACCTTTGCAGCCCAGCTCATTTGCATAACAATGTACAGTTGAGACCAGAACTCTCCACTCAACAACTAAAGTATTATGTAATAACAGTGTTTTGTTTTTTTCCAAAATTGTGAAAAAGGCTCAAAACTGACTTCAGCAATCTTGACTTATTTTGAAGCTTACGAAATTTCCTTTCTAATGATATATTGCTTATGGAGAATCCAAGACCTTTTCTTGACACTTTTTCTCATTGATCTGAGTTGGCAGCTAATTGATTGCACAATTTTACACTTTCTTTTTCAGATGCGATGTCCCAGATGAAATAAAAATGAATAAAACTTTATATTAGTTTGTGTGTCCTTATTTTACAAGATGTTATTTTGAAGAACATTTTTTTTTTATTTTTAGCTCACGTGTGTGAATACGTGGGCTTATGTCATAGCGACTCTCTCTGTCTGTCCGTGTGTGTATGTTAGTGTGTGTGTGTGCCTGTCTGTCTGTCTGTCTGTTTACATGATAACTCAAAAACGCCTGAACGGATTCATATCACAGTCTGTGTGTTTGGGGTCAAATTTGCATATTTTCCTTAGCCATAGAGCCTCGTTTTGGATGTCATAATCAAAATGGCTATCCATGTAAGCACTACTCGTTCGTTACGTTGTTTTATCAGCTGCAAACTGACTCTGAAACACCCCGGCTCATCCAAACTTCAAGGTAGTTAATTTTTGGTTATCTTGAATTGCTGTTTTGATGTTTATTGTGGTGAAATAAACTATCTAGCCTTCAATTTAAAAGTTACCCCTAGAAAATAGTCTGTAGATATTCTATTGAACTCTGATATTCTATAGAAATTCTGTATATTTTATGGAAATCTGATGGAAATATGCTCTGTTGAAATTCAATTGAAAATTTTTCAATAAAATTCTGTTGAAAAATTTAAATTTTATAGAACTTTAATGTATAGAAACTTTAAATTCTATATAAGTTTGCTGATAATTTTCTGTAGAAAATCTGCAGAAATTAAACATATTTTTAATGGAATTTTTTGGTTCCATAGCTTTTGTGGAAATTTTTTTTGTTTTTTTTTCCCCCACAGTTTACACTTTTTCACACTTAAGTTCATGTTTTTGCATGTTGGCATGAGCTTTGATAAGAACTCAGTGACATATATATAGCTGGTTTCAATATGGAAAAGGTAGTGACATTTACCTATGGAGAATTCTAAGCACATTCTCGTGTACCCTTTAATTATGAAAAGCTATTTTCATGTACACACACATCCCAGGAAAATGTATATAGTTTCAATTGTACCATTCCATTTGCCATTGCTTTTGTACATTTCATGACTGTACACAGACCAACCAGACTCTCTTTGTTCGATCCTAGGTCAAGTGAGCTGACCTGTGCCTTTGCTTTGTTATGCAAATAGTTTCCTGCCTTTACAATGGGCTGGTTACATAATAGTGTAGCCACGCATTATTCATTTGAACTTGAGGCAGTCCACAGTGCACATGGCTCTTATGAAAAGTACTAAGTTCAACTCCAAAGTGCATGGAACATTAGGATCCAAGGTCCATTAGCAAGATTCTAACAGCGTTATGGAGAAGGGCGCCCGCTAATATGTCACAACTGTAAGGATCCACATTGCAGCTTCAACTGAAAATTATGTGAGTTAAGATACACAACACTTTAATTATGCACTTGGCTGAGGTCAAAACTAGCTAGACTGGAGAGGTAGGCCTTGCATTCATATGTGTAGGTTGCTATATTTTTGTAGTCCCTGTATGTTTCATCAAGTTTTGATCGATTGTTAATCATAATTCTTTTAGAAATAAACTACATGTTTATAATTTTTGTGAGTTTTGCAGTAATTCATTGCATTGGTATCTATGGCAATATCATATGGTGGATTCCTTATTTAATAAATTTTAACACATATTGTTGTCATACTTTCTAAGAGATTGAACTCGTATAAGACAAACAAACTTCTGTAAAAGAGTGCAGAAATTAAATATAGTTCTACAGAAATTCTACATAAAAATTCTGTAGAATGTGGTAGAAATTCAATATAGTGCTACAGATAAACTGTAGAACGTGTATTGAATTTACATAGAAATTCTGTAAATTCTACAGAAATGATACAGAAATTCTATTGAATTTTACAGAAAAAGGGGCCAAAACTCCATTAAACTCCGTTAATTTCCATAAAGGTCAGTAGAATTTCTGTAGAAATTCTGTAGAATTTCTGTAGAAATTCTATATCTCTTAAATTGAATTTTGTGGTCAATTTCAATAGAATTTCTACAGAAAATTTCATAAGGGTTTACTGTCCCCGGCGGTTACCCCACTTGAACATTACACAAGGTATCTGTACATCAGCCAGAGGCCTGTTTAAAGGTGAAGGATGTCTTGAAATGAAATCAGACTTTCAGAAACAAAATTTGCTTCATAATTAGTATCTGGCCAATTTTCACTGCTGTAACCCAAAGCGTCTATAAATTGAAACAGATGTCAATTTTGTCGATCGATGCATAAACACAGGAATTTGTATGGCAGTGGGTTGTAATACATTCATTCCTCTGGGGTCTGACACTTCTCTGCAATGCAGTCATGCTCAAATATATCAACTACTGTACACACCATATGCTCACCAAATAGTTTGATGGAAGATACTTTAAATGTCGATCCGAAATGGGGTTATCTTTGAGAACAAGAAAGCTGATCAAATTGTTATTACATATTGGCATACTTGCAGTGGCAAGATAAATGAAACATTGCATAGCAGAGTTACTATCTGATTAAAGGCGACTACACATTGTAAAACCATGTGTTAAAATAATTTTCATGTCATTTAACGCCGTACCTGATCTTTGATTTTCCTGTCACATTTTAGGAAAATGCAATATTAAATTTTATTCCACATAATCATCATCATTGTCACCATCATCATCAGAACCACCCAATATCCATTTCTGCTTCTGATTCATTTATTTTGTTCATCAAGGATTTCTATACCTCAATATCAGAGTACCAAAGTTGCGCTGAACAAATCCACCAGTCTTAACTGTGGAAAATGAAATATGATGCCCAAACAGTTTTCCCAGTTGTAGTTTGAGGACGCAGTAGATTTACCAGTGAAAAATGGCAATGTTTGGTCATTGTGTCCTTCCTTGGTGAACAAATCTGAAATGGTGTCATCATAATGAGTTTTCACTTCACTAAGTAGAACGGGATCATGGTCAATCAACTTTTTGCCTACAATCAGACCAGTTTTTGTGAGAGCTATCTCCTCAATGTTCCCTGAGCATGAGTGTTTTGTACTTTTTTTCTCATTGACTCAACAATAGCTTTTAATCATCACTATATAAATAATTCCAGACTTCTGATGTTTTAATCTATCTACCACATGATATAATTTCATGTGACAAGACAAATTAGGATAATCTCCCTGTTCCCTGAAATATATAATATCTACATCTGGAGGATGCTTAACCTGACTGATGTGTTTCAACAGTTTGTCACATTCAGGCATAACACAGTGAACTCTGCGTAGTGCATTCCATGCAGAGTAGTGTGATGAACATAATGGTGCAGTGTCTGCGATTTCTTCCTCTACTGTATATGCACTGTCAGAAAACAAATAAAACAATGCCCAGAAAAATCCTTTGTCATCAACTTTAGTTTTTAGCTCACATTTTAAGCTGATCAGTTCATTTGCATCTGATTCGCATGTCTGTATGTCTGTATATTTGTGGGTATGTGCGGATGTATGTCCATCACACACAAAGGCTCCCATACCGCCAAAGCTACCGTCTCAGTATTTTGGTGTACAGGTAGATGTAGGGGTTGAGATGTGAATTTGTTCAAATGAACACATCAGTGTCAAAATGTGCAAATGAGGTGAGAAAAAGGGAAATCCTGCAAATGTGCAGGAGTGGTGGCATGTCAGTTAAAGACAGGCTAACTCACTGACTTGACTCATTTCCTGTCATTGTTTATGAACTGTTACATATTAACAGACCTGCTGAAACCATAGACAGAAGAGGGGAGGAAGACCGTCTATGGTCAAACTAAGAGGGGCTAGCTGCCTTTCTGCTATGCATGTTGCTAAAGTTGACCTCTAGTACCTAAAGTTTCAGACCTTAATTACTTCAATTTCTCATTCTTGTTTTTCTGGTTTAAATATTTCTTGTTGTTTTTCTGGTTGTACTGTGCAGAAATCATTGTCATAACATCAACGTAGAATTTTCCTGCACTGAACAGATAGAACACATTTATGTTGATCTTTGGTACCCTTACTGGTATATACCAATTTTGATCAAATGTGAGCGACACCGTATAATTGTGGTATTTTTTAACACTGTCATTGCTACATATAGTACATTTGCCTTCTCTTCTTTTCCTTCCATCACATGCCTTTCAGAACTTGTAGAAAGTCCTAACTTTCTCTCTTTGAAATCTCTTTCAATGCCCAGGTTACAAGGTGTACAAATACACATTTTTGAACTAATTTTATAATTGCATTGACCCAGTCTGAACTAATTTTATAATTTGCATTGAGCCAAGTCAAGTAATTTTCATCTTTGTTTCATTTTATGATTCCATCTTGAAGTTTTTTGTTGCCCACACACTTAGCACATGGTCACAGACAGCTTTATCAGGGTGTGCTTCTTTGGCCATTTCCTTTAGCTCCACCTTTTCCGGATATATTCACAATAATGTTGCTAGTGCATGGCCATGGCAATTTTTTCCACAGTGGCCTACCCTCATAAAGTAACTTGAAACTTTCACTTTTTAATTTTGTAATCCTGCGTATCTTGCGAACAAGTGTAGTGCAACTTTGTGAGGTTATAGGCATACTGAATAACTTTTTGTCAATGAGAACATTGACTTGGGCTTTGAAAAGTTTATTTAATCTCTGTAGTCTCACTTTTATATCTTCCATGAGATAACCTTTCATTTTTTCACTGACCAAGCAAATATACTGTTTCGACCTTTTCTGTATGACGTTGATCTCATTCACCACCTTCGTCTGTTTCAAAATTGGAGATATGTTTCTCTTCATCTGTGCATAACGTTTCATCAATGCATGAAATGAAGTCAAATTTTTGACTTGGCATTTCAAGCGATTTCAACCGATCATACTAATAGTGCATTTGAAGCACTCTTTTAGACAGCTTGAAAAACTTTTGAAAGTGTTGCCTTGCACGTTTCTTTGACGACAATGTTTTTGCACATTTGAATGCACTGTGCAATGAATTGACACGCATCTGGATAATCTGATGGCATTTGTCCATGGGACATTTGTTTTTGTAATCATTCAATTTCAATATCGCTTCTTTGCTGCATCTTTTGAGAATTATACTCCTCTGTATAATTTTAGTTTGTAAACATGCCATTTTTTAATATACTTTTCAGCACAGACACTTCCAGCGAGCGTCATTTTCTTTTTACTTTTTTTGACCACATAATACTTTTCTCAAGAGACATAGAGAGTCCCTTTTTTACTTTTTTTGGCCACATAATACTTTTCTCAAGAGACAGAGAGCCCCTTTTATTTACTTTTTTTTGCCACATAATACTTTTCTCAGGAGACATAGAGAGCCCCTTTTTTACACTTTTTTTGGCCACATAATACTTTTCTCAAGAGACATAGAGAGTCCCTTTTTTTTACATTTTTTTGGCCACATAATATTTTTCTCAAGAGACATAGAGAGCCCCTTTTATTTACTTTTTTGCTACATAATACTTTTCTCAGGAGACATAGAGAGCCCCTTTTTTACACTTTTTTGGCCACATACACCCGTGGCCACTTTAGTGTTGATCAAGCCTGTCTGGTACAAGTAGAAATTCTGTCTGCAGAAGGGTGATAAAACGTTACTTTACCCTGTATCAGTGGTCATAATGATCCACTATCGGTACCCCCGTGGACACGCCGATTAGCCTGAAATTAGGGAGCGATTATAAAATACACTGTATACAAATGATGTGACCACAGTATCTGCTAAAATTCATGTTTTTCAAATGTAGTCAGTGTTAGAGACACATCACACATTTTGTGCCGGTTTCATATTGCAGTGAATGAATACCAACGATACTATAGCGCGTATCGCAAGTGTCGTGTTCAGACTTTGTTCAGACGCGGGAATTGAGAAAATGCCACTTTGAAAATGTTAGATTACAGACATCGTCTGTCTTGACAGCAAAACTTAAACATTCACTTGCACTAAGCCATGTTTCTTTCCTACAAACCGTGAAAAACTTACTTCAATTTCACTTGGTACGAGAAAAAAGGTAAGAGGAAAGTACAGTCGAGGTAGCATTTTACATGTACATGTATTCACATGTGTGTAACCATGTACAACACTTTTCTCATCCCGGTTGAAGGGAACCTGTCCTGATACATGTAAATCTCTTTCAAATTTTTCTGGCTCCCTCCACGCTTCTTTAAAATGCTTGCTTGTTTCTTTGTAAGCTCCTCGTGGTACCTCGCTAGGTGCCGGATTGCCACCACAATCTCTTATATTTTGAACAATCAAGCTTGCTACGTCCTCAATTAAGAATTTGCCCCTATGATATTCGCGACCGTTGTTATTGATGTTCATTGTCGGAGTGCAGACTTACAGCGTGTCTACATTGCAGTGTTGTGATTGATTTGAATTGGGCAGGCGAGACATTTTAGTAGAACAAATATTTCTTCCTTGATCGTATTTTGAAATGTTAAGCAACAACAACAGCAGCATCAACAACAAAAAACAACAACAACATCAATCATTTGAATTTCCAGTTATCTCAATCCTAACAGTGGGGTGCCATTAGTGAACCTTACATTTATTACACCTATCACCACTTTGTTTCGTTTATACAAACAGAATTTCTGCTTGGACCAGACAGGCTTAATCAACACTAAAGTGGCCACGGGTGTAATACTTTTCTCGAGAGACATAGAGAGCCCCTTTTTTACTTTTTTGTTGGCTAGTTTTGTAACTTTCACAGAAATTTCCTCACACCATGAAAGTGTTGTGAGATTTAGAAACTGACAAGATGACCAACAGTTGAACTACACCACTAAAGTTTTCACACTGAAGGAGACAACCAGCCAGATCACTGAAGTTTTCAGTTAGATATATAAACTCAAGAGAACCAACCAAGCCACTGAAGTATTCACAGACTGAGATAAACTGTCCTGAAAGACAACCAGACCACCAAAATTTTCACTTAAAGCAGAGACTTGAAAAAACTTTTGTAAAGTTTTTATGCAAAGTGTATTGATAAACTGTCAAGTAAACGAACCAGGTTTACCTGAGATAAATGCTCCAAGGAAACTGATATTGTGTAAATCTTGATCCCTGAAATTTTATTGCATTTTGAAGTACACTTTGCAGTATAGAAAATGATAGGCTAAACTATTCAGCCAGGCACCCTGCAAGTCAGTGACAAATTCACCAGCCATCTAAAGGTCAATAATGAAATTCACCAGCCAGTCCAAAGTTTCAGGTACACTTGCAAAAAGGTCCTCTTTCCTCTGGTAGTGTCGATCCTCACCCATGCACTCATGGCAATTAGGCAAGTTTTTCGCAGCCAGGGAAGCTGGAAGTAGGACTGAGCTGCTGGAGGGCCTGGTCGTTTCCTACCACTAAAACCAGCCACTAGTTGAGATGCCAGATCCAGACGGCTAAGTCTTTTTGGCGATATCGATGTATTGGAGGTGGTGTGTTAGCGATCTTATACATGATCCAAGTGTTACAAATTGCTCTGTTGATGATGAACCAGAACAAATATTTCAAGTATTTCTAATGCTTGCCTCCGAGTGGATTAAGTGGCGAGTTGATCAGAAAGGTCAACTCTGCCAATGAACTTGTTGCATTCTATCACACTCTTCGGACATGATACATCACCACCTCTCCGTCTGATTGATGTTATTTCTGGCTGCGATGATGTTGATAAGATGTTGACTGTGCGCTTGTCATGCCATGATGTTGCCACCAGTCTGCCAAACTGCCGGCTTCGCTTGGTTCCTGCTTGCGTTGTCCCGCAACTTCAAACTCCAGAGGTCTTCTGGAAAGCCGAGCCTGTTTGTGTGGACAGTATACTGCAACACAGGGTACCTTGTTTCAGGAGATCTAGGGTGAGGCTAACTGAACTAAAAAAATTATCGTAAAATAAAATATGCCCCATGTTGTGGTACATCCTGGATAGATTCCAGACGACAGAGTATCCAAGGCCCTTCTGTGCTACCTGTCAGCCTTTCTTTCCAGCGTAGGGATCAAGACTCAGGCAGTATCCAGTACGGGGACAAGCAAGCATCCACATCTTGGAAACCCCACTTGACTGGCTTGGCTGGCATATACTGGATCATCGATTTCTCCTACGTCGATGTCACTCGCTGTTTCTATGTCTGGGAAGCCTAAAAATTCCTCCTCATCGTCGTCTTCAATGAAAATTCTCATGACTTCAGCATTTGCCCGACCAAGATCCATGATTTTTCATTGACGGTAAACGCCACGGAAAGAGGTAAACAAGAATTTATTTTTAGCTTCCTGAAAAAGATTTACCTTTGATGTGTACATCATATGTGCATCTTTTGATGAATGCATACATCTGCCACCCTTTGATGTATACATAATGTATTCATTTATACCTCCAGTTTTGGTAAGGGAAGTACAACAGAACCAACCACCATCACCCAGACTGCATCGTTTGCAGAGACCATAGGTAGAGCACATGACACCAGACCACAATGTACCGCCAGCAGTGTGAGTTACCATTGCACATTGAATGTTTCAAGTAATTCCACACTTTGAAAGACTTCAGAAATGTGCCAGTGTAGATGTTTCATATTGATATCTCAGAACATCTTCCTTTGAATGATGATACCAAAATCTATTGTTGATGTGTTTTCATATGCACCTAAAAGTTACAAAGAAATATATTTCTGATGAGAAATTAAAAACCTCAATTTTGTAATTGCAAGCCATTTCTGGGATTGTGCAGACAATCCTCAAAATTTTGTTAACCGAAGTTTGAACTACAGTAAAATCTGTAAAAATTATTGTTTGTGTAATAATTAAATTCTTAGGTATAAACTTATTGATTCAGACCAATATACATATTTCATTATTTTGACATTTATTATGTACAAACAAAAAAAATTGTCAAAATGCATGTTGAAAATCCTGTATTCTGCTAACTATGTAGATCAGCTGTACATTGTTACAGGTGATGACGTCACATCTGTTGGACTATGTAATTCTTGTGAGGATGTTGAATTTTGCTTTTATATGTATATTTAATGTGCTGACAACTGAAAAGTTCTAAGATCCGTGCTTGATTTCTACTAATCTGTATTTTATTGATATCATTCATAAATTTAAAAATTTTTGTACCTTGAGTTCATTTCATTACATCTGCTATGTACAGTGGAATATATTGATTTATCATTTTGAATCAAGAATTTAATTTCTCAGGTAAATTGCACTTTGAAAGTGTCCATTACTTGTGATGATGTGTATATATTTTACATAAAACTTAAAAGTTATGAGGAAATGTTATACAATACATGGAAATAATGTAGAGGTTTTGCTCTGGCTATGCAAAAGTTTTCTCGATTTACCGGTACTTTCTTGTTTTACTACCTTTTCTCATCTTTGTACGTTATACTTCCAAAAACGTTAGGGATTTTGTTATTTCTTTTGTCTTTACAAACCACATTTACATGTAACAGAGACATTTTTTTGAATATCTTTTGAAAAAAAAATGTGATACAAATCTATACAAAAGACTCTAGATGGTACTTTTATTTACATTCTTTGTATTTTTGATAAATATGTTTGATTTGAGTGCCTGTGCAAGTCACACAAGATCACACTAGACATTTACCATGGATGTACAAACATTGAAAAAAAAACTTGAAAACAAAATGAGCAGCCCAACCATGAACTCACTAAAGAAACATGATATAAACAGTGTACTTACATAGCAGTAAATAACCACAACATCATCATAGCAAAATCACTATCTGTCTTACGGCAGAATTTTGTGTACCGGTAGATTAGTGTTTAATAGCAGCTGTTTCACTCTTTGCCAAATGACATTACGGGAAGGCTCCATTAACTTAACAATACCGACTTCCCTATGAGGATCAATTTCACAAACCTGCCTTTCCTACAATGGCACTACAATGGCACCAGCTGGATTAGATAAACATAACAATGGAACATTAACACCTTGAGGGATTAAAAGTCTTCTCTTTGTCACCTGAGTTGGTCAGGCAAGGACTCGGGTTTCAGGTACCATGCAAGTTAATGCAGTCTTCCCCTGATGAAATAGGAGTGCTCGGTGAGAATGATGCACTTTCTCTTCCTCCTTTTTACGTAGCCAGCTTTCTATTTTTATTTTTTTCATAGACAATGCGGCTTTTCTGGGTCGCCCTGACCGAACAACACCTGTACTGTAGCTGTCAGTCCTCCATATTTGTTACGTCAAAGGTCATGAAGACAACTCTGCTAAGTACGGTATGCGATTGCTGGTAGTGTGGGGCACCCTTTTTAAAAAGCGGCCACTGGCGTAAAATTTGTGATTGCTATTAAAAGCAGGTGACCAAATACCTTTAAAGAGGAAAGTCCCTACAAAAGGGAGGGGGATTATGGTAAGACTATGCAGATGTGAAAAAGCCACGCTACGGGTAAACGCACTCGATTTGCTCCGAGATTTCCAGAAATTCGACGGGTGAACGGCGTTAATTTCCGTCCAATCTCATACATGACACCTGTGAATGTATAGCGACTGCCTTTATGTCGAAAAAACGTTGAAAAACACTGTTATTTAATACAGAGAACGCATATTTTCACAAAGTGTGGGTCCAGAATGTCCATTTGACCTCTGTTCTAAATGTTAATGTATGCTGCCAATCATGATTACTCAAATTCAAATTGCGGCCTGGGCGATCTTGATCCCTGCCGAGCACAACAAACAAGGCGTACTGACTTATCACTAAAATCACCGTTATGTACCTAAACACACGCATACACAACCACATACAACGTAAACGATACGACACATGTAATGAACACGCAAGAAACGGCATTTTCTTTTTGGAGTGATTGGTGGTCTTGAAAAAAAAAATGTTTTGTATGTGTTCCTGTAAAAAGTTATGAACATTTAGAGTCTTCACACGTCGTTTTGAAGGCAATCACAATTTCATACTTTCCTTCAGGCATCGAAACTGAATCTTTTGACTCACATTTTGAGGAAGTACCTTTAGCATTGTGACAAGTTTGGTCATGTTTATATCACTTGATTCAATTCAGTTGAGCTGAGTGGAATTGAAATTTCAGTGTCGATTACATCGTTGCCACTATTGCGTTGTAGATCGATCATCCATGATCATCCATACTCGAGTACTCATCGACGACGACCACGGCCCTGCACAGCTGTCCTGGGGGACTCATCAGCGTCATTTACTTTCTTTACCAATGTATTTCAAAATATTTGGCTGACCATTGTCACAGATTACTAGTAGTTTCCTTTTGTTGAAGATTCTGGCTTACATATCGGAACAGCAAGCAGCGTATGTATAGTATTCAAATATGCAGGCTCATCTATGAAACTACGGCAACTTTTCCACAACGTCTCAGTCACATGTCATTTGCATATTACGAACGGTCGTCGATGTTTTCCGAGGTTACCTATCCGAGGTAACCGGATATGCAATCTGCGCTCACTATACTTCGGGTCATGCATACCAAACTCTAAACTGGGGTCGTAACGTTTTAAATCAGTTTTACTCAAAATTTCTTCACCCTTTCCTCTGATTTGTTCGAAATGCAAAATTACACGGAAAATAAGCTTACGAATGGGTGAAGATTTGTTTTTCAAATTCACAAGTTTTTTTCCCGTTGCAAGCTGCGTGTAACCCGGCCGTGCGAAGTACCAGTGACCGGCTATTACCTACATCACTGCCAACCAAAAAGCCATAAAGCTACAAACAGTAGAAGGTTCTAACTTACGATTGCTTACGATCACAATCTGCTACCGTCCTTGTAGACTATCATCTATTTGCTAGACTTTCCCCGTATTTTTATATGTCTAGTTTGCGCGCTTGGACCGAGCACAAGATGTTCAGGGCTAGATTTAAAACTCAATAGCGCTGTTCACAGTTTACAAGGTTTGTACTAATATAGCTGTACTCGCGCGACACGCACACGCAGCTTGAAATGCGGACAAATTTTATCAATGTTGCATGCTTGGCTGTTTTTGCAGCTTGTACTTTGAGTCGTGAATATGTTTTTAGCTACTATAGACTATAGTCTATAGAAGCTATTGGGATGGGTATCCGTCCGGCGTCCGTCGTCAGTCTGTATGTATGTATGTATGTATGTATGTATGTATGTCCGTTTGTGAGGCGTCCGTCCACTCAAATATCTTGAGAACCGCAGTACTTACTGATTTGATATTTGTTGTGTAGATAAAATATGATTTTGAGAAACTATTTTTTTTAATTTTTTATATTGTTGAAAATAGGCAAATTAATGCCAAAAAAGGTGTTTTTGGTAAAAATATCTTCTTTTTCATAACCACTGGTCAGACAGCTTTGTTATTTGGTATACAGGTCCCTAGGGATAACCCAACTTAGATTTGTTCAAATTGTGAGGAAATATGCAAATGTGTATTTTTAAGGAATTTTTTTGTCATTTTTGGTCAAAGTTTGACTTACATTGTATTAATTCTTGTACTGTATAAACCCTATCAATTCACCCAGAAAAAATAATTAATATGATTTTAAATAATTGAATTAATTAGGATATCATCAAAGCCAAATAATTTTAGTGTGGAATTATCAGAAAGTACAACTTTTTTTTGACAGTTCATAGTGAATTGAGGATTAAAACATGTAAAGGCAACTTTCCTGAATCCCAACTTTGATATATTCTGAACCACCATTTATGTTATCTAAAAGAAATTGCTCATAATAGTTTGTCATGATAGGGTGGTCAAATAAATAGAGATAGAGAAAGTTCTAATTCCATTTATGGTTGACTTGGTAAGGATAAAATAAGATTACCTTTGAGGAAAAAAATAGAGTGGTCAATTAAAAGAGTGGTCAAAGTGATAGGGTTTTTATGGTAAAGCTGGGCTGTAAGATTCCTCATGTGCTATTTATAGCAATTATGCAATCTGTGTAAACAGTGCAATGAAAGTGTAACATGATTCCTTATAATGCTTTTGATGACCTTGAACTTCTTAAGTTTCAAACATTTGTCTCTTCAGTGTGCTTTCTCTGAGTACGTACAGTCTCAACTTATTCAACAAAACTTACTTACAATGTTAATTTGCAAGTTAAAATGTGCTTGGTTAATAGGATGAAAATACTGATATTAAAAGATAATCAGCTCAAGATTCTTTATAACCTGACAGATATGCTGTTTTTTTATGACATAAATCTTGATTTAAGCAAGTCTTGTTTACTTTAATTAGAATGTAATTAACTCTCGTTTATTTGCTATTATAGACTAATATAGTCTGATGAAATATGCAAATCTGTATTTTTACAGAATTTTTTTCCATTTTTGGTCAGGCCATCCTGAAATGAGCTATCAAAGATATCCACCTTCTTCATCAATACATGTGTCACAAAAGGTTATTCTCTACATAACACAGCAGAGCTCTGTCAACTGTTGAGTCGCTTGTTTTTTCAAAACTGCTGGTCAGACAGCTTTAATATTTGGTTTACATGTCCCTAGGAGTGAGATAATTTCATATAGTCAGGATATACTTAATTTTGTATCCATGTCTATAGTAGCTTCAGGGACTTTGGCCCTATGTTTTAGTATTCACTGTTACACTAGCAGTCGCCCACTGAGATGTATTTTCATCGTTCTTGGATGCATAATTTTCAAAAGCGTAATCTAAAAATGCGGACAAATATTTATTTTTGCATATTAATGAGAGAACAGTGACGTTAAACTGTGAAACGGCCCTATACAGTGCCCGAGGAAATTCTCTCCTGAACAAAGTCAAGAACTTTGTTTTCTATCTTCCTTCCGAAGCTCGTAATACTATGTCCATTTCAACTAAAGGCTTCAATCACAGCGCCTTCACATTCAAATCACCCGCTGCTGTTGTGAGAAAGTATCCGTTCCGTGTTGATGAAAGCCGGGGTTGAAACCAGGGGGTTGAAAACCGGGTCCCGTTTGAAATCGCAACGGAATATGCACACATCTACATAGACGCAAAAAGGTTAGCAGAAATTCAGAGATGTATTGAAAGCCATACACCGTTGCTGTTTATTGAGTAAATTGTATGATGGAAATTCGTCTCCGAAACTCGGCGATACATGAGCGGCCATTCTGTTTCATAACTTCCTATACATGTATTTCTATTGCATACCACAGCGGTCATCGCATCGCTGTCTATCGAACCGCAAAACGACTGTGATTTGAATTCAGTAAATTTTGATTGGATTCGAACTAACAACGTACGGCATACAGTCACCTTTATAGTAGCGAAGAAATCACAGTCAAGGAAGGTCTGTCGACCAGACCACAGCCCCTCGACCAGTACTCCACCCTAGTTATAATGTAGTCTCGATTTTGTGAACCCTACACACTTCCGTAATATTCAGGCAGAGGTGATAATTGGTAGTTCCTGGTGTAAAAGATAGTTTATGTTTCTCTGATAAGCCAACGACTAAGCAAGTGTTTAACCATCCCGCCCAGTGTTTGCCAAAAACCGACGTCACTACGACATTGCCTATTGTGCGCCCACGGCGCTGGACTTTCCTCTTTAACAGAGCTATATTTTCAATTTATATTTTAGTTCAATCTGACACTTCTATATAAAAAGTGAAGATGAATCTGAGTCATATGGGGGTTAGATTAATTTAGAGACAAGAAACATTCACTTAATCTATTTGGAATATTTCACAATGATATGTTCCTTCTGACCATCAGATAATATTAAAAAATATTTTACTCTTTTTCATTATTTTTTTCCTGAAAGAAAATACTACTGTTTGCAAAGGCAAAAATCTTGCAAAATTTTAATTTTGAAAACCAATATGGCCACCAGGATTACATGACCATGTAGGTGACTTGTACAACATATGCTGCATCTTTGATGATGTACTTATTACTAATGTGGAATGTCCCGATTTGTAAATTTAAGCTTACAAAGTTTTGTATCTTTGATTCCCACTTTTGAAAACTGTATTACATGATAGAGCAAAGAATATAAAAATACATTCAGTTGATAACTGCTTTTGCAAGGTGAATAATATGAGAATGGATGGGGCTAATTAAAAATTGTTTACACAGAAGCATGTCAACCTCATTTATTTTCAATTTTGAACAATAATTTGTTCCTCCTGCTTAATGAAAGATGTTAAATGTGTTAACTATCTTTCACAATCTTTTCCTAAAAGGAAATGCATCATTTTCATATGCCAGAATTATGCAATTTCTTTGAATTTCTGAAATCCAATATGGCTGCCTTTGTCACAATGACCTTGAATCGTGTCCACATGCCATAAGTATATCTTGGAGGATTACCTTTCCTGAAGTGTTTGTTTCAACTTGTAATTTAAGCCTATAAAGCTGTTAGCCTATATGGCTGTAATTTGAAAGTTGGAGGTACCTTCCAGGCTTATGAATTTTATTGAGATGCATTATATTCTCTTCATTATTTGCAACATTTCTCAATTATTTGTTTTCTACGCCCCACGTACAGTACGAAAAAATTCCCACAATGCAATATGATCTGTCTACAGCCTGCAGCACAGCCATTGAATTGTGTTTCTTCCACATTCAGTGCATTTAGCTGTAGCACGTTTCTGATTGGCATGCAATTTTTTCATACAGACATCATCAAACTGAAGTGTAATTTCATGAACATTCTGAAATATTGTATTGTTATGGCAACACCATTTCATACTAGCAATTTTTTTGGCCTTTTTTTTAAACCTGTCCAATTTTTCACTCCAAACCTGGCTGGTAGCATTGTTTGATACTTCCAATTCAATATTGTCAAGTCTACGTTGAACATTGGCAAGACATTTAATTGCACGTAAGAAAGACATGGCTTTCTTTTGCTTACACCCTTTAAAATGACACATCATACCGGTAGATGTTTCATCTTGAACTGAAAGTGGCAGTAGTAGTAAAGTGACAGTGGGGAATACTGCTATTGAACGTCCAATTCAGACAAATGTGATGAACTATTGAGAAGATGACAAAAATTCCTCCTACAATGAAACTGTAATCCAACCATACTGTAGGAAATTCTATTACTGTAAGCAAACACACACAGACGATACATGTTTTGTACATGTTTTCAGACCATGATCCTTGCACATTACTTTCTGTAGGTGTAAGCTTTACAGCCACCTGATCATTCATGTGTGACCGGTGGGAAGATGGGTAGAAATAACAGTGGAGAAGAAAAACAACACCTTTGATTGTCTTTATAACATCAAAGGTTAAGAATGGAAAACAAATTAAAATGAACATTAAGAGAAAAGGTAGAGTCAAAAGAAATATGGAATAAAATATCTGTGTTATGATAGTCAGGGTACCAAATCCGCCATGGGGCATGAAAACTAGTGTGGCACCTGAACCTGTGTTGTCATGTTCATGTCTGCTACCAATTGCAAGAGAACCCAATTGGTTGCACTTCATATCAAATTGTGTACCAAAAACAGGCGAGCCATGATCACATGTGTGCAGTGTGGTGAAAAACACGTCAAGTGAAATGTAAACACGTACACATTGGCTGAAAAACATAGCCATACTCAATTCGAGTTGAATATACTTATACACAAAATACATGTATCTACTATATAAAGATCAATCTTTATTTTAGTTTTTAAATGTTTGGTAAAAGGGCTGGCAACTACTTAAGAATACCTACTATGTTAAACCACTATTTCAAAGTAAAGAGTAACTAACTTCAACTGCAACACCTCTGACTTCAAGGTACAGCTGCAAATCTGAAGGAATAGATTGAAAAAACTTAGTTCACTTGACTCAGTAAACTTAAAAAAATTCTTGAAGTTTAGTAGCATTCAGAAGTACCTAGGCAATCAATGTAATGGTAACCGCACTGTCTACCTTCCACTTGCAAGCTGGAAACTATAAGCGTTCCATCTAAGAACTGGCAATTTTTGAATCTAGTTATTGACACAGGGGGCGCTTTTCTAAAATTCAATTACTACAAATTACTACATAAAGTGATAAATGGACAGGCCCCACCATATCTCTGAGTTACTTCATCTATACAAACCAACACGAAATCTCTGCTCAAAATCCAAATTACTTCTTGAAGTTAGACCCTGTAAGTTGTCCTACTGTGTATGTCGCTTCATTGAACATATTCAGCCAATGATGCAATTCTAATACCTATGACAAACAAAAATTAAGGTTGTAGGTTTATTCCCAGTGACAGAGAGCACATAATGATGTCACACCTTCCACACTTCCCTGAAATATATTGGCAATGACATTCATATAAAATCAAGTTTTGACATTTCTGCTGGGGTGGAAGGAATTTTACTTTTCTAATCACGTACCTGCTAATGTATGAAAAACTAACTCATGGTATGCCAGCTCCTTTGATGAATATACTTGCTCACCACACACATGACACTTTTAAGTAAATTCACCTTGGAAAAACGAAAGATGGGTAAACGTGTATACAGTAAGTAACCGTTAAAAAACTTTTCACAAATAACACTTTAAATGGCCAAACTCAAACAAAACCTATCCCCTTCAGAGAATTTTTGTTTTCCCTCTACATTTACTAAAGCAGTAACAGCTGAATAATGGGGATGTCAGTGGGGGTAATTTGTACAAACTTATGATCGCTTTTTATGTTATCATTAGAAATAGTAATTTCGCTTAAAACTCTGCAAACGCTTCGCACTTTCAAGGAAAAATTAAACTTTGGTACCCATAGCTCATGAATTATTCATCTTATTCTTATGCAAATTTGCCTTATTCTGAACAATGTATATGCATACGATACAAATAATTTAAACAATGACGGCAGCTTTAAGACAAATTCAAGTAGAAAAAAAAATGTTTTAAGCTTACTTCCATTTCCGCCGAGAAGACGATAGGGTGTAACTTTTTGAAAATCGGGGCGAGATTTGACAAAAACACAATCACTCCTCTTGAGTCTCCTTGATGAGCTCTCAAAATGATTCAATTTAAAATAAGTATATCTTTGTGACTCGGAATTAAATTGATAATGCAATAATGACAGAAAACTCACTGGTATTACATACCTTACTGCCCGTTTCCTGCATTTTAAACGACTTTGAGTTTCGGAAGCAACGACGTTTGAAGTTCACGTCACAAACTGTGCCGCTCACTAACGCATGCTCGAAATATGCTGGAGGGGGTCTAATATCAATATGCGTTAGTGCACCCTCTACACTTGCCGAAACAAACATGCTTTCCCCCATACTGCTTGCAGAGTATGGGACAGCTAAACAGGGAAAGCCAACACTCTGAATGGTGGAGGCGCACTCTCTCCTCTCCATACCCGAAACGGTAGTGGCGCACTCTCTTCCAAACGTCGTCGACATAATTTATAAAGCCGGTCGATATAGTCGATTGTGAGGATTTTTGGTACCGTTTGGCCCCGGTCGAGTATCAGAGACACCGAATTAAGGTATTTTTGGCCCCGTTCGGCTTCGTTGGGTCTGTTTTGGCTCAGTCCTTTGTTAGGATACACCCTGTTAAATCCAGTCTTTGTTTTGGAAAATCGACTGGTGATGACATCTCCACTGTCTCTGATCTGCCTCTTTTCTCTGTCTCCCTTGCTTTTCGTTTCTTCCGTCTCCATCGCTCTTCTAGCCCTCTCTTCCCTCTCTCTCTCTCTTTCTCTTTCTCAGCACTACCGAGAGGGCATTTTCCCACACTGCTCTCTCTCTGTCTTTTAGCATGCCTTCTTACTTCCTCTCCTGCCTTTTTTCTCCTTCTCCTCTCTCTGGTTCTCTTCTCTCTTATATCCCCCTCTGCCCTGTTCCCCCACTTTGATGTTCTCTCTCTCTGTTATCATCATTCCCGGCCACAGTGTGATACATCCCGTCGGCGCGTTTGGCCCTCTGCCCTTGGTCCCCCACTTTGACGTTCTCTCTACCTGTCATCATCACTGTCGTTAACAGTACCACCACGTGATGTATCCCGTCGACGCTTTTGATCCATTTTTCTGTTGTATTTGGCAGTATGGAATAGTATCCTTCAAATTCTGGACTGCCTTGAGGTATTCCATGGACTTGTTTTATGTGTCGGTCCAACCTCTTGACCTTTGCAGAGCAATTTCCAATTGGACAGTTCTTGTAAATGCGGTCCTCCCCACCTGTTTTTAGACCCTTTTCGGCCCAACCCCTTTTGTACTCAACCATTATTCTCTCCCTTGCTTCATTCCCTGAAAGGTCATGGTACTGCTCAAACTGCCTTTTAGTCATCCGGGGGACTTATAGATTGGGTCATGTCTATCCGTCATGAGTCCGTCCGTTCACGCAGATATCTCAGACATGCCCCGGTCAATTTCTTTCACACTTTGCACAAGGATAGTACCCTACCTCATACAGATGCACGTCAAGTTATTTCTCAATGCAATCAAATTTGGCCGTGTTAGAGGACTTTTTAGTTTACACCTCCATAGACTCCAATGTACCGGTATAAGGCAGTTCTGCATAGACTCCCATGTGTAAGTCAGTTCAGTGCATAGAATCCCATGTACAAGGCCAAGTAAAACAAAAATTTAGTTTCTCATTGTATTCATATTGCAAAAAGGATGCAGTGACACAGTTTTTAGCCCCACAGATGAAGTCCAAGGGGCTTATAGATTGGGTCATGTCCCTCCGTTCATGTAGATATCGCAGATATTTTGACAAATGTCACGTGACCTCGGTGACCTTTGACCTCAAATATACATATTTGTCCATAACTCAGTAACCACAAGTGCTACACCCTTCATATATGGTATGATGGGACACCTTATGATGCCACATATTGTACCTCATTAATTATGCACATATCTAATTTTGAGCAAGCCAATAGAGCTAGAGGTCTGATTTTTGGTATATAGGGATAACTTAGCAATACAATTTTTTTGATAAAATGTCACGTGACCTCGGTGACCTTTGACCTTGATTATACATATATATGCATAACTCAGTAACCACAAGTTCTATACCCTCCAATTTTGATAGGATATTAGACATTAAGATGTCACATCTTGTATCTCATTTATTATGCGCATATGTATTTCTTGGCTGGCCAATACAGCTAGAGGTCTGATCATTTTTCCCAATTTAGAACCATAACTTAGACATGCCTCATGTGTTTCAAATTGGGAACAACGACATAGACCTATGTGCCCATAGATCTCAACATATACACTCCAGTGATACTTCTTAATGGCCACATTTCCCTGCCCAATCAAGACTAATACTTCTATAACATGGGGACTATGTCATTGTCAATGACTTGTTAAATTGTAAACTTTAGCAGAGCATGCAGTGTAAGTACACTTGATATTTTTCTTGGATTTCTTTTCACTTCCCCCTTTCTTCTTTAATGACTTCAGACTCTCTTTGGCCACCGTAGTTTTTTTAGCTGCCTTGCTGCTGCCGCTGCCAGATGGCCCAGCACGTGGGTTTTCAACTCTGCTTACAGGAGATACCACTTTACTTTTTTTACCTGCCTAGTCACTGAGGCTAGATGGCCCAGCATGTGTGTTTTTAACCGTGCTTTCAGGTGGCAGCTCACGGTCTGACTCTGATTCAGAAGAAGAGGGTAAGTAGTCTGAATCAAGTACAGAGTCATCAAATGAATCTGAAGGTGACATGTTTAATATCGGGAAACACAACTTTTCTGGAGAGTTTAGACAGAGAAAAGTAAAAAAACAACTCGCCTGAAGAGTTTAAGCAGAGCAAAACTGTGTAAATAAATGAATGCCAGCACAAAAACTGATAGGGTTTGGCTCCGAAAGGGCTTGGCTCAAATGACTGAAAAGGGCTTAAACCAGACTATATATAGCTATGCAAGTAAAGTCTTACTACGGTTGAGTCATAACCGATTTTAGTAGAAACTTTGCGACACCGCTGTTTGCTATTGTGTACAGTTTTGATGTCCTAATTTTAACATACTATAGCAGAGATGTTGGTCTTTGTAAAACAAGAACCATTTCTGAAATATTTGTATGTTAAGTGTTTCAAATACCGGTACAAACTTTGGTTAAAATTCGAATTTTTTTTGTTTATCTGACTTTGTTTATGCCACGCCTGTTTGTTTACTTGTTTATTAGTGAGCTTGAATCTTATTTACGGTAAAGTAGGGATTAAATGCTTTGTAAAACTGAAAACACATTTAAAATTGGACAACATTAAGTGTGTCAAGTTGATGATTTTTCAAACTTTATATGCAAAATACCTTGGTTATTAAATATGACCAGATGTAGGCCATTCCACTGGACTTTGTTTGTGCCACACCATTTGTTTATTTTTACAGATTTGACTTAGTTAGTAAAGGGAAAGCAACTCCACACATCGTTCATATATTAGTGATTTGCGTTTAATGTATAGTAGTGTGTATTTTTTTGTTTCACTGTCTTGTGTATAGAACCGATTAGGCACGGCGAGACACAGCTGTAATCTGCGTGTCAGTGCAGACTGTACTCCAGAGTGGAGAGACTGCGTACGACACTGCGATCCTTTAACGCTATGTTTCGAAAGTTTGCCAGACTTTCTTCATCAGTCGCCTCGAGTTCATCTTCAGTGGAGAAATTGTATGGTATATTGGAAGATTGTATGTTCCTATATTGTACCACTGGAAGTATGTTCTTTTTATTCTGGAAGCTAGCATATCTCATTTTGTTCAGTTGTGTTCAAGGTCGTGTTCGTATCGTGTTTAGGGGAACACCATTTGATTTCTGGGGGGTATGGAGGATTTTGAGAAAAAAAAATTGTCGCCAGGTGAGATAGAAGAAAAAAAAATTGATCCTGCCATGGCCTGAGAAAAAAACAATTGTCATGACAGACAGAAGTGAATAAAAAAATTGTCACAATGCACCAGAAATTAGCAAAATTTGGAAACCCTATTCTCATGTATTCTTTGCCGGCGCGCCGCCATAGGCGGCGCAAATGTTTTTACCACAAGCAATTCTTATGTTTTTTTCCCAGCACTTATGATATAAGCATGCACTACATAGGTCTACTTACACCTCAGTGCACTCAATGTTTTCCTTCCCTTTCCTGACCCAAGAAATCATATTTCAGGATTTCTGTTGCAATATCTCAATGGCATAGGCACTATCTAAAGGGGACTTTTTGACTTCTGTAAATTGTGAAAATTTTAAAGCACAAGACAGGAGTCATAAACTAGTGTTAAAATCAATATAGTATTCTCTCAATATAAATATATTAGGAAGATGTACAAGTTGACAATGAAAAATTGAGGAACAACAAATGTAATGAAATACAAGGGAGAGGGTCACTAAAAAAATTGAAAACTTCAGGGGCGTTACTCGAAATGTGGAGAGGAAGAAGGGGACGGTTACTCAATTTATTTTGGCGAAATAAATTGAAACACATCTAAGATTGCACCATTGCACACATCCATTTCTCAAAATTTTCAATGCGAGAGGGGGGCACCCCCTCTCGTGCTCTCCCCCCCCGGCCCTTCTTACAGTGTTACTGGTAAAAGACCCCCCCCCCCCCCGCCCTTCTTACAGTGTTACTGGTAAAAGACCTATCGGATTGCACTACACTGCACCGTGGCGCACATCAATTTCTCAAAATTTTCACAGGATCTAGGACAAAACTGAACTGTTGTGAATTCATCCTTTATTATCACAGAAACATGTTTTCATTTACCTCAGTTCAATGACCATTTTCACAGTTAAACATACCATAGTAATACTTTTCATTAGAAGCTGGCAGCTGGAGAAATGACACAAGAAGGTCACAAATTTTCCGTTCCTGTATATTCATTTATCTTCAGTCTCTGGCAAACAGAACTGTCTTTCACAAATTGTATTGTCATTTTTTGGTTGTTGAATATTGTGACACAAACACTGATCATGCATAAAATGTAAAAAAATATTGCAGTGTTCAATGTCATTTTCAAACAGTTTTACCAAATGCAAAATAACCTGAAACTCCTCTCAGATTGCACCATTAAACACATCAATTTCCCAAAATTTCCAATACGAGAGGGGAAACCCCCTCTCCTGCTCTCCCCCTTGGGGTGTTCTAACAGTTTCACTTAGTAAAAAAAAAATTAAAAAACACCTCTCAGATCGCACCAGACTGCACCATTGCACACATCAATATCTTAAACTTTCCATGCAAGATAGGGGAAAGCCCCTGTGACACTTTCCCCCTAAGCCTCTCACGTGTTCTCCCCCTGTACTTTCAAATTCTGCCCGGTCAGATATCCTAGTGAAAACCTTGTCATAATACCCATCCAAATTAAACAATATACTATATGGTTAGATACTGCGTGAGCTTTTATATCTTTATTTTATTGTGACTTGCAATTTCATTTTGATGGGTTCACCTTTTTTGAACCATCATGAGATAACTGATGATAGTCTAGCAGAGTACATCAGGATTTCAAAGGTCTTTACTGTTAAATTGCTGTATTTTGTAAATTTTACAAATACATGTATTTGTATTTAACTTTTCTAAGTGGGGGGGATCAGTCAAAATTTCAGAGTTAGAGAGGGGAGTTACTCAAATTCATCATGGTTGACGGGGGGGGGGGGTGTCACTTGAAATTTCTGAGTTTCAGGCCGTAAATAATGACGGCTCCCTTATATACAACGCATCACAAACTTGATGACAAAGAAAAAAAATTTGCATTGCTACTCCATTTGAAAAAAAAATTGATGCAGCTCTGACAGTAGAAAAAAAAATTGCTGTCACTGTGACAGGAAAAAAAAAATTGCTCCCATGCCCATTTCCTCCATACCCCCCCAAAAAATCAAATGGTTCTCCCCTTACCAGATTGAGAAATAGATAGATATACGTGGTCATCAACATGTTTAATGTTGTGCTTTCAAAAGTTGTATTTTTTCTGTGTTACAAGTTGTCAGTTGTAAACTTTGTTAAAAATCATTGGTTGACGAGTTATTTTTGACACTTCCTTATTATGTAATCATTAGTGTATACAATGTCAATCCGCTTCCTCTATCTAACGGTTTGATTGGTATCTCACCGTTTTCTGATAGTGTTCTTCATGACATGAGATGTGTTCTATTCTGTGTTTTGGAAGGGGATATTGAGATGAATTCGAGGCTACTATGTGTATCGATGTTCATTTTGGTTTGTGCTCGTGTAATGCGACATATTTATATTTGTTGATGTTATGTACACTATTTTGTTCTCTGTTTCTGTGTTGGCTTATACTGTTACCGCCTGTCTTTATTTTGTAATTTTATGTGTAATTTTAGTGTACATTTTTGGTGTTGAGGCATGGCACAGTGTTGATACGGTAACTCTCCCTTTTGAGTTTGTGTTGGCCTTTAAAAAGACCGTTTGGTATTGCGATCCTGTTTGGCCGTGCTGTATCCAGTTATGTACGTTGTTCACACGTTTACTGTTGGCTGGAATGTTGTGTGGTTTCTTGTCGATTCATTGTACGGCCTAGGATCTTGTCTTAATTTGCTGATCTTCGCTCACTACAGTCACATGAGGTCTACTCCGCTCCGCGTCTATGCGCCCAATAGACGTGTGCACACATGTCCGTCTTCTTCTCAGGCACATGTACACACGTCCATGGCAGAGCGGAACAGACCACCGGTGACCGTGCACTCACCTATGTTCAGGACGTCTTCCATCTCCAGTGCAGGTCTTTTACTGTTCGTCTTCGTGTAGTCATATGTTCTATTCGTTGTGGGAGGGAGACTGGGATTACCGTTGGTGTATCTTAACATGAAATACTAACCGTTACGTTTTTGTTATCTTGTTTGTATGGACTTTTAATCGTCAATATGTAATAGCAGAGATCTAGGTCTTTACAAAACAGGGTGCACTTATAAAATTGAATCGCTTTAAGTACGTAAACTAATGGTCCCAAACTTACCTAAAATCCGACATTTTTCCCCCATAGGATTACATGGCAAAAAAATGGAAAAAATTACTTTGACATTCCTTTGTTTGTTCCGTTCCAGTTTGTTTATTTATTCATTTATAACCTTGAATCTTTAAAATATTATAGTTGAGATGTTGGCCTTACTAAAACAGGTTGCACTCTGAAGATTGAACGCCATTTAGTAGGTTTTTGGTGGCCGTCCTCTGGCCTTAAACTTTCCTAAAACCCGACTTTTTGCCCCATAGGTTAACATAAGATAAAAACGAAAGAATCACAAGTGGGAGACATTGCATTGGTTGCAAGTAGATTTTTTACCCTTACCGTCCATAACTTATCTGAAAACACGAACTTACTTGTAATCTGTTATAGGCTTCAGAAAAGAGAGGATGAAAATCATAAAATATAACAATTACCTGAAAGTACATCACACTTACCTTTATTTCCTCACCAGGCTTTAGAAAAGAGAGGATGAAAATCATAAAATCTAACACTTACCTAAAGTACATCACACTTACCTTTATTTCCTCACCAGGCTTTAGAAATAGAGGATAAGATCATAAAATCTAACACTTACCTAAAGTACATCACACTTACCTTTATTTCCTCACCAGGCTTTAGAAAAGAGAGGATAAAAATCATAAAATCTGATACTTACCTAAAGTACGTCATACTTACCTTTATTTCCTCACCACGCATTGCAAACTTTTAAACGAGAATATTCTTTCTTTTTGCAGCCGTTGAAATTCCCCTTGTTCGTTGATTACTGTGCATGTGTCAACAGATAGCCAATCTAAGTGCTGAGTTTGAATATCTCCAGTTACTTAGAAAGGCCACCTATTGGACAGCACCAATTTTTATTGATTTTGAAAAAATTACAAAACCTTTGAAAGAAAGATCTTTAACTCAAACAATATCTGTTTTTTTCTGTCTACGTCTACTTATTCTTTCTGTGACTCTTGAACTCAAACTCTTTCTTTTGCAGTCCGTCTATATCTTCTTACTCTTCCTAATGCTTGTACGAACACGGTCAATAATTTGCTTCTTACTGAAACCCTTCATTTCTTCATAAAACTTTGTGTTTCCTTCCAGCTCACGCTGCACATCATCCACCTTGATTACTCCTAACGCTATCTCTCGACGAAAGGTTGCTTCTATTAGCTTTCTTTGTGAGGGGTTGAAAGCTCGTCTGCTTTTCTTCGAGGCCTGAGTGGTAACAGCAAGTAAAATAAGTACAGTGGAATTTGATTGAGTGTTCGGTTTGCCTTGCAGAGCTCGACGATTCTACATGTTGCTTATCATTAGAAAAGTAAATGTTTGCAACAAAATTGAGTCTTTGGTGTTAGATTACAGCGCACGGCGAACGTTTCCCACACACTGTCCAGTCTACAATCACGACGTGCAGTATTACGTCGTACTACGAAAGAAAAGCCGTACAGCTCGTACGGACATTTTCGAACTACATGTATGACCTAAAGGGTTCAGCATGGCTAAGCGAGGGTAAGCTTGGCTCGACTAGGCCTGAGTTTTGGAGTTTGCCGCTCTGACACCAACGAATATGTCATTACCATAAATGGTAAAATCAGAGTAATTTTCACAATCTTAAATTGAAGGCAATGAAAGCTCTTTTCAGCCTTCGTAAGGGCCTTCAAAATGGTTCACTTTCTGTTAAAGTTGCATTATCACTCTTTGATAGTTTAATTGTTCCTATTATCACATATGGCTGTGAAATATGGGACATGAAATTAATGACAAGTGTAACTTTCTCCATGATGTTAGTATATCTTATTATAGATTTATCCAAGGAGTCTCTAAACATGCACCGTCTGATGGTTTGTTGGAGAGCTGGGTAGATATCAATTCACTTTATGGTGATATAAACACATGCTCAAATACTGGCATCGATTCAGGTTTTATCAGA
The DNA here is from genome assembly GCF_041260155.1 of Ptychodera flava. Classification (NCBI taxonomy): domain Eukaryota; kingdom Metazoa; phylum Hemichordata; class Enteropneusta; family Ptychoderidae; genus Ptychodera; species Ptychodera flava. The sequence goes on from NC_091938.1 coordinate 34,756,813, forward strand.
TGACATCTTATTGAGATCTGCTTATACATCCAGGTTGAATTCAGATTGGTATAATTATATACAAAGCATATTGAACTCTCACAGTGGGAGCGATGTGTTTGCAATATTAATTCCACAGTTAATAATGTATATGATAGTTTATGTGAAACTTATGAACAAACATGGCTGAAAAACATTCATAATGATACAAGGAAGTGTGGAATGCAGAGGAATAAGCTCCCGAACTTACAGACTTTTTAAGACAAAATTTGAATTTGAAAGTTACTTGTTTAATCTATAGGAGTGGGCTGACAAACTAAGAATTTCGGATCACAACCTACAAATAGAACTGGGTAGAAGGTCAATTCCAAAAGTTCCTGCAAATGAAAGATTCTGCAAGTTTTGTAAGTCTTTAGTTGAGGATGATATTTCACTTTGTTATTGAATGTCCAAAATACAGAACGTATAGAGATGGTCTGTTTTCATCCACAAGTTTGTATAATCCAGGCTTTCTTGATTTGAATGACAGAGAAAAGCTCATGTATATCTTTACTCACAAAGATAAACTACCTCTTGCCAAATTTATTTCTTGTACTTAGTTCCTCCCCCAGCAGCAGCTTCATCCAGTGTTTGCTGAGTTTTGTAATTTTTGCCTTACCGCACTCCTTGAGTGTGTTGTTGAGCAATAAAGTATTGTAATATGTCCATTTTAACCAAGAAGCTGTGCAATCGTTTGGCAAGGATGGACAGCGTGCTCTGCGACAAGGTGACATTTTACAGCCCTGTACATCGCTGACAACTCACCGATTCATCGCAACGAAGTTGCATTGATTCTATCCGACTGGCTTGAAACCCTTGGAAATGAGTATAGTTTTACCCCGAATATTCCCCCGATTTCTGAACCCAGTTGATATTGCTTCAGCAAGGTGAAAATTTTGAAAGCAAAGAGATAGCGCCGTCTCCTCCATGCTAACTCACCCGTTGCCGTGTATGATACCGTCCGGGAAATTACGTGCCAAATTACAGTGAATTATTTCAGAAACACTGGGTGCGTTTTTAATGACACAAAATGTACTGTGTTGATTGAGAATTGCACTTGCATGTGTAAAATCAACACTTTTCTTCAGTCTATTTTAGAGCTGTGTCATGTTTTTGAGAGAAGTGTCAATGAAGAAAGTCAATTTATCTGACCATTTATCTGAAATAAAGAGAAAGCAGGAAAAAAGTTTCATGCAGGAATGTTAAGAATTTTCTGGTTGATAATATTCATTAGTTCCCGATCAACTTGAAAGGAAAGGTTAGTTGTATTGTGTCAAACTTGTTGATAGTGTAGACTGCACTGGCTATGCTACAGACTGCATGCTGAAGGAACTGTTGTCGTAATTGCTGACATCGGGAGGAGAAGAAACGTTTATTTTTGAAAAGAATTTACTTGTTTCTTCATAAAGTTCCCCAACCAAATAAATACCTGAAAGAAAACTTTGATGATATATGTCAATATAGTGCAGTGTTAAGCTTATTGTGAGTGACATGCTGAAACGACTGTTGTGATTGTAGACTAGACAGTGTATGGGAAACGTTCGCCGCGCGCTGTAATCTAACACCAAAGACTCAATTTGTTGCAAATGTTTACTTTTCTAATGATAAGCAACATGTAGACTCGTCGAGCTCTGCAAGGCAAACCGGACACTCAATCAAATTCCACTGTAAGACATTTATCACACACACACACACAAACACACACAAATAATATATATATATATATATATATATTCACACATATGTAAAAAGTACACTTACCTGACTTGTTTGACTGCAGATGTTCTGCTCGTCACTTTCACTGTCAAGGTGGATTCTTCTCTTCCTTGGAACTTGGTCGCTATGAGTCTCTGGCATCTGTTGCTGGTCACCGGCAGTGGTCACCGACTCAATGCTCTTCTTTGCAACTTGGTCGCTCTGAGCCTCTGGCATCTGTTGCTGGTCACCGGCAGTGGTCACCAACTCAATGCTCTTCCTTGGAACTTGGTCGCTCTGAGCCTCTGGCATCTGTTGCTGGTCACCGGCAGTGGTCACCAACTCAATGCTCTTCTTTGGAACTTGGTCGCTCTGAGCCATAATGTATAAATGTATAATCGGCCAGAGTGAGAGGCGAGGTCAAGAGACCTATTATGGGCAATAATCTTCTTTTTATGGTATTGCTTAAGTTTTGATATTGCTTGATTCTCTTAAAGGTTATGCCACTGTATATATAATGGCGTTTTAAGTTAAAGATTTCAAATTTGCAGTCAGGGCAAGTCATCTTAATTCTCTTGGTGGCTGCTTTCGTTTTCTGTCTCTTACCAGCACTTGATGTACAGGATGCTGGTGAATTTCACCCAGAGCTTGGTGATGGCTGGCTGACTTTACGTTTCTTTGCTGCAACATGCTCTCGAGCACTTCCATTGGAAGTGGCCACAGAGCAAGAAAGGGCGGTAGATGACCGGCTCTGACCTCTCACCTAGTGAGAGGTCACCAATCTCTCCATGGCGTCTGTTACGGCCAGATGGAGTGCTAATTGTGTCCCTGCTCTCAAGGGAGTGCTGCCGGCGTGAGAAATGGCAGCACTCAGCATAGAAGATGCAGGTGAACATTCACCCAGAGTTTGGTGATGGCTAGCTGACTTACGTTTCTTTGCTGCAACGCGCTCTCGAGCACTTCCACTGGAAGTGGCCACAGAGCCAGAAAGGGCGGTAGATTTTGATTGACTTACGTTTTTTTTACTTTTTTTTTGATTGACTGGCTCTGACCTCTCACCTAGTGAGAGGTCACCACCCTCTCCATGGCATCTGTTACGGCCAGATGGAGTGCTAATTGTGTCCCTGCTCTCAAGAGTGCTGCCGGCGTAAGAAATGGCAGCACTCGGCATAGAAGATGCAGGTGAACTTTCACCGAGATCAATGTTTTTGTCCTTTTTATTTAAGAAACCGTATCCTTGCTCGCACTCACTGTCGGAATAGTCAGACAACTCTATCTCTGAAGGCAGGATGTCTGAATCGTCCACAGAATCATGCGCTGCCACTTAAAGACCCACTTTCTTGTGTTTGAAAGAGGTCGACCCAGCTCTCTTTATGACAAATCCATGACAAAATCAACCTTTCCTATGCAGTTGTGTGGAAACTTAAAGGCACATTTTTGACAGGGCATGCTTATTATTGTGAAAAATAGATCTTTTTAATTTCACATTTAATATTGTGTGACAAAAGGGAAAAAAAGGTCAGCTGTGCAAGACATATCTCCTTCAAGAGGAATTCAAACATTTCTGGGTTTTATTTGTTTTTGTTTTGTATTTATAGAATGAAGTCAATGTTAATCACTTTTACAACACTGGCTTATATATGCAAATTTAAAAAATAATGCACAACAAACAATGGACAATCTGACTTAATCAGATCAGATAAGCTCAGCAAAGATTCCATGAATAGGTAAACAAACAGTAAGGGTAAATGTACTTCACAAACAAATGCATCAGTTAGTCTACATGTACATGTGATATAAGCAAATATTAAATTACAAGATCGACACACACAGTATAATGTATAGAATCCCTTAAATCAACAGAAATTTCAATTTTTTTTTTGAAATTGTTCCTAATTGTCATAATTTTCTTGTGAACTTCAACAAACAGGATAAAGATGCAAAGCTTAATTACCTGAACATATAATGGTTTGATCTGTTCTGATGTTCAGCTGAGTCATATTCCGTACTTTGATTTTGTAGTCCAGATAGTCGATATTGAAGCGATAACCTGGTTCAAGCATACAATTTCTCATCACTTCTGTCTCGGATTTGGTAGCCGCCTTTTTGTAGCTGACTGCCCGGTACAAACTTAGGCTAATTAACTAACTCCTGAAGTCCACTTATGTTTCTGTTTCTTGCTCTCAGCAATATTGATACTGCATCATTATATTATTCTCAGCCAAAGTAGTGTTTTTGCCACCGACAGAAGTTAGAACCATCCATAATATAGGTAGTTGGGATTTTATTTCATCTATGGCAGCCTTCTTATTGAAAGGACTGCCAATTACATGTTTCAGTTTTTTGTCTCTTTTCTAGCTTCTGCTCTCACAACAGCAGCAAGTCCTTTCAGTGAACCCTAATGCAATAAATCAGATGACATGAGCTGTCTAATGGATTTTTGAATGGACCCATCGGACAATGAGTTTATGGGGGTCGTAGTTTTGTGCAGCAGAACATGACTGGTCGTAGTTTTGGTGCAGCAGAACATGATCGGAAATGAATCATTGTCAATCAGAACTGGTTGAGGTGTTTCCAAAGTGCAGCTTAACATTTGTTCTTGGGGTTGACAATTCATTTCTCACCTTCTGCAACTGATAAAATTGAAGGGAAACTTAACTGACATGCATGCTTGCATACATTCATTAATGAAAGTAGGTGGGGTGCCATGAGAGAAACTATGTTTGCGTCTGAAACATAATGTCCACATGATTTCAAAAGTCCTCTTTTCAGAGCAGTGTTGCATGGAGATGAAGCAGAACTAATACTGAATTCACTGTTCACATTCATGGTCTGCTCTTGGTGAAACTATCCAGTGAATATATACAATTGTCAAACTTGGTTTTTAGCTCCTCAGTTTTATATAGTAAGGAGCTGTTAGAATTGAAAACCAGTATGGTGGTGTCAACTTTTACTTCCTTCTGTCAAACCAGTATGGCGGCGTCAACTTTTACTTTCTTCTGTCAAGATTTGGCTAATTAACTTCAATCTTTGTGTCCATGTGTCATGTGATAAACTGGTGCATGTTGGAGCCAATTACAGTGAAATTTGATCAAGCTGCAAAACTTCATTAGGGACCGTTCAGTTTTTACGGCCTGGGGGGAGCCGGCAAAATCTTGTCGCCGGTGTTCAAAAAAATGTAGACCCCCCCCCTGCATTTTTCGTGAAAAAAAGATGACCCCCCCCCCTTTGTAACAAAAAAAAATTAAAATTGATGACCCCCCCCTATGGCTGAATAACAACAAAACTCATGTGTCAAATTTACCCGCACGGTTTGGATTTGAACTCCGGTACGCCGCGCACTTTATTCGTGTAGCAGAGATGCCAGTGCACAAACTTCCCAGCCACAACCATGCAAACGTCTGTTAAGACAACTAACTGTAAGGCAATTTTTCACTTCATTTCCATAGATAACTTATGTCCATGGACATTGTATAAAGTGAACTTTATTGGAGTGGTTTGCCAAAGGCAGCTCTCCGGTTAAGAATGTCATGGGCCATTACGTAAAGTAAACTTTATTGGAGTGGGCCGCCAAAGGCGGGCGCCAGGCTGTTAAGTGGGTCTTGGGCCATTATATAAAGTTAATTTTTTGTAGTGGGCTGCCGATAGGCGGCCCGCCGGTAGAGAGGGTTGATCATGGCCATTGCATGAAGTAAACCTAAATGGAGTGGGCCGCCAAAGGCATCTGCCCGTTAAGAGGGTCATGGGCCATTCCATAAAGTCAATTTATTATAGTGGGCCGCCGAAGGCGGCCCGCCGGTAAAGAGGGTCGATCATGGCCATGGCATATATTGAACTTTATCGTAGGTATTACGTTTTTGAAAATGTGGTGACCCCCTTTCCTACCAGTGAAAAAGCGATGACCCCCTTTGCGGATTCCAAAATTACGATGACCCCCCCCCCCCGGCCGTAAAAACTGAACGGTCCCTTAGCCAAGGTGATGTTTTAATTGATGTGTACCAGCGATTTTTAGGACATTAACACAGCAGGGTTTGATGTGGTCTTGTGGTTGTGAACTTACTTGCCATTCATCGATGCTCTGATTCGCATGATATGGCCATGGCAGTTCAGAAGGTCACTAGTTATCGAATATCAGATGTTTGATCCGATGTTCCCACAACATCAGACGTGGCTGGTCGGACAAAAAGACCCTGTGATTCATAATTGATTTGCCATGATTGCCAAGTGGAGGTTACCCTATGTGTGAGATACAACCTCCAAAAATCCAATAAATTTCAATGCAACGCCTTATGAAATTGTCATTCACGGCGTGGGAATATTTTGTAACAAGATGTCTACTATAATTATAACAGTGTTTCGGCCAATCAAATTTAAATAATATATGGTATAAACAGAATCTGACTTTCAATTCATAGTTACCGATACCAAATGTCACCCTTTATAGTAAGCCTACATATTAAGGGAAAGAACTGTGTTATCAACAGGAAATTCTTTTCAGTCATTTTGTTCTTTGATCTGTTTATTCATACTCTGAGAAATGTTGTCTGTAGCTGTAATTTGTCCTCTAAATGCAGGAAATCCTAACGCTATAATTTTGCTGCCTTGTTTTAGTCTTTCGATTCCCTGTTGAAGTACACTTTAAAAGCAGCAATTGTCTACCATAAAGTTAACCGCCTTAGGCACATCTGGAAGTTTTAAACTATTGTAGCATCTCAAAATTGTTCTACATCATCTTTAACACCTTTACATCTTGTTGTCCGCCAGCATTATTCTTTACCCAACTTTTTTCAACATCTCTAAGGACATGGTTACCATGTAAACATTTGTAATATATAAATTACGTTGTATTGATGTTTCAGTTATGACAGGATTCTATTGAGGAAAACATCATGGTAGGCCTTGAACTTAACAAGAAACCAACAGGTATAAGGGTCTTCTTTCAGTAAATGTTCCTTATCACCAGGGGAGAGACATACTGGTAGACTTAGTTGCCTAAAATGAACATTGTGTCATGTGAGAATAATTGAGGCAAGTCACTATGTTTGAGTGACATCCATTTCTTTTGTATTTTCTCGGTCTCTTCTTCCAAGAACAGCAACTAAATCTCAAAACAGATTAATATACTCTCAACTAATCCATCAAGGTGTACCGCTAGCTCACTCAAACTGAAGGTCTCATGTTTATGAGCTTTCCATCCAATCTTACTGAATGGGCAATATTTTCTTCTTGTTTCTGATTTCTTGGTTTATCCATTGGCATTCGTCGCTGATCCTCTACGATTGTAGACCTTTCACTTTGCATGTCTTTATATATATATTAATGGGTTCACTGCCTTTGTTGACCTTTTCTTTGATATCATGGAGCACTTTCCTCGTAACTGGAATGAACTTTTTGCCACTCTTTTACTATTGCCGTGATTTATAGTCGCGCCAGCGGCTTACTGACTACGCATGCGCGTATTCATAATATACTATGCGAGTAACCAGAAGTGTACCCTTCTTTCGTGGGCCGCCATGTTTTTTTGAGTGCTTGTAAATAAACAAATTCAAAACGTGCTCCTCTTATATTTTATAACATGCCATTAATAAAATATATCTTTTTTTATTAGCAAGTAATTATTATTATCCACCCTGTCGCTGATATAAAATTCTTATCACGCCTAAAAATTAACAGAAGATAGAAAACTGTCGTGCATATGAACGAGAACATTCGCAAAGAATGCTGGGATTTAATCTTAGAAAGGCGTCCTCTGTGTCAATAACTATGTGCAAAATTACCCCGTTTTTAGAAGTAACGCTGGTTTTCAGCTTACAATATCGTGAAGTTGGGCGGTACAGTTACTATTGCAAATGGTACAATGGCACAATACGTCCCTTGTTAAACACAATAGATAGTAATCATGGTAAAAATTGCAAATTTATATCAAACTTTTTACACTTAACAGAAAATCTATACCTACAGGATATGACATCGTGTACGTGAACTGTCATCAGAAGGTAAACCGGTCATACTTGAAAAAACGTACATAGAAAGTAACAATTAATTCTATTTTATCCTTTATGATTACAAATCATGAATCGATAAAAATAACATTTTTAATCTCAACGCCTGGCGCAACACCAAGGGCTGAGCCCTATAAAATATTATTTCAATCAATGTAGGGATGCATCACCAATGTAATGAATCAAAACGAAAGGGTGCATCATCCCTTTCTCTATCTACTATATTATATAAATGATGTTTAAACCCTGAAAGTGAGTCTTTTCTTTTTCCATTGTGATTCTTCAAGGTAGTAATGTCTTTTTCATATGGGAACGTTGTTATCGCGTTACTATGTACATAGCACCCTTTAGGAATCTATCTAGACTGATCGAACCTGATGTCTCTTTCTCATGCCTTGTAAAGGTACACATCACCACTTTGACGTCTGACTGGTGGTTCATTCTTCTTTCTCTCTAGATCAACATTGACGCACTCTCTTGGACTGCTACAGGACAGTATTTCCAGGGGAAAATATTTACCCCATATACTGGAATGCCATGCACTTTCACAAATTAAAATGACTAGGATGGGTTTGGGTTTAGGGTGAGAATGGAGTGGAAGTCATTCACCATCATTTTATTAGCTTTGTGGAATATTATGCTGAAAGGCCTTATATGACCTACACAGATATCAATGTTTGGTGAAAGACTGTCACATCAGACTCATCCAACAAACAACTCACAAAACAAAAGGTTTTGACTTGAAATTTGAAATTCAATTTTTAAAGTGAAATTAAAATGAAAATGAAATTGTAAACAAACATGGGTAATAAATAGAGTTATAGCAAAACATTTGTGCTTTATACTATGTGTTGTTTTACAAATTTACATTTAACTTTTGCTGAGATAAGAGTTTTCATAAATGTTCTCTTTGTTGCTTAAAGGATTTCACTGAACTTGTCCCCAGAAGTGGTGTTATGATACCTATACCAATAATCTACAATGTTAACACGGGCAAGACAGGAACCAAAGAAATTGTTTTTTAAACTTAGTAGGTCAATTCTTCCCTGCTGAAGTTAGAGTAGTTTCCACAGCATCAGTGAGCACAACCAACAGAAAATGCCATTAGATCAGAGCATAGTATAGGTAATAAAAAGTGAGTACAAAACCATTATTATTTACAGTAACTTGTTTAGCCTATGGGCCGATGCAGATTGAAAATTTAAAGATGTTTTCAAGTAAAATAGAATGTGTTTGAGATTATTTAACTTGAAAGGGTCTAAACTTAATTGCTTTCTACCAAGTTGAATTGGTTGTTTCGCATTGTATATTAGCTACCAGTTCATATTATTTCAGTTTATCTTGTCTACTTGTGTGTATATATGTTAATCAAGTCCACATAACTTTAGTTGAGTACTTTTCAGTGTGCAGTGGTAGTTGCTTGGTCTGCAATAGGGTGATTTTGTTGGTGTAACTTGGAAGATTTGTCATTCGGTATACAAGGTAAATATTCAGGTTTCTTTTTTCTCATATGACTAGATAAATGGTAGTTGATCTTTCAAATCATATAGGTTTATATTGTCTACTTGTTTGTCTATCATGCTAATAAAGTCTTTTTATTTTGAGTTATACTTTTCAGTGTGCAGTGGTAGTTGCCAGGTCTGTAGCAGTTTATTTCCTTTGTGTAACTTGGAAGTACAAGGTAATACTTAGGGTTTTTGTGTCACAGAACCCAAATAAATTACAATAATTAAATATTATTCCTTCAAAAGTATTGCCATACGTGAATTTACCATCAGTAAGTAAACAAAAAAAGGCTAATTATATACCGTTTATAATTACTGCATGGCTACAGGGTTTGTGACCTTTGACCTCCATACATCTTGCATATGAAAACTTATTGCAACATTCATCTCAAAACTAGTAATACTTCATTTAATATCACTGCAAACTCTTAGTGTTTTGCTGGGGTTTACATACCCAAATATACCCAATAAGTGACAAAATAGCAAAATTTAAATAGCCTGTGTTATTTTATTGGGGAAAGTGGTTTTTGGGGGATGATTTATTTTTCCTACAATCATGGCTGGAACTGGCAAATCCAAATCACTCTACTGGATGCTCACGTTATGAAAGTAGTGTCTAATATCATCTCTTGGAATTATTGTTTGAAAAGCAAACAAAAGCAAAATTAAGTTTATTCCATCCATTTTGACATATTTAAGATCAGCTTGTGTTAAACTCTGTATTACAGATATCACCACTTTCATATCCGGCCTTCCCAAGTTGTTCATCTTCATATGAAAAAAGAAGTCAACAAATATGATGTCAATGCTCTTGCTGTTTTTATACCACCACTATAACAAGAGACAAGCATCCTATCCGAACTGTTCGCAGTATAGCGGGAAAACAAGTGGCCAGAGAGCCTGCTAACTTGTGTGAGGCCCTGAGATAACTCATGAATGGATGAAGCTAATGCAACAATTTTGCCAGGTTTAACTTAATTTATGGTAAACAAGACACCTTCTGGGACATTTTACCAGGTTGTTCGATACCTGTTTAACACTAATGTGACTAACAATTATTTTCTTTTGTATGGTTTATTTCAGCCATTGCCAAGGAGATGTTGGACCAAGCAGTGTGCCTCCTGCAAACCAGAAATTTAAGAAAGGAGTTAGCCATGATAGACAGGGTGATTGGGCAGTTTTATCGTGTGAATATTATGTGGAAATTGCAATTGACAAGAACCAGTGGTCCAAGACAGTCATCATTGGTGCCTTTCAAAAGATGGAAGGAATGAGAAACTACATCGTCGAATGAATAATAAATCACACACAAACACAGCATTTAGAAATGTTAAATAGTGAATATTTTATTTCTGTTTACTTCTTATGTTACAAAAAAACAACAACTAAGATTCGTTGGAAGGTATAATTAAAGCAGTCTGAAACTTTCTGTATTACTGTATGTACTGATAAAGTTTGAAAAAGTATATTTTAAGTGTAGCTCGTGTTCTCCAGTGTTTTCAACGTTGAAAACAAACTTACATTTTTCATAAATATATCATTTATAAAACAAAGTTTTCAAACATATAGCTTTTATGAGGCATAAGTTATTAAATGAAGTGTAATGTACAACTGTTTTAAATAATTTTTTGTGAAATATAAATCTACTGTTGAGATATAAAATGTGTGTGAATGTGTCTGTATGTGATTTGAAACAAGTGCTATTTCAAGCTTGACTTGGCATGGAGACGTTCATTACCGTAAGCTATTTCCCACCCTTCTTCAGTTCATTAAGGTATCAACAAATGCCTTCACTTCTTTGTTTCTACTTTTCAATTCTGTATTGACATTTATATTACATAACTGGTCAACAATTCTGGTGCTTTGTCTTGTTTTAACATTACATGTTTCCTGATAAATCTTTTATTTTCTATGTGACCTATTTTGGAAATAATTTCAATGCACCTATCCTAAGAATCATATTGTGTGTCTTGAAAAATGGGAAGCTAAAATGGTTAAAAATCTTAAACTCAGAGAATACTGGATCTGACTTTATATTTTTATGGTGGTAATTTTGAACTTTTTTTTTTCTAATGTCAAAAAAATACTGTACCTTGGAAGTTGAGATCACTGTACTTACACCCTTCACCCTTTTTCGGCGCTTTGGAGATCTTTAAATCAGTGACCTTGTCAAGTTTTAATATTTTGGAAGAAAACTCTCATCAGTCTTCTCAGAATGCAATTTCTTGAAAACAAGACCCTCCTTGCTTCCGTTGTCAGAAAAGGCGTGGCAGGAATCATCATAATTTTCCCCTGAAGAATGAAGCTTTGCCAGGACTCGCACAGGACAAGCACAAGAAACGTGGCTTTCCTGGTGTCAAGGATACATCAAAGTCATGTTCAAGTACTTCTATACCTGATTTGCTGGAGTGACGCAATTTGGCATCTAATGATTTTCTTTGTCACGTTTTTCGTTTGTGAACACTACAGTTAACACACTTTTCCTCCATGGCCACAGGGAAAGTGAAAGGCAAAGGATGATGGGATTTTGCATGTTGATAGCGTCTGATTGGCAGTAAAGAATGCTAGACAGAGACAGACACTACAAATAAATCGATTAATCAATTAACTTTCACCAATATCATGTGTAAAATCAAATGTCAGAAGCCTTGAAAATGTAAGTTTACCGGTAGTCTATAATTTTTCTTTCACAATACAACTAATTACAGAATATTTGATCAATTTACATAACTACCTGAGAAGTACCTGAGAATACCATTTAAAACCTATGATTAATGCTGAAATAAGCTAATGAATATCCCTGTTAGAGTGGTTTAATCTTTACAAGAAAAATTCAAAATCTCTTCACCATCTATACTTTTACAATGTTTTATAAAGCATCTATACTTGTACAATATTTTTAGCTTTTAGCACAAAGGGTTGCTCATCTGGTATTGTGTATATTAATGATTTCATGTAGACTTGCTACAAGTCTGTGGGCTAGAATAAATTAAGGGAATGAACTTCAGCAGACTATCACGCTAGGTGCTACAATGATGCTTAGATCGCGGGTGAACGCCTTGGCTCACCATAACTCCTGCTGAAAAAAGCCAGGCGACTGAGGGGGAGGGGCAGTCTAGGTTGAATGTTATTGTGGATGTGGTGCATAACCATTGATATGACTAGATGTTAAACTAGAAACTGGAAATTTGGTCCTGACCTTCTTGTTTTATCATGAACTGAGCTTGAAAAACTGGTCATGTGAGTGTGACTCATTTGATGTACCTATACATTATCAATAGACATAAGTCAATGTTGTGACCTTAAAGTTTATTTGATAAAATCAGAATTGTGTTATTCGAAATGACATTCATTGGTGTATATCGGTATATGTACATAAGACAGTGTTGATGTAACACCAAATATATTTATTAACTTTAGGTCAACTATACACACATTGTAACTCTGAAAATCACATTTTTCAATGTGTTTATTTATGCTTATCAAAATTCTAGCACAAGTATATTACAGAGTACGGCAAGTACATTGAAAATGGCAAATGGAACAGGGAATTATGCACAATAAGCTGTTAACATCATGGCTTATGTAGATTTTTCTATCATTATATGGATAAAATATTGTGTTCACCAGAGAAGTGTTTCAATGAAAACCAGGATTATAGTTAAACACAAACTCCTAACAATAGAACTTTTCTACCTTGTCAATGATAAATAACAGCCCTTATTCCATACTGGATATAACTGCCTTGCTTATCAATATGGAACTCTACAAATTTGTCCTGTGTACATGCCGTTGGCATGTAATTGGAGTTGTGCAACCCAATCATTCACCATTTCATTCCTGATATCATAATTTAAGGATCACATTCCAACCTATTTGGCATCCTATACAAGAACAGTCTACTTGGAGAATTAGAAAACCGAATTGAAATGCATTTCTCTTGTATAGAATTGACACAAATCACAAATTGTGTATTCTTGTCTTCTCTGGCAATTTAAATGTGACAAACTATCAGGGAACAGCTAGCTGTGTCAGAGAAATTTCAGGTGAAAATCACTGTCATTCCAATGTCTACTTTGATGAGACAAAATTTAAGCCATAGAGAAAAAGAAAATGCTGCTTACATGTTTTCAAATAATGGTACAAAAACCAATCATATAAGAAAGTCAGTTATTTAAGTCATTAGAGTAAATGCATATGCAAAAGCTTTCTATGGACTCCAAGGAGCCAGATTAAGAAATGGCCATATTGACAGAAATATACTCATTTAAAGAACAGAGTGCTGCCATTTTGCCAGTTTTAAGCTATTGTATAAACTGTGTACATATGTCGAAAGCATCAATCAGTGAGGCAAAAAGAATACAGTCAAAGTTAGAGCCGGATTGGCATTCACAAATATTGTAACAATACTTTTTTGAGGTTAATTACAACATGGAAATTGAAAAGTCACTTGAAATCTGCTCTCTTGATTCCATGAACTACATGGATAGTACCAACTCTTTAGCAAATTGTTTTTATCTGCATCTTTGGAATATGCACTCATGTGGTAAATTGAAGGGGCACACTGATTTAGTATCACATGTTAAAGGAGAATTTCATCAAGGCTGCATTGCATGTTCATAGGGCTTTATATCAACATGTATTTTGAATCATTTGGGAAAAGCGCAAAGCTTGGTGCTTTCATCACATGATATGGGAGGGACCATCCTCTGATGGATATGGCATTGCTATTCATGTTCACAACAAGCTGTTTGTATATGCAAAACTATTGTTTATGCTATGCAAATATGTACAGCATGGTGTGAACGGGAGTGAGATGATGCCTAACGGAAGATGGTCCTTGCCATATCACATCATGAAAGTGTCCAGCTTGGTGCTTTTTTCACATGATTCAAAAAAAATTAACTTGATGAAGCCTATGCATACATTAAGTTGCTGAAGCCCTACACAGCAACTTCCACTACTATTTTGTCTGTTTTTCAGAAAAATGGCATGGGTTATGAATGGCGAAAATAGACTTTCAGAATAAGCCTCCCAAAAGCTAGAATATGTGAAAAAATCAGCCTTTTTGAACTTCGTCTTTAACAGAATTTGTGTCAAAAATATTGCCTCACTTTTATGATATATTTTTGGCATATAGTGCCCACATTTGATCCTTAACCCTTTCACCCCAAGTTCCCTGTATACAGGTCCAACTTCACCATAGAAAACAATGGATTGGGACAAACCATGGTGGTGAAAGAGTTAAGGTAGATGGGCTGACTGATGGTAGTTGCTTTTGCTGGCAAAGGATTATTTACAGAGAATTATTGTCTAAATATGTTATTAAGACCATTTTAATCTTTTCTTTTGTCCTGTTTTGAGTGATTTCTTTTCAAACCTACTTGATTTGTATTTTTATGTGTATGTGTGTTTTTCTTCTTATTGTTTCATTTGTTGGGGAAAGTCCGTCTGCTTAGCAAATGTAATGTATTTATAGATACCTTTCAATGGGAGACGGCACTTGCAGGTGCAAAACAGGACTGCTGAAAATTACTGAGGTTGCTGATACATGTTCTTTTCACTCCTGAAGAATTTGCCAACAGTGTTGGTCTGGGCATTAGAAAAACTGCTGACACATCAAAAATATTGGATAAAACAAAAGTGCAATGTCTGAATGGTAAGAGTCATCTTTCAAACACAATAAAATCAAGGCATCTATTATGCATCCCTGAGAGACTGCACCAATTTTATCACAGGGAACGTGATGTCAAATAAAAAGTAGCACATGCTTACATAACTTTTATTTTACAAAATTACTAACTTGAACTAAGTCTTCCTAAAATTCCTTATGTAACTATTATTTACAATAGCCTGATAACACTTCTCACTGGAGAAAATATTTGTAGCCTACACTTTAATTGTTGCTTTCGGTCTTTGTCTCCACTCTGTATAAAGCCTCGAGGTCCACTTTAAGTGCCGTAGCATAATCAACAGTTTATTTGAAAGTAATGGTCTCCAGAAGAGATGATGATGTCACTGGCGTCACTTTGAAAGTCAATCAGTCCAAATGTTCCTCTCATGATTGGCAATGATTAAATGGGTGTTGCTCATAAACTAATCGTTCTCTGGTTAGTTTATGAGCAACACCCATTTAATCATTGGCCAATTCATGAAACGAAGATTTTGACTGACTGACTTTAAAGGGACATTATTTGTATCTTTTGACCTCATATTGTTGCAAACAAGCAGTTGATAATGTTATTTGACTTACTGAAAGATGTCTAAAAAACGGTCGACCATAGACAACTTCCATCCCGTTTGCGTACACCGTATAGAAAAACCTTGGGTCTGAGGTTAATGGAGGGTACTGTTAACCTCAGAGTTGGCAGGTTGACCTGCGATCAGACCACACTGCTAACTGCTATCTAGGCCGCTGTAAGCATCCGCGTGTAAAAAAAATAAACCACACGAAGTGACAGTCGAAAGCGCAGTATTGCAGTTTCGGGATTCCCTATTACCGATCCCGTTTGCTCAGTTACATTTTGACGGTCAGTTTTTCATGGAGATCTTGACGGCCAATCCTGCTCTTAGATACACCATTCTTTGCTGCTACAGAGCACATTTTAGAATGGCCATTTCAAATGCCTACCAATACCAGCTGACGACGACAAGGCCTATAATTGCGGATCTTTTTCATCTCGTTTGTTCCTCCATATGCATATGTAGACTTGCCCAAAGTTTTGGGCAAATGTGAAAAAAGAGTAAAATGAAGGGATATTTAACTTCAGTAGGCAGTCACATTATTGTAGAGGTGATCGCGAAATTGAGCAATGTACTTTGGCGACTGACAAGTACATTATGTGTACATTGTTGGGTGAAAGCTAACTCTGCGCACAGGCGTACGGAACGTTTCCTAGATTGTCGTCGGATGGGAAGTGACGGACACTGTGAGGCAGTCAGTACTGTATAACAATACAGTACGAGGTTTGGCCTTCGGCCTCACAGTGTCCGTCACTTCCCATCCGACGACGATCTACGAAACGTTCCGTTTGCCTGTGACTCTGCGTGGCAGGGCTGTGCCGTGCCAAACTGCTGGCAGTACCTCGGTTGCGGCGTGCAGTTTCTCCACCAAAAACAACTCATTTTTAATCCCAAACTTGCATTGAGTTTCGTTTTCAAGCACACCCACCTCGCCTGGGTACACAATAAGCCCTGCGTACAGGTCTGTGTGTTTCCGGCGTTACACGGCGTGGAGACCGTATGCAGGGCTTTAGTACACGATGTGCTCAGCTGTGCTTTTATGTAAAACCCACTTTTAGGAGTGGGTCGGAGCACAGAGGCCGTAAGCGAACGGGTCTAGGCAACTGTCATTGCGATGTACTCACTTTTGGTTCGAAATGCGATTCAACTGATACAAATAATTACACGATGCACAGAGAATAACAACATTCAAACAGATCTCGTGTGTCGAGAGGTGACTCCAATTGCGAGCAGTATCAATGACAGTACTCGCCCGGCGCAGTGTCACAATGTCACCGATGCCCGCTACACACCGTGCACTGTTCAGTCCAAGTGCGATGTTTCCAGGTTCAACAAGTGATCATGTCGTGTTTGTAAAACGAACCAACGTAATGGCAAGAAAATGCCCTAAAAATCTTAAAAGTTGACGAAGATTTGCTAACGATCAAATGCACAGGAAATGCATTACTCTGTACCTGTTTCACTATCACCACAGCAATCTGACATCGTTTTAGTTTTACCATTGACCCAATTGCGTCTATGGTTTTATTTGTTTCACAGTCCGTGTCATCGATACTAAAATCAAACTTACAAGCAAATGCCCTGCTCAGTTTCACTATTTGACAGTAGTTTGTGATACGTGCATTTGTTTATGCGCCGTGTACTCCTCGATATCCGTTGTGCTGAAGTTAGTGTGTAGAGATAGGTCACAGGCCTTTCACGCTCCAGCTGTACTTTGATAGTTGACGACGTATGCGTAGTAATATTGGTCATGTGCAGGGGTTCAATCATGGCGGTTGGTTCAAATCGCGCGGACGCCCTTACCAACATTGAACCTTGCCGTAAAGAGCAAGAAGGTGGTTTTACATATCTTTGAAGCCGTCCATAGTCACAATTTAGGTCTCCCATTGATTTGAACGGGATTTCAGTCATCGAAAAAATGAAAAAAAAGTCAAAAGATACAAATAATGTCCCTTTAAAACGGACGCCATTGACATCGTCTCTCCTAGAGACCATTCACTTTCAAATAAACTGTTGTTTATGCTACATCGCTACAAATGGACGTCAGGCTTGACGGAGTGGGGGCGAAGGTTGGAAAGCGACGAATAGAGTCTAGACCAAAGACATTTCCTCACCAGTATTCCATTCTGATGGCACAAAAGTCAACACAGGTATAACCTTTACTATACAAGTCATCGTTGATGACACAGTCCCCGCTTGTCTATGTTGTTATTATCTTTGGTGTCTAAGCTGTGGAATTACATTCAGCATTGTCCAAAGCTCAGAAATCGCCAGGGGTGGCTAATTTGCATAACAATGGCATCATTTACATATTCCTTTTGTTGAGATATGTATTCTTTTGTTGGGCTATTAACAAATGAATAGATTTCTTCAAAAATACAGGGGTGGCCCACCCGTCTAAATCCCCTCATGGAGAAAACTGGCATTGATGCAATTGGCGTCAGGCAGTGAGTTGCAAACTTATGTTATCTGAGCAACTGTCCATAAATGACGCAGTTCTTCTGGTCCTCATGGTCATGTAATATTCATGAGACTGTCTGACATGCGGTTCAGTGAGAGCATTGAGTGTGTATATTGAAATGATATGATATAAAATTTGAACACAATCTGATGATGTCTCATGGGGTTTTAGCTGGTGTGGTAGAAAATGCTACGGTAATTCAGGAGATGTAGGTTGACTGAGCGATCGTTTGTATTGACAGCAGTGTGGGAGTGAAGTGTAATGTGTAACAGGCAAAATGGCAAGTGGGGGATATTGATTTACACAATAAAATGTATTAACAAGCAGTGTAAATATGTAAAAAACAACAACAGTTTAAACTCAAACAAATCCTGTTCGGATAAGGAACGGAACAACATTGTGTACACATGTAGCAATGAAAAAAAAGCTAAACAAGTATCTAGACTAGTTGAATGAAAGGAAAGTCAGTTGTCATTGGAAATTTTGAATGTTGATATGCAGATGTAATGAGATGGATGGACATGTTTAAAGGGAAACGTTACGCAGCATTTATGTGTTCATTAATGAAAAACTGGTGTGGAATCTGTGTTTGTTGTTCACTTTCACTTACTCTGAGCGCTACGGCACCCAATTGAAAACCTGGAATTATCGGTGGAAGTGATGTAAGAGCCTAGCCGTGCACTCAAATTTGTAGGGTTTCCCCCATAGTGAGTAGCTTGGATGGCGAACATCAAGGAATGTTATGCTTTTTCAGTTAATTTAGCGAGAGTAACATGTTTGCTAATTTAAGATGCTGGTAACCACGGTGATGGGAGCAGTACATGATTATGTGGGGCATGAAGTCTGTTTTATGAGGAGTGTATGTGTGTTTTGTTTGTTGATCTGAATGATGTATGGAGAGTGTGATGTTTGTAGTAGTCATAAATAGATGCATAGATAGATAGAATGGTCTTACTGATGGGGTTGTGTATGTAGATTGTGGTGGCAATGTATTGTAATGTGTACGTCTGTGGTTTGTAAGTACTATGGCATTGTTTACATAGTAAATGGCTGGTGTGGTTATGGTGGTACAATGACATGGCTATGAGTGCAGTTGGGTTGGAGATGGATTGTGTGTAATGAAAGTATCACCTGTAGCTGTGATATTGTGCATGTGAAGGTATTTTTGAAACTTAATATTAGTTGAGAGGAAGGTGTGGAGTTGAGGCTGGTGTATGTTTTGGTGGCGGTTTGATATTGGTCCACTTACCAAAATTTTTCCATATATCGGTATGTAGGCTTTTAGAAAATGTATACTTTACGGGGGTTCTGAGCTTGTTAACCGTTAGAGAATTGTTAGGGGAGAACCATTTGATTTCGGGGGGGGGGGTATGGAGGATTTTGAGAAAAAAAAAATTGTCGCCAGGTGAGATAGAAGAAAAAAAAAATTGATCCTGTCATGGCCTGAGAAAAAAAAAATTGTCATAACAGACAGAAGTGAAAAAAAAATTGTCACAATGCACCAGAAATTAGCAAAATTTGGAAACCCTATTCTCATGTATTCTTTGCCGGCGCGCCGCCATAGGCGGCGCAAATGTTTTTACCACAAGTAATTCTTATGTTTTTTTCCCAGCACTTATGATATAAGCATGCACTACATAGGTCTACTGTACACCTCAGTGCACTCAATGTTTTGCTTCCCTTTTCTGACCCAAGAAATCATATTTCAGGATTTCTGTTGCAATATCTCAATGGCATAGGCACTATCTGAAGGGGACTTTTTGACTACTGTAAATTGTGAAAATTTTAAAACACAAGACAGGAGTCAATAAACTAGTGTTAAAATCAATATATTATTCTCTCAATATAATATATTAGGAAGATGTACAAGTTGACAATGAAAAATTGAGGAACAACAATATAATGAAATACAAGGGAGGGGGTCACTAAAAAAATTGAAAACTTCAGGGGGGCGTTACTCAAATGTGGAGAGGAAGAAGGGGGCGGGGTTACTCAATTTTTTTTTTGCGAAATAAATTGAAACACATCTCAGATTACACCATTGCACACATCCATTTCTCAAAATTTTCAATGCGAGAGGAGGGCACCCCCTCTCGTGCTCTCCTCCCCCTTGGGTCTTCTGACAGTTTTACTGGTAAAAGACAAATTTAAAATACCTGTCGGATTGCACTACACACTGCACATCAATTTCTCAAAATTTTCACAGGATCTAGGACAAAACTGAACTGTTGTGAATTCATCCTTTATTATCACAGAAACATGTTCTCATTTACCTCAGTTCAATGACCATTTTGACAGTTAACATACCATATTCATGTTTTTTCATTAGAAGCTGGCAGCTGGAGAAATGACACAAGAAGGTCACAGATTTTCCGTTCCTGTATATTTATTTATCTTCAGTCTCTGGCAAACAGAACTGTTTTTCACAAATTGTATTGTCATTGTTTGGTTGTTGAATATTGTGACACAAACACTGATCATGCAAAAAACGTAAAAAAATATTGCAGTGTTCAATGTCATTTTCAAACAGTTTTACCAAATGCAAAATAACCTGAAACTCCTCTCAGATTGCACCATTAAACACATCAATTTCCCAAAATTTCCAATACGAGAGGGGGAAACCCCCTCTGGTGCCCTCCCCCTTGGGTGTTCTAACAGTTTCACTTAGTAAAAAAATTAAAAACAACCTCTCAGATTGCATCAGACTGCATCATTGCACACATCAATATCTTAAAAATTTCCATGCAAGATAGGGAAAAGCCCCTGTGACACTTCCCCCTCAGCCTCTCGCGTGTTCTCCCCCTGTACTTTCAAATTCTGCCCGATCAGATATCCTAGTGAAAACTCTGTCATTCAAAATTTCTGAGTTTCAGGCCGTAAATAATGACGGCTCCCTTATATACAACGCATCACAAACTTGATGACAAAAAAAAAAAATTTGCATTGCTACTCCATTTGAAAAAAAAAAATTGATGCAGCTCTGACAGTAGAAAAAAAAAATTGCTGTCACTGTGACAGGAAAAAAAAATTTGCTCCCATACCCATTTCCTCCATACCCCCCCCCCCAAATCAAATGGTTCTCCCTTAGATTAAAAAGGTCACATTTCTTGTCTTGGAACCTATCCTGCTATGGCAGCTTTGGTTGGTATGGTCATATTGTTGCAAAATTAAATCGTGTCAGAAGCACTTTTGATCCTTTGCACAGGTGTTTTTTGGCCAGTGTCAGATTGAATTTGTTCAGGAGTGGGTTACTTGAGCTGTAGCTGTAAGCACTCCAGTATCACTGATGATATAGCAATGTAAGGGTGATCACCATAATGGAATCATAGGGTACTATGTGAGAATTGTTATGGTATGTCGGTATGTGGTAAGTGAATAGTTGTGTGTTGACATGTTGGGGGTTGCAGTGGTTATGAGAATATTGGAGTGGTGGGTACTTACATGTGTAACTCTGCCAGTCACAGAGACGTGACGTTTTGGCGGGCTAGCAAAGATGTCTGGAATGGACACAAGTGGAGCAGTCTTGAAGTTTTCCACAGTGTCGTTATCAACCGAAAATGGGGCTGTGTTAAGGAAAACCTGTAAGTGATGGAAATAAGTAACATAGTGGTTGAGCTTGATAGTGTTTAGGATAGTTGTGTGGTTATGGTACTTTTGGGCAACAGTTAAGAGTTCCATGAAAAGTATAAATGATGGTGAAGTATGACATTTTACAAAAATTATGAAAAAAATGTTAGAGGGGCACCAAACTGTTTTGCAGATACCAGAAGGTCTGAAATGGGAACATTTGTCCATTTCATCATGCTGGTAGTGGGCCTCAAGTGCGCTTTCTCTGGGAGCAATATTGCAAAGACAGTCTTTTCTGGGAAGTTAGAAAATGTGCAAGCGTAAATTGTATTTAGCAATGACCATGTAGCAATGTGAATTGGTTCAACGCTGTGTTTTGTTGCTACACATAGATGCTACACGTGCACAGACTGACCCAGTTCCCCTTGTTCAGTGTTCACTGTGATGAAGTGGACTGGGTAAACCCTGCAAGTTTCAGATAGTGTAAGTTATAGTTGTATGTGACTGGCAGCCATACAACAAATATTTTCAGATACATGTGGTGTTCAAGAATGCGTGGAACACAAGTTTTGGGAAAAGCTGTCATTATGACCTTACAGGACATTGCTGAAAATGGCTGAAAACGCTGATTGTGTCAAAATAGGTGATTGTCTATGATATTATCACAACAGACAACTTTTTCATACAGCAAGATAGGGATTGGAATTGTTTTGGTGTGTTCTATGGGTTTATGAAAACAAAGTGAGGACGGGTTTGACTGAATTCTGTGTAGTTCTTTTTATATCATGTAAGCGTTCGATACAGATGGTGACATATTGTACCCAAATTGAATGAATTTAAAGGTGCATAAAAATGAACAAAACAATATATCAAAAATAATCCTTTCGTAAAATGGCTGAAATGTTTCTGTTTATTAGCTCCGCTGTCAGCGACGCGGAGCTTATCAAATAGGTTGATTTTCCGTCGTCATCTGTGTCTTCCGTCGTCGTCATCCGTCGTCCGTCGTCGTCCGTCCACAATTGCCTTCTCCTCTGAAACTGCAAGTCCAATTGCTTTGAAATTTTATATGCAGTTCACTTGGGGTGACCTCACTTCAGTTTGTATCAAATAGTGGTGAAATTTGCATATTTGTATTTTTGGGGCAATTTTTTGTTTTTTGGTAAAAAAATCTTCTCCGAAACCACTTGTCCGATTACTTTGAAATTTGATATACAGTTTACTTAGGGTGACTTCAGTCAGATTTGTTCAAATCGTGATGATATTTGCATCTTTGTATTTTTAAGGCAATTGTCATTTTTAGTAAAAATTCTTTAAAAATCTTCTTCCTCAAAACTACCAGTCAGATAGCTTTGATATTTGGTACATATGTCTCTGGGGATGACCTATTCCAGATTTGTTCAAATTGTGCAGAAATATACAAATTTGCATTTTTGAGGTAATTTTTGCCATTTTTGGTCAAAAAATGAGTATTCCAAACTACTCATCTGATAGCTTTGAAATTTGGTATACAGGTTCCCATTGATAAACTCAATGATATTTATTGAAATTATGATGAAATCTGCAATTTTGTATTTTTGGGGCAATTTTTTCCATTTTTGGTCAAAAAATGTGTATTTCCAAAACTACTCATCTGATAGCTTTGCAATTTGGTATACAGCTTCCTACAGATCACCTTAATGATAATTGTTGAAATTATGATGAAATCTGCAATTTTGTAATTTTGGGGCAATTTTTGCCATTTTTGGTCAAAAAATGTGTATTTCCAAAACTACTAATCTGATAGCTTTGAAATTTGGTATACAGGTTTCTACAGATGAGCTAAGTAATATATATTGAATTTCTGATGAAATCTGTAATTTTGTATTTTTGGGCAACTTTTGCCATTTTTGGTCAAAAAATGTGTATTTCCAAAACTACTAATCTGATAGCTTTGAAATTTGGTATACAGGTTTCTATAGATGAACTAAATGATATTTATTGAAATAATGATGAAATCTGCAATTTTAAATTTTTGGGGTAATTTTTCTCATTTTTGGTCAAAAATGTGTTCTCAAAAGTACTGGTCTAACAGCTTTGAAATTTGGAATACAGGTTTCTATAGATGAACTAAATTTGATCTTTTGAAATTATGATGAAATCTGCAATCTTTATTTTTGGGGGCAATTGTTGCCATTTTTGTCAGAAAATTTTATTCTCAAAAAACTACTCATCAGATAGCTTTGGTTGACATGTTCTAAAGATGATCGATGTGATATATTCAAAGTATGATGAAATCTTCAATGGTGTATTTTTGCAGCTTATTTTAGCCACTTTTTTCTGGCCATGGCATTGAGCTATCAAAAATATCCACCTTCTCCATCAACATGTGTCAAAAATAGTTATTCTCAACATGAACACAGCAGAGCTATATCGGCCGCTAGGTCGCTTGTCATTAATATTACAAAAAAATTGATGACAAAATCACTGGGAATTTTTGTTATGTGAGATATTTGAAAATATTAATTCCATGTGTTTTGGTGTCAAATTTCATAAAGTCTTACAGTTGTTTTCATCTATCATCGAACAATCAACTTCATGTGAATATTGATACATCTCATGAATTCATCATTGTGTTTCCTTTGAAACTTCATGAGTTGATAAGGAACTCCTAAGAAGTTTATGTAAACATGTAGATACAGTGTAGCTGACTCTGTGCACTTAACCGGCTGACGTGAACGTCATATTCCTAGGTGCATTACATACGTACTGTTACATTAGCGATTCGTGTGGTTCATTAAAAATAATGGGCAATATGATACAGTGAGATTAAACATAAGTTTCAGCCAATAAAATTTACGCGTGAATTCCAATACCACAACTGAAATGCGAATATGGTACACGATAACAACAGATCGTTGTACAACTGCCTGTCTGCATGCCCAAACATACTCTCACCGACAAAATGCAACGTGGTTTTCCGACCCATTTCTGACACGAAAACCAATCTTAGAACTTCACTTGATGGTGTTTCTTACGGTGAAATTGTATGGTCTTCATTATCTCTAAGCTGTAAACATTTTGCTAAATGCAAAAATGTGTTTTCTTGTTTATGTATAGACAGCTCTGAAATCCCATTCATTAAGAGTGGATAAAGTTAATGGGCACAAAGCGCTCTGGAATTTCTGGAAAATCAGCCATCAAGCTCACCCGGAAAAGCTGAGACAGCAGGCTGATTCTCTGACATTGTGTTAATATGTGCAAGTTCTCCAGTACAGTTCCATAAAACTCACCCGTGTTTATGGCAATGAGGCAGTTTTAGCTGGACTGAAATTGGCCATTGGTGAACTTAGTTTAAGTGGGTGATGACTGGCTGATGGCGTGGAAGAAACTGAAGCACTGCTATCGAATACATTGAAGCTGTCATTATAGTTTATATTATAATGATCTTCAGCTTCTGTGACAATTGTAAATCTCTGTTTTAGATTTTTTGTGCATCGAGTTCTGCATGCCTGCCCTGTTGAATAAAACAGATTGAATGTATATCAATACAATCCCCTTGCTTACATTTCAAAATCACATGACACTGAAATATATTAGCATATGATGTCAGTATAAAAAGGATTTTAAACATCATAAGTAGTTATGCTTGTCTGTGATGTTGTTCAAGTTTGATTAAGTTGATAATGTAATTGTCCTACATGCACAGTGAATAACATGAAAATAAGTTGTATGAAAAATGCTTTAAGTCCCGGCGGTGGCAGTCCCCGGGTGGTGGGGTACCCATGCTTGTTACCCAAGTTTGAAAAGTACCCCTTCCTAGAATATTTCTGAGAAAAACACCCCCTATTTGTGGCAAATCTGGCAGAAATTAGCTGTAAAAAACATACCCTTATTTTCGAAATCTAGGAGGTTAGTATGTTGACTTCCAGGGTTGACCCTGGAGGTTGACTTTGTATGAATTCTGAGAGTTATAGAACACACTAAATTTGATTTAAGGGGATGGACCCTAAGTGATGGGCATGTATACGTCATATGTACATACAAACGTACGGTACTGTTTTTCATTTTCTTTGTGAGTGAGACTAGACCAGATTTAGTGTCCTAGGGAGATTATGAAAGGACTACCCCTAATCTCGGAGGTTACTCTGAAAAAGTACCCCTTTTTCTCGATTTCACGGACCTAGAATCTCCGAGATGACTGAAGAAAACACCCCCTTTTCCGTGAATTTGGTAACGCGCATGGGTACCCACCAACCAGGGACTGCCACCACCGGGCTGTAAGTACGAGAGAACAGGTTCCCTGAACGCAGCCGGTGATAGACAGACCAGTGTGAGAACGCACCAGAGTTGTGGACTGCTTTTAGTTTAACAGATTTTGATTTTTCTTCAGAAACATGACGTATTTTCACCCATTTGTGTTTGGTCTGTTATAGCATCTTTAGTCCAAAAAATCAAGTTTACAGCATTTATGTTTTCAACAGCCTTCAAATGTACAGTATTATGTTAAAATACACCATATAGTTGTGTTTCATTAATTTTAACCATCTTGACCCGATGGTGAAATATGGACTTGGCAGGAAAAGGGATACTGTACGATAGACCTGATCATGATTATTGATAATAGACACCTTCTAAAGGTTTTATTTCTTATATACTAAATGCCATATTACATAAATTAGAAATCTAGCCATAATTCTAAAACCCGCAGCCCGCAGCCCGCAACCCGCAGCCCGCACTTTAAATACACACCGCACCGTTGAAATACAACAGCATACATCGAAAGCTACAAACACGATAAACTTCCTTGTCAGTGCTACGGGTGTCGATCATTCCGATGTGATTGCTGGCCCATCAAATGAGTTGGAGTTACTGAACTTTTCCGATGAGGCTGTTCAAGTTCCGGAAAATTTTGGAAATCCATGTTTGGCCGTCGGTCACTGTGTGCTTATGAATAACTGCGGTTTCCACCAGGCGCGATATGTTGAACAAAGTCTCGAACGACTCTTGCTGGAGAAAGGGGTTCGACTGAATTATCAGCCACCATGTAATCCCCAGTTCAAAGTTTGCGAGCCGTGTTTCATTGGTTGAAAAATTTGATGTTTTATGTCTACAGGAAACATGGTTAAATAGTACCAAAGAGTTTTTTAACATTGATGGGTACAGTGTTTTCAGATCTGAAAGAAATTGTGTACGTAAAAAACGTGGCAGAGTCGCTGGGGGAACAGCCATTATATTTAAGTCTTTATTGAAACAAGGTATTAAAAAATTAGAGTCTGATATTCCAGATTTTCTGTGGTGTAAGTTAGACAAGCAATTTTTCTCTCTAGAGAATGATATGTACATCTGTTGTGTTTATATACCCCCTGCAAATTCAAGTGTTCACATAAAAGGGGAATATTTTGATGTATTGGAGAGAGAGATATGTAAGTATTCTATGCAGGGCGATGTTTTACTCATGGGAGATTTTAATAGTAGAGTTGGATTTTTACAAGACTATATTTCAGATGATGATACTAAACATACTCCAGTTCCAGATTTCTATGTGATGGATAACTTCAAAGGTAGACAGTTCCAGGACAAATTGTCAAATGGGAATTGTTTTGGAAAACAATTAATTGATTTATGTCTGAGTAACAATTTAATCATCGCTAACGGGAGAACGATTGGTGACTTGTCTGGTAAATTGACATATCACCATCCTCTAGGTTCAAGTACAGTTGACTATTGTATCACATCTAAGACAAGTTATCAAAATATACAGTATTTTAAGGTACATGATATCTGTCATATGTCAGATCATTGTCCAATAAGTGCTTCTATAGGTTGTAAATTTGATTTAGAAGATGGTAAACTGGATGTACCTGTAAACCCACTTCCAGTGAAGTACATTTGGGACGAGAGTAGCAAAGAAGATTTCACTCAGTCTATACATGATACTAAGTTTATGAACAAATTTGACAAGTTTCTTGACTATGATGAAGAAAAATTAGATGTAAATACAGCAGCTAAAAATCTTCAGGAAATTTTTATTTCAGGTGCAGATGTTTGTTTGAGAAAAAAAGGGGGCAAAAGTATTGTGAAAAAGAAAAGACGTAATAATGAAGCTTGGTTTAATAAATCATGTGCTGACTTGCGCAGAGAATTAATCAAAGCTACCAAGGCTTTTGAAAAAGATTACAATAATCCAATTTTGAGGCAAAGATATTTTAATCTGAAGAAACAGTATAAAAAGCAATTGAAAAAAGTAAACATTTATATAGTAGTATGTTAATAGATAGATTACAAACTACACAGGAGAATGGTAATAATGATTTCTGGAGTATTTTGAAAAATTTACGCAAACAAAGACAACCCAGTTTAGATAATTCAATTAAGAGCAGTGAGTGGATACACTATTTCAAAAATTTGTACAATAGCAACACATCAGTACAAGATCATGCTATGGCAGAGGAATTAGAATCATTAGAGAGCATTCCAAGACTTAATACTCACCTTAATAACCCTTTTAACTTTAAAGAATTAAAGGAAGGAATTAAAAACCTTAAAGTGAAAAAGGCACCCGGGGAAGACTGTATATTGAATGAGATGCTCAAATTGATAGTATTTTCTCTAATAAATGCATTCTTAAATTGTTTAATCACATTTTGAAAAAAGGTAAATTCCCTGAATGCTGGAAGTCACAATGTTAGTTCCTATCCATAAGTCTGGTGACAAGACAATCCTAGCAATTACAGAGCTATTGCTATATCAAGTTGTCTATCAAAATTATTTACTTCTATACTGAATAAACGACTAATTAATTATCTTGAAATTAACAAGCTCATCTCACAATGTCAATTTGGTTTTAGAAGAACAGGAGAACTTCAGACTGTATGTTTCTACTAAAAACAGCTGTTACCAAAACTGTGTATGCAAGTAAGAAGAAAAAATCTGGAAATTTCTTATATGCAGCTTTTATTGACTTCTGAAAGGCATTTGATAGTGTTTGGAGAAAGGGCTGCTTTTAAAGTTACAAAATATTGGTGTCACTGGTAATTTTTACAAAATCATTAAGACTATGTATGAAAATGTCACATATAAAGTAAAATTGCCTACAAGTCTTTCTCAAAGCTTTACAACTTCCTGTGGTGTTAAACAGGGATGTAATCTTTCACCAACATTGTTTATATTTTTGTAAATGATTGTCCTGATATTTTTGGAGAGGTTTCTGATTACCCCATTGACATTGATGGTGTCAAACTAAATTGTATTCTGTATGCTGATGATCTAATGCTAATTTCAAAAACTGCAGGAGGTCTTCAAATTGCCTAAATAAGCTTGATCATACTGTCAACAATGGGGTCTCAGTGTAAATATCTCCAAAACTAGTACAATGATTTTCAACAAAAGTAACTGCTTGATCAAGAATAAAGCTTTCAAATTGCATGATCAAAACATAAAACAGTCAAAGAATTCACTTATTTAGGTACAGTTTTTACTCCAAATGGCAAGTTTAAAAATACCAATTAAATTTAAGGAAAAAAGCAGTGAAGGCTTTATTCAGTATTAGAAAATCCATTTTAGAAGAAAAAATGGTTACTCCTGCTCTCTGCATAAATTATTTGACACACTGATTGTCCCTATACTCTCATATGGATCAGAGATTTGGGCAAGTGAAATTTCAAGTGATGATAATTTTCTTGAAAAATTGTGTACTTCATATTACAGATTTGTTTTGGGAGTTAGCAAACGCACTCCTCTTGCTGCAATTAGAGGAGAGATTGGAAGGTTTCCATTACGTATCCTTTTCACCATTTCAGTATTGAAATATTGGTTCAGACTTACATGCCTTTCAGAAAACCACATTCTTAAGAAAGCTTTTAATGAAAATATCAAATGTGATTCAAGTTGGATTAACTTCATTACTAGAATTACAGGTAGTTGTTATCAGAGAAATGTCTTCAAATCTTTTTCTGTAAAATCAAAGTTTCAGCTTTTCAAATGTGTACGTAAGAAATTGGAGAAAGATTACATTGACTCCTGGATGAGTCAACTTTATAATGATGAAAGAAAGACTGGTAATGGTAATAAATTACGTACTTACAGAGTGTTTAAATCAAACTTTACCATGGAAAATTATTTGCATAACATTTCTGACTTTAGCCTGAGGCGTTGTCTTACAAAGTTTCGTGTTAGTGACCACAATTTAGAAATTGAGCTAGGTAGGAAAAAACTCCTAAAATTCCTTTACATGAGAGAATTTGTCGTAGATGTAATATGAATGAGTTAGATGATGAATGGCATCTAGTTTTTTCTTGTACTAATTTTACCAAGGAAAGAAAACATTTATACAATAGTTGTGAAATTACAGATGACGGACTCACTGATGTTTACAAGAGAAAAGCTGTCATCATCAATATCATGAGTTACAATACATTACCATTAGCAGTTTTCCTGAAAAATACAATTGCTTCCTCCAGTGACTCTGCCCAAGTTGGTAATTAGATACTTTGCAAAGTTGTTTACTCATGTACCGGTATGTTCATTGTTGCATTTATTGCATTCACTGATGCAATTCAGTAATGTAATTATGTAATTTTTTCCACTTTGTACTAAGAGTACTGTACCTTACAACACT
The DNA here is from genome assembly GCF_041260155.1 of Ptychodera flava. Classification (NCBI taxonomy): domain Eukaryota; kingdom Metazoa; phylum Hemichordata; class Enteropneusta; family Ptychoderidae; genus Ptychodera; species Ptychodera flava. The sequence goes on from NC_091938.1 coordinate 34,786,900, forward strand.
CTCTGATAGAGTATGTTGAGTACTAATAAAATGTTAAATGTTATATAAAGAGTGAGGTTAGATCTAATCAAGATTTCGCCTACAGGTTCGCTGAACTAGCAACTGCTAATGCCATAGCAAACATTACTGCCAGTGCTTGTCGTTTCTTTGCGAGAGAATGTGGTTTCATTTGAAAATGGGAACAATTATGCGACCTTCATCATATATAATCGTCATGCATGTACATTTGTGCCGGCGTGAGGAAATGCCAGCACGATGTTGACTTTCAAAATGAACCGGCGCGATGTTGACTCAAGTTGAATTTACGATGAACGGGCTGACTTGCCCAAGCAGAACCATGACAACGACTCAACAAAGCGAGGGCTAGTGTAGTCTATGGCCCGAAGAAATGGTTGCAGGGAGTAAAGATGGCAATGGGTGGAGTATAGATGGCAGGAGTATAGATGGCAAGTGCACTTGCCATCCATACTCCATTGCCATCTATACTCCATTGCTGTTGATACTTTGTTGTCATCCATACTCCATCACTATCTATACTCCATTGCTATCTATACTCAATTGCTTTCTATACTCCATTACCATCTATACTAAATTGCTGTTGATACTTTTTTGTCATCCATACTCCATCACTATCTATACTCCGCTATCTATACTCCATTGCTATCTATTCTTAATTGCTTTCTATACTCAATTGCTATCGATCTATACTCCATTGCTATTTATATTTTTTAACCTTGACGAGAAAGAAGTTTTGAAAGGTACACAATGAATTTTGAACTGAATTCATTTGCTCTTAGGCCGATTGATTTTAATCATTCACTGTTTGATTCAGAACAATGAAACTTCACTGAGGTTTATTCTATAGCAAGTAAAACAGATTTCTCTGTTTTAATTTAATAGTCCATCATTCAACGGGCGCTAGCCCATTTACAGGATGAGGTACCACAACCCTCTACCCCAATGGAGCACTGAGGAGTAAAGTGCCTTGCTCAAGGGCATGAAGATTCAATTTATTTTAGACATTATGTTTGACAGTGACTCAACAAATCAAGGGCTAGTATAGTCTGGCCAGTAGAAATGGTTGTAGGGAGTAAAGATGGCAATGGATGGAGTATAGATGGCAGGAGTATAGATGGCAAGTGCACTTGCCATCTATACTCCATTGCCATCTATACTCCATTGCCATCTTTACTCCATTGCTGTCTACAAATATACTTAATTGCTATTTGCCACATGCTCATGGTAGAACTCGTCATGGAACACCTTGACGATAACATAGAATTTCAAGATGATGAAAAATTGTCCTGGTACAAGAATAAGTGCCACAGCATTGTTCAGCAGTACTTCCTGACAGATGCTGACATACCCAGGTATATGCTAGGAAGGAAATGAATGAAGAGGCTAGGCACAAACTTTCCTGGCAACTTCAATTAAATGAACAAAACAGGTATATCATAAGAGTTGAGTGATTTAATGCCATCATCATGATCACTGTTTTCATTTCTTGCAAGTTTTTGAAAAACTGGGACAGTTTACTATAGTGTTAAATCAAAACTATTGTTTTCTTATATGCCATATTGATGCATTTTACTGTAGATACATGTAGGACTGTTAACATGGACCTGCTCCAACAGTGAATGGCAAGGTGGTTTGCTCGCCCCAGAGTCTCAGCTTTGCTTTGTGTCCTCTGTCAGAGATTGTCACATCCCTCTTTTTTGTTGCGTTTGTGGTTGGGGAAATGGTGTCTACCTGAAAATTATATGCAAAAAAAAAAGATTGGAGAAGTAAAGAAACAAAATGGCTAGGAAAGAAATGTTGACCCTCCTGTTGTGCATTTCTATTTAAAATACCCTACTGGACAGAAGTTTTACTGACCACTCACGCGGTTTTCCAAAGAATTTTATCGTGATTATTTCGTGTAAACATCGTTATCGGACATTAAGTACCCCGGGTGTCTTGTAATCTTCACGCGAACAAAGAACGTGTACTCTGGGCAAACACGATGTTGCGTGAACTTCAACACAACGCATTGCTTGTGATCAGTAAGTGTGAGCGCCACCTACAGTTCATCATCCTTGCGGGTAGCAGAACTTCAGTCTCTGACTAATCATATCAACGTCAATGGTTCTGTAATACATTACATTATGCATTTCTTTTTCAATCAATTTGTGACTTTTCCAGAAAATCTACTCAGAAAACACCATGTTTTGGTTCTATCAATTTAGCTCTAGGCAGTAGTTTCGTTGAAAGCTGGCCGCCGCGCCTGCCATATGACCGGCTGTAAGCTTGAAACACGGAAGTGTATTGTGCTGCTGTCGGCAACATTTCGCTGGTAACAAATACAGTGTATCGGCAAAATTAAACAACTATCATTAACCTTGATGCTGTATTACTTGTTTTTAACACATTTTTACGGGGTTTTGGTTGTTTTTAAGAAAATTTAAGTGAAAAAACTGTCTGTTTCTTGGGTTGTTAATCGCCAGCTGCGTGACAGGAGCACCCCGCTGCACGTGAGATTTGCAGTGTGTACGGAGATTGACCACATTTTGAGCTTATAAAATATGTTGTTTTCTCAACAAAATGGGGCAAAAATGATACTATTTGGAGTAAATAGATATCCCGGTGTCACTTACTTGCCTTTATCTCGTAATATTATGTAACAAATTAAAGAAAAAGCCGTCGTAAAAATGCCACAGCGTGATATGACTGCGCTGACCTCGAAATACGCAATTTGACCTTCAGCTGTTTTATGACCTTGCGTAGCCAGACACAAAAAATATTCAGACAAAGTATTTCTAGCTATGACCTGGCCTTTCGAATGATATCATTTTCGTCCGAAAATTCTGACTAAACCTTGTAAAAACTTAATTTGAAAACAATAGAGCGCTCTTTGGAAAAGTTCTAGACATTTTCATGGAGAGAAAATTGCATGAAAATACTGATTAGTGTCTCTTCTAAATATTGTTAATGTTGTAGTTAATTTGGATAAATCAGAGACTCAAAAGCGGTAGGATACGTTAATGGTGAGACTGCCGCTGGCCGCGCTAACTTAGACCGGTTGTAAATATAGTTTGTAAACTATAATATAGTTTGTAAACACATGTAGTGCCATGCCAAGCTTGATAATAAAAAAATAGCAACGTTTCACTGGTAACAAATACAGTGTATCGGCAAAATTTAACAATTATCATTAACCTTGATGCTGTATTACTTGTTTTCAACACTTTTAACGGGGTTCTGATTATTTTTAAGAAGGATAAAGTGAAACCCCCCCAAAAAAACAACCCCAAACTGTTCGTTTCTCGTGTAACAATGTTAATTCCCAGCTGCGTGACAGGATTGGAGCTAGCCTTATGCTAGGGATAATACACCAGACGGCCATACAGTGACCGTGCGCTGAACACTTGAGACTTACGCCGATCGACCACATTTTGAGATAAAGAAAATGTTGTGTTTCCTCAACAAAATGGAGCCAAAATGATACTAATCGGAGTAAATAGATATCCTGGTGTCACTTACTTGCCTATATTTAGTAATATTATGTAACAAATTAAAGAAATGGACGTCGTAAAAATGCCACAGCGTGATATTACCGCACGTCGAAAGACGCAATTTGACTTTCAGCTGTTTTTAAAGAGGCTATTGACAAAGGTTGAGACGACCCAAACTAGCCAAAATTAGCCAAACCAGCATAAACCTTCAAAAACGACCCATATCATCAAGTAAACGACCTAAAACAAACATTCTAGGTATTCAGGGATACAATAAAACTCCACCTTCTGGAGAAACCGTCGACAGAATTGCGGGCAGCCATGTTGTTGGTACTATCAATTACCAAGTTGTGGGCTCATTTCGATGACACAACTGAAAACGAAAATAACTTCAGCATCGTAACTGGGCTCACCGAAGGAGGGCGCTTTTTCAAACTTTGTGCAGTGCAGTGCTAGTGGGGCATAATTGACGATTTCGAAAACATGTGGTCTCCAGACTCTCATTCACCGGCCAATAATGTGCAGGTGAGTGAAAAAAAGGTTAAGTTCTACGATTTTTAGTGTTTAACTATGTTTTGGAAGATTTTGCGCTTTTTTTTTGCTCCAAGAGAGACTCTTTAATGATTTTCCATCAATGCCATCTATTTGCTATTTATTTGCTAGATCTTCAACTTTCCATGGTAACCTGCATGCACGCATATATATGTTTGTGTGCATGCATGCATGCACATATATGCAGGTATGTGTATGTACATGTATGGAACCAGGGCCACGGCACATGTTATCTTAATATTTGGTTTGTAGAATTTATTCAAATAAATTAATGTTGGTATCAAAAAAAATGTGAATGAGCTGTAAAAATGTAATAAACTAAAAACTTTGATCTCATTCCTTGGTAAGCCACTAAACACGACAACGGGGAAATTCCCTGTGCTACACTTTACGTTGTAAAAGCAGTAACAATCTTGCACAGCGCCCTCTATTGAAGAAACAAACCGAACCCCTTAACTCGTTGATGGCATGTATAGGAATTTGCAATGATCGAAAATGCCGGCTGGTTTTCGCCGTTTTTGGGGCGGTTTCTCCAGAAATCTGAGACATATTTCATCCTGTGCTTATTTTAGGTCGTTTACTTGATGATATGGGTCGTTTATGGTGGTTTATGGTGGTTTGGCTAATTTTGGCTAGTTTGGGTCGTCTCAACCTTTGTCAATAGCCGTTTTAAAGACGCCCCTCGGGTACTCATAGCGGATTACTAGAAATGGACGCTCATTATGCAAACCGACACTGAACGAGTAAGACAAAGGGGAGCTCCTGAAAACGTAGCATTTTCATCATTTATAAGAGACTACTTGCCAAATTTAAACACCTACGGTAGCGTGAATATGCTACCAAGCCGTTGAGGGTCTCAATTAAACATTAAATAAGTTTAGAGGTAGATTTCGATGTCGAAATGTAACAAGGACAAAATGCAGTCGATTTACATATCAATGCATATCAGTACACGTCACCGGCATCGACTGTCGATCAAACGCTTCTTCAAACTCAGCCTCGTATCAACGTAATGTTTGTAAAATCTCTGCAAGCGTTTGTTTAGTAAATCAAGAATAAACACTTGTAACCATTTTGCCTTGCTTGATCTTCTAACGGTAGCCCGAAACATAAATGTACCGAAGATCAACACGGTTTTGTAAAACCGTTCAGGTAAAAAAGTCCACCCGACGAACTTTTCCTGGGACCTGCAAAGTACCTACCTTCGATGCATTCTGAAAACAAAACGTAGTAACATTAGTATCTAGATCGGTATAGTTCGGTATACTCTTTTTGGAGGATGTGGTGGCCCTGAAAAGGGCCGTTTTGGTTTGGATTGAACGTAGAGAGGAGTGCTCATGACCACCTATGGCCAACGTACGTTACCCCGGGCAATTTGGGATACTATACAGTGACCGTACAAGGAAAGTTACACAGAGAGGCATAACTTCCCTCCTTGTGACGACGACATCATCTGCCTGCATAAGTGTTGCTTTCGCAACAAATACCGCTTGTCCCGCCAAGCATTTCTCCGGTCCAACATGTTCCAGAATTTTCGATAATGTCGATGTCGAATCGTCACGTTGCCGTTGCAGGGCTCCTGACCATTGCCAAGCCATTCCTGTCTGTTTGTTGTCACACAGGGTTGGCCAAAACAATGAGGGCATTCGTTGGCGACGGGATCTCGCGGAATTAGAAACCGACGTCCGCTGTTTTCACCTTCGACTCCTACCTTGTCTCTGTTGCTTTCTTGACGCGTGCTTGCGGTTACAGGAATTGCTCTTTTCTGTCTTTTCTGACAACGCGACTTCTTTGACTTCGGAAGATACACAACTTGCCAGCCACGGTCATTGACACAAACAAGGACAGAGTCAGCGAATCATCTCCGGGATAACCTTGATAGTGTTGTGAGTCACTACCAGGTAAGTTGTCATAACTTGAGATGTACAACCAGGCTCAACATTCTTTTTATAATGCGCTGTTTTTTTTTCTTCATGAATCATGATTCACTGAAAATAATCATCTCTTAAATTAGCCACTCATAGAAAAAATGAGTTGTGTTTGTTTCAAAGAAAATTTTATTTCTTTCAGGAAAACCATACAAACTGCCATCCAACATCCAGGTGTCGGACTCAGGAGAACTATGAAAGTTCATTCCGGCCTCTGGAGTCACAAGCAGCTGTTGATCTGCTCAGAAAAACACTGCGAAAGTCTTCACTATACAAACATCCGGAACACAAAATATTGATGTGAGTTCATTACTTGATAAATAATTATTAATTAGCGATTTGAAACGTTGTGACCAAACTAATTTTCTTGTATTTTCCCTTACTTTACAGTGTAAAGATACTCACTATGTTGAGAGCTTCAACAATGTCGCGGTGACGTCGCCCTCCTGTACCACGACAAACGTATAGCTTTCAGAAAGACGGGTTATAAATTTAGAAGCGACCTCACCTGTTTGGATTGGGTATGTTTTTAATTGTTAATTGGTCTCATTGTTGTTTTGAATTTTCATATTTATAAATAGCAATACTGTATTGATGTTTTCAGAATGAAAATGTTGATCGGCCAGTTCTCCAAGGTCTGGGATGGATCGCAGGCGTAATGGCAGACTGCACAGGATGAGATCAACACGCCACCACTTGAAGAGGAAGACCTATCGATGGCGACAAGCAGTGTGGAGACGGTTCATGGCAAAAGACTATGGACAATGAAATAGTCGTGTGCTCTGCATACACATACCAAACGGCCCTTTTCAGGGCCACCACATTCTCCAAAAAGAGAACTACCGTCACCGAGTTTATATATACTTATGATGAAAATCGCATAAGAAGTATTAAAAGAGATCTGATAATAAAGACAAAAAAGTAAAATAAATAAAGAGACCACACACACAAACACACATCTATCAAAACAAGAACACTTTTGCAAATGAATAAACGTAATGTGTACAATATTCCAACATCAGAGAGTACAAACCTGGGCAATATTAGAACATATGATCTTTACACTAATGGCCATATTCCCCATATATTTACGTATTGAAAGGTTTGATAAAAGTTGTCATGTATCGGCAGTCCCATATGTCCTATAAACTCAAGTGGATTTTTCCTGTCTCCTTGGGACAGGATTTTTAAAATCCCAAGTCTATATGGTTACTGGTCGTTTTGGCAGCAACCCAAGGTCATTTCGGCAACGCAACCCAAGACGTTTCGGCATCTCTGTCTCTATTTTTTGCAAACTTTTTAGTAATTTACTGACCGTCACATCCGTAAGCGTGACCTTTGCGTTCTGACCAGTACTTTTATGTGCATTTTGTGTGACTTTTGCCGTGCTGTTTCGGCACCGCGTTCAAACATTTGCCGTGTTGGCGGCTATTGCTGTCGATAAACTTGTGTCACAGATTTGAAAATGTGAAGATTTTTCTTACGGTCTCTTACCATGTTCTCACAAAGATTAAAGAATGTACATGAATATTTTATAGTTGACCCTATACTTTTTAGTACTTTGATTTGTAAAATTACGTTCAAGCACTATGTCCCACGGGTAGCCTTGAGCGGTGCCGAAACGTCTTGGGTTGCGGTGCCAAAATGAGTTGGGCCTGAAATTGGGAGGCCGAAACGTCTTGGGCTGTAACGTCTAACCGTCTATACTAAATATTGTTCAGAAAATAATATCATAATTCAAAGAGGGTATTTCCTGAGATCTGATTTGTTTTATTTAGGTGTTCTGACTTATTATATGAAGTACACGGTCACTTGTCAACTGCAATTTCTCTCGTCGCCTATATACGCGGCCCATAGACGTGGATATACACAAGCACAAATCCCGTGTGTAAAACAGTGTATACACACGTCCATGAGCCCGTAGGCGAAGAGCTGAATATCGCAGTCAACAAGTGACTGACGAAGTAGCGGCTATTGACAAAGGTTGAGACGACCCAAACTAGCCAAATTAGCCAAACCAGCATAAACCACCATAAACGACCCATATCATCAAGTAAACGACCTAAAATAAGCACAGGGATGAAATATGTCTCAGATTTCTGGAGAAACCGCCCCAAAAACGGCGAAAACCAGCCGGCATTTTCGATCATTGCAAATTCCTATACATGCCATCAACGAGTTAAGGGGTTCGGTTTGTTTCTTCAATAGAGGGCGCTGTGCAAGATTGTTACTGCTTTTACAACGTAAAGTGTAGCACAGGGAATTTCCCCGTTGTCGTGTTTAGTGGCTTACCAAGGAATGAGATCAAAGTTTTTAGTTTATTACATTTTTACAGCTCATTCACATTTTTTTTGATACCAACATTAATTTATTTGAATAAATTCTACAAACCAAATATTAAGATAACATGTGCCGTGGCCCTGGTTCCATACATGTACATACACATACCTGCATATATGTGCATGCATGCATGCATGCACACAAACATATATATGCGTGCATGCAGGTTACCATGGAAAGTAGAACTTAACCTTTTTTTCACTCACCTGCACATTATTGGCCGGTGAATGAGAGTCTGGAGACCACATGTTTTCGAAAATTCGTCAATTATGCCCCACTAGCACTGCACTGCACAAAGTTTGAAAAAGCGCCCTCCTTCGGTGAGCCCAGTTACGATGCTGAAGTTATTTTCGTTTTCAGTTGTGTCATCGAAATGAGCCCCACAACTTGGTAATTGATAGTACCAACAACATGGCTGCCCGCAATTCTGTCGACGGTTTCTCCAGAAGGTGGAGTTTTATTGTATCCCTGAATACCTAGAATGTTTGTTTAGGTCGTTTACTTGATGATATGGGTCGTTTTTGGTGGTTTATGCTGGTTTGGCTAATTTTGGCTAGTTTGGGTCGTCTCAACCTTTGTCAATAGCCCGAAGTAGCGGTGTCTAAGTTCACAGACGAAGCCAATGAATAAAAAAACATAAGCTACAATCAGACAGACATTTTGTTGAAACATAATGTGATAAGGTCAGAATCACTCAGGCTTCGTCAATATACAAGACAGCACTTGTCAACAAGACTTAGCTGTTCTCCTTTGTGTTCACATTTCGTAGTTTTGTGTGAAGCGTCAACTAGACCAGGCTATTATACAATTTACACATGGTGTGACTAAATTCAAGCGACGTGTCATGTGACATGCCAAACATGTAGCTTGGGGCCACAATCCCAATACTGGTGCTTTCAACGAAGGTCCTGTCTTTTCGGTTGATATATTTGTTGTTCCGATTTGTTCGATGATGTAAATCGCGACAACAAAACCTGGCTAAACCGACATGCAGAGAATAGCTACCGATATCCACGCAAATACCCAATCCACTTTCTACCAAGAAGTACTCAATAAAATTGCTGTAGTTTAGGCAAAATTTGTTTCCTTCATAAAACAATTAGGAATGGCGCTGTTAAAGTGGTCGCAATACACACGAAACACGCTCACGCCACTGACACACTAAAAAGACCGTGCGGTGATCATGAGCAATCGGCCGGGCGCGTCAGTGGCATGCAACGTCGTAATTTACAGCCAAAAAGTTTAGATTCTAATAACACCAACCGAGCGAGGTAGTTGCAGTTTTTATGAACTTCCACCTTCAACAAGTTGTCTCACTGATAGTACGTTCACACTGCACAAAATTCAGCTATCTAGGCCCTACTCTGAGTCGCCTCTGGTTCTTGGCCCACTGAAAAAATGGAATGTGAACTGTATCAGGGCCGTTCACATTAGCCAAAGAGACTAGGCCCTTGTCCTAGCCAGGTTCGTGGCCGACCAAAAAAACAGGTGTGAACGGTTCTGGCCGGCCACTGTCCGGACAATTTCTGTCCTAGTCGAGAGGGGTGGTTTGTGGCCGACCCAGGTCTCTGGCCGAGCAGTAAACAGCGTATGTGAACGCATTGTGTCCGACTCGGGTCCCAGTTGATGCCCTCTGTAGTTGAAATACAGTGTAGTCTTTGACCTATTCGACGATTCAGTATCATTTTAGACATGGCGAGTCGAGGAGTCAACTGGGCTACGGAAGAAATCAAGTGTCTTTAAGGCATTTGGAACGCAGATATGGTGAAAAATCTGATGGACGGAACGTCAAGGGATCGAATTGCCTACAATATCATCTCACAGCGTTTGTCAGAGCATGGGTTTGATCGTAGCCCAGATCAATGCAAACTTAAGATGAAACATTTGAAGTCCGAATTCAAAAAAGTTTCTGATAATAATAGGACAAGCGGTCGGGGAAGAAAGACCTGTATGTTTTATGAAGAACTTAGCCAGATTATGGGCAGCAGACCTGCAGTAAATCCCGCTGCAGGCTCAGTTGTGGACAGTTGCAGTTTAGGCGAAGAATTGCAGCGACAGCGTTGAACGTAATGTGAACGTTGACAAAAGATTAGCTTATCTTCTCACATTCTACCGGATTAGTTCTGGCCGGCCCTGGGCCTAGATGTGAACCCCATAATCATACACAGTCTTAACAGATCGAGAAAAAGGTGTTAATTGAGATGGACAAACAAAATGGAGTTGGCACTGATTAGCTGGTATGACCAAGCCGACGACGGCTTGGCTGTCAGGAAGAGAATAAAAGGCACGACACAAAACAATCATTATCACAATTTGACAAGATGAGTTTGATCACTGAAGTGCACCTGACAGAGGCAAAGTATGAAGACTTGTCTTCGGACCGGTTATCAAGAAAGGTAGGTAGTTTTACTTAACGTCATCTACAGTGTATGTCGACTACCCAATTACATGGACGGGTATAAAAAGCAAATGATAAACCGGCTCAACGTTTGTCTGGGAACTTCCAAAGTTGTTGAGAGTGCGGTCTTTGTATTGATGTTAACACAAATCTTGAATGGGTTCTGTTAGAGAACTTGAAAAGAGGAGCGTAAATTATTTTTAGCTTCTGTCTCTCTACCGCATTTTGTTGGATACGAAGTTCCGCAACGCTGGGGATGTCGGAGATTCCACATCTGTCCACACTTAGAGAAATCAACCATTTTATCGGTTACTCAACAAGGTTTGGTCATCTACATTTGTTTAATGTCAAAATCTAAATTGAACGTTCACTGGTGCACCGAGAACGGGCCTTGGTGATGGAAATTTTGGTCTATCTATGCCATTGAACTTGAATTGTGTAGCTTCCACCAGGGCTTGTCTATATATTTTTTTATCAACTGGAACTATGGAAAGCTGAAGCTGCTTTTATAATCGATAACGATATCCTGAACGCACCGATACTTCGCGCAATGCGACCGTTCATCAAGTACCGGTATATGTAAACTATAGGTGTAGTGTTTTGCCCAGAGTGCGTTCTTGCGTCTTTTGACGAAAAATTAGCAACAATGTCCCACAAAAATACCGGACATGGGTCACAGGGACGCACTAAAATCAGGGCTAGAATTGTAAGTCCAGCGTCCACAGACAGACTACATTTTGAACTATTAATTTACACACTTGATAGCCCGTACAGTTATTGCTTCTCTATTGAGAAAATGAAACATTTAAAATTTAGTCTATTTTTTTCTTCACAATGTAAACACTTTTGAAAAATCAGTTAGTCTGTTACAGTCTACAATTCATGGTATGAGCAAGGCGATGTGCGTCCACTCGGCCCTGCAGCCTTGGGGACAAAAATCAAATGCTGGGCCACGTACGATCCCGATAACCACAATGATTTCGGAAGCGGAAGGCTTGTAAAAAGAACAACTAACTTTTCACAAAGCAAATTTTATTGACCAACAACTTGAAATGAAACGTTTACATGTAAATATGCTAGTACAGTGAAGTACGGAGAATCAAATTTTCAGTCACTATACTAGCCCGGGCACATGGCATCACACGGAATTGACTGCACGTGTATTTGGTGTACTGGAAGCTCATGACTTCATCTAAAAATATCATCAACCCCCCCATTTTTTGTTGAAACACTATATCCCTGACTTTCAAAGTAGTAATTTGCCTTAAATTTCCCCAGAAGGAGTCTCATAAAACTTTCCGATCGTCTGCAAGCCAGCCCACCTAGAGATCGAGGTCACGCTGAATTCGTTATATAGTCAAGATCCCCTAGCTCGATTGTAGCTGATCTTAACAAGAACCACCTAGCTTGTCAAAACAGCGTTATGGCTATGTGCTATTGCTATCATGATGATCAAGGAGTTTTCCCACATATTTGTTTTCAAACTATATTTTTGCAATTTTCAGGGAAAAATGTCAGTCATTGGAGCAATTATAAAAAAGAAGAGAACTTTATAGCAGTAATAAAAAACCCAGGTTACAATGTGCATCAAACTATTGCCTTCAACCACTTCTAGTTCTGGAGTCATAAGTGTAATGAAACATCTTCTTTATTTCTGTTAAACACATGTAATGCAGGATCCCCGTAAAAGAAAAATGCGCATGAAATTGATTTTATCATGATGATGTCTTTTTTACAATTCAAAACTGTAAATATAACCAGTTAAAATGACTTTGTCACAAACCATTATAGGAGACATCCAGCAATCTTAATTTTACAATGAATGTATGTATTCATGATATCAATTTTTTGATGGAAAACAACAGCCCTACATGTTTACAATACCTTTCTGCCTTGGGGAGTTGACTTTGCTTTTCGTTCTTCGCTCACACATTGACCCCCATTGTAACTTAGTGTCCCCCTATTTTAACAATCATGGGACACTGTGTCCCACCTTTACAATTCCTGGGCAAAACACTGTATAAGTGAAACGTTTTCTCGTTAAAACTTGTGACTTTTCCTTCATTTTCTTTCTGATAAACGGTTCCTCATATATTTGCAATGTTTTTGGTGACCAAGCATCAATGTTCGGGTCTTTTTTAAAGTTTGGGTGTTACTTTTCTTTGCTGACGATCATGAGTGGAGGAGTACACGTACAAAATGTCAATAGAGAGGTTTAGTTACACGTAAATACGCGCACGGGTAACGGCAGCGCAAGCCGTACGCGTATCGGTATGACCTTTGTGGTATAATTGCGCATTTAAAATTACTACCGGTCCCGGTTTCCCATTTCAAAATGTAAAATTCGCCTCATTATCACTGAAAATATCTTTTGCAACATCACCAAGATTCAAAACAAATACCATTTTTACTATGAAGTGTTTAATCTGTTCTTTGGAATGATTTTATTGAAGGTTATTGACTGTGTCTCCCCAGCGTCTGAGACTAAAATTTTATACACGTCAGGTGAAATGTATGGAGAATTTGTTAATGCTGGCCCATATACTAACAGAATAATCAAAGGGTGTGCCTCTAGCTATGTTAGTCTCACACTTTCCCAGATTCATTGCGAACATTCAAAGTAAACCCTGAATAAATACGAAAAATATTACTGTTACATGTATTGATGATTACGCGTAGAAGTGTCTCTTGCCTTTCTGAACGTCTGTGCCGTACGCGTGGTCTGAGTATCACGTGACAATGATGTTACGCGTAATGATTTGACGTAATTACGTGTAACTAAACCTCTCTATTGGTAATTGTTGCAAGTCTAACAATGGAAAGTACGTTTGATATGATTTTTAGTCGTTTATTTATCACTCCGGCTGAATGATGGTATTCAGGAATCGCCTGTAAGACACTGCACATTGCTAGCACGATCATTTTCACAGCAGTATTTCTCATCAAAATAACCTTAAAACCTATAAACCACACATTTCCTGAAAGCCGGGTATCTGAACTTTTGTATAAAGTGCACATTTTATTGACCACTAAAATAGGTTGCGGTTTTGGGTTTAAAAAAACACACTTTTTGGTATTATGTTATTCAAATGAATTAAGTTAAAAAGTTGGCAACGCATCCTATAACTTATTTTGTCATTGGAAACTACAGTGTAGCCGTGGTTACAGAATGTCGATGGTCCACCATTTTTGTTTGTCATTTTTGGAACCTTAATCTTTTCGTGTGGTTATGGATGCGAGGTCACCAGCAATGTTGACGACAAGAAAAAGTCTACGCCTCTATGAGTACACCAGGGTACGCCGAGAGTCGTCAGAGTATTTTGGGAGTGTGTATGTGACAGTAGGCCTAAAACTTTTCAATTTTTTTTACACGAAATAAGAACTTGTGTGAAGTATTTTGAAACATAATAACCCGATTCCATAGACTACTGTTGTTCAAGTAATTGTGTGATGGTTAATGTGAGAACGTTATACAGTCAACATTTGACCTACTGCGAAGACCCCACCCTGATGAACTCATCATGCAGTGATTTTTCAAATTAAAGCAAACGGGTGTGCATTTTATAGTGAAATAGTAATGTCACTTTCATATACAGCTATCATTAAGTACTATTTTTCTTTAATGACTTAATCCAATCTATGTAATGGTTCAAAAAAGGGCTAATCCAATTTCTATTTCATTTCAGATCACAATAGGAAAGCTACAGCAAGCTGCATTGGCTGTTATGGTTGCATATCGGCTCAAATCGAAGGAAGCTGCAAACGATGACACAGTCGTCGAAATAAGACTTGTTAGGCGTGTGACAAATGGCGCAGATGTAGCAGTTTTGTTACCTGGTATGTCTTTCCCAACTTCTACCTATTAAAGTTCAATTCATACTCCTCAACCATGCGCCCGCTCATTCGGCTTTGCTACCCTCTCTTGATGGCAAGGCCAATTTGGCATTACTTTGCAAGTGCTGTCATGTCCTAAACCATAGCCATGTTACTTCAAAACTATTATGTATTTCACACCGGTAATTCGAGATTTTAAGACGGCTCAAATAACAAAACAGGGACTCATGGTAGCGAGTATCCCAGACTGTAGCAATTTTTCAAATGTTCATTGCCAATCAATGGAGGCCGCTAACCCCCACATACCATATATTTTCAGAAATAGTCCAGTCAATCTACGCCAAAAAAGGGGTCAACCTAGGACTAATTGCAACAGAAATTATTTCTTCACCATGCATTTTGGAAAGGTCCTAGAAATAACATACTAAAAGTATAATAAAATCTAAGGGGTGCAACAGTGCCTAATTTGCATAAATGTAAAGGGGGCTCATGGGTATAAAATTGTCGCTGATAGATGGTTTCTACTTAAAATATGTGGCTAAACATGATTTTGATACAGGTTTTTTGGCTTATTTGCCTCCTTTTTGGTCTAGGCAATGTTGTTGAAAATATTTTGTCGTCATAGAAATATTCCTCATTTGCATACATACCAATATGGCCGCCACAACACTTCACTTTTCTTAGTTTTTCTCGAATTAATAACTATTTTTAAGCTACTACTGACAGCAATAGAATCATTTTTTCACATTGTATTTTGACAAGTCCTAGAATAACATACTAAAAGCCGAGTACAATCTAGAGTTGTAAACAGTGCCTAATTTGCATAGATGTAAAAAGATTATGGGTACAAACTAGTGCTGATAGAATGTTTCTTCTAAAAATAATTGGCTAAACATGATATGTTATGCTGGTTTTTGGCTTATTTGCCTTGTTTTTGGTTTAGGTAATGTTGATGGAAATATCCAGTCGTCATAGAAATATTCCTAATTTGCATAAATCCAATATGGCCGCCACAACCTTCACTTTTCTTTGTATTTTTCCCAATTAATAACTATTTTGAAGCTAAGTCTGACAGCAATAGAATTATTTATACACTGTGTATTTCAGAGAAGTCCTACAATGACATACTAAAAGCTCGTACAATCTAGAAATGTAACAATACCTAATTTGCATATATGTAAAAAGATTATGGTTATTAACTAGGTGCTGATAGAATGTTGCTACTAAAAATATTCGGCTAAACATGATATATGCGGATTTTGGGCTTATTTGCCTTGTGTTTGATTCAGGCAAGGTTGATTAAAATATTTTGTCGTCATAGAAATATTCTTCATTTGCATAAATCCAATATGGCCGCCACAACACTTTGCTTTTCTTTGTATGTTCCTAATTAGTAACTATATAAGCTACTTCTGACAGCAATAGAATTTAATTTTTCTTTGTGTATTTTAGAGAGGTCCTAGAATGACATACTAAAAGTCCAATACAATCTAAGAGGTATAACATTACCTGATATGTATAAGTATAAACGGATAATGGGAGCAATACATTCACTGTTAAAAAAAATATGCATATTGAATTGAGAAAAATGCGACATCATGTTCAATTAATATATGCATTTATCTTAATTTTTGTCAGGCAATATTTTTGAATACATTTTATCGCCCGAGAAATATTCCTTAATTTGCCTAAATCAAGTATAGCTGCCACTGCATTTCACTTAAAAATTATATTTAATCTACACAACAAGTAGTTTTTGTTTCCACTGCTGTATTGAATGTAGAGAATGACAAACAAAATGACTATTAAGAGGGGAGACAGTGCATAATTTGAATAAATATAAAACTTAGAAAAGGGAACAAAATCGTTGCTGTCAATATATTTCTTAAAAATATATTCAGCGAATTGATATTTAATTCAAGCAATTTGATTATTAATGTACTTTTTATGGTTTGTAGGCAATGCATAAAATCATTTAAGACTCCTCATTTTACATAACTGCAATGTGCCCCTCCTACCACTTTACTTTTCCCTTTTTTGACCTACAGTATAAATGACTATATATAATGTTAAAAAACAACGGAGATCATTAGAACTAAATTTTAGTAGGGTCATGGAAGTTACATATCGCAAGTTTAAAGGCCTGTGTTAGCACCAGATTTTCTCATCAGAAAATTTACCCACCAGATTACAATTTCAATGGAAAACAAAAGGCTATTACACCTCAATCATTCTCTTACAGACTAGAACAAAGGCGATCCCAGGGATCGCGAAAAGTGCATTTAAAGAAGTGTGCATAAGACAGCTAATTTACCCAAATGCTAATGGGTCATAGATGCTATACAAACCTGGTGCTGATAATCTATTTACGAAAGTGATTTAAGAGATAAGCTGACATTGTAATGACCATGTAGCATCATTTTTTGTTTTTAGTTCAGGGAATGTATTCAATTATTATTTGCATTTGTCCAATAAGTCAACCATATCACTTCCTTTTTCTAATTGGAATATGAATTATTTCTTCACCTTAAATACTTAAAAGGTCCAAGAAAGGTATATTCAAAGTCTAATACTATCTACATTGTGCAAAGGGCTAATTTTAAAAGATTTTATAGGAATGCCTACACTGTATTAAATGTAATAATTGAAACTTGAAATGTTTTACAATACCGTAAAGAGAGATTGGAATTTTTTACTAACATTGCTAAATATATTTTACCTAATTTTGAGCGATTCCTCATGTGAATAAATCCTATATGATGACCATTACAATAATTTTCTTTAATTTTTCAAATTGACGTCAACTTATTTTAATTAACTATGTTATCAGTAAAATGAGAAGTTACATTAAATGACACTACTTGTATAAGTTATTTAATACTTTAAATTCTTCCTATCGAAAGATGTCCATTTTATAACTTGAATGAACATTTTGCTCATTACAAAGAAATTGACATGTTTATTTATTTCTGTGTATTTTAACTCACTGTAATGATTATATACAAATAGGGCCTACAGAATGAAAAGCCCTGTAAAAATAAACAATGATTATTCGTATAGTTCATTTCAATTATCTAGAGAATTTGCATAATGTCAATAACATTGGCAACTTACTGGAAGATTTGGATTTTCTTAATGCATACCAAAATGCTTGACCAAATAACCAACACTTTTGTACTAAGCGAGGCTGAAGAAAATTTGTGTTTCAGCTCTATTTTCTTTATTTTCACCCTTACCCCGTATTACTAATATAGATTAAGTGTTGGTAAAATGTAATTAAAGACCAGGTTGTGTGGTCACTGGTAAATCAGATATACTTTTGACTGTGTGCAACTTGCCTGTTCATGCCACATACAGAAATTTATGATAATAATGATAAATAAATTATAATGATCATGATGATGTAGAGGTACAATTGTTATACTATATTGCCAATTATCATGAAATATGGATAAGGAAACTGTTCCTTTATCAGCTGAAAGACATTACAATAATCAAAGGACACTGCATTTCTCAAAATTTGAAATTTCTTGAAGACAACAATTGAAAATTAATATAAAGTCATATAATGGACTGAAGAGAGAGATTTCCTGTTTAATCTTACCGTACACAGCCATAGCATTTAAGGAAAAACTGAAAAAAATCTGTTGACTGAATCATGATAATCTAAATCACTGGTAAATGCAAATCTAGATACTTTTCATAATGTTACATGGTCTAGCTGCTCTTTCAAATTTTCATGACCGTGAAACAAGAAAACCAAAATATGAAGGGATTTGCATCACAGAAGCTGCCGTTAACGAGTTTATCAATTAGGATATCAAATTTGGACATCAAATTATCATAAAATTGGTTATCCTGTATTTTGAACCTTATGGAAGTCTCACCTCAGATTGGCCAACTCTCAATTCCTTAAGAGTGATCGATCTTATTGGTGATAATACAAAAGTCTAATAATCTGCAAATGGAAGTCCATTACATAACAGCCCCATGAGTGATACTTGCACATCTAAGATCTGATATGATACGCAGTACAATTATATCATCCTATGCTTCACATCTTTTCATTGAGTTGCCCTTCCATGACTGCAGCAGCATGAATAACCCCAGAAGAAAGCAAAATCTAGACTTTCTGTTGTCAACGAAAGGATTCTGGCTGTAAACAAATGAACCACCTACAGGAGATGTAAACAGAGAGGAAGAGGAAGAAATTTTGATATGATAATGACCATCATAATAATTGTCATCACCACTACCATCATGGTGATTCAAATGATGTTCGTATTTATACTAATGATAGTTTAATAATGAGAAAGATGATTCACAGGCACAACTGTTAAGTGTGGGGAACCATTTATTAGTAACTGAATATTTCATCGTCATTGAAGATAGTGACCAAAAGCATAAAATATTCCTTCAAAAATTTTACTGCAATCGAACATGTTGTAGGATAAAATGACTGAAAATGACAATTGATGTCAAATTACTGAACACATCCAATGATTTTTTATGAATAACCTTATCGTCGTAAAAGAAAGAAGAATATCCAAAGAAAGAGTTCTGATTCCCTTTATTTAAATAGTAATGCTCTGAAACTCTTCTCTTTATTCATTGCATTTCTGAATAACCAGAAAATGTCAATGGAAGCTATTGTAGTCTTATTGTATTCAGAGACCGTTTGTGTCAATTATGCAAATTAGGCCTTTTGTATTAAAATAATTAGCATGCAAATTAGGTCAACCTCATTTGTTTTAGGTAATTCTTGCAAAACCTTAACAATTTCATTGAGAAAAAAAATTGTTTAAATATGAGCTTAAACATTCATTTGTCTGAAATAGTGGAAAAACTGTGAATATATGCAAATTACTTAATTTGCATAATCTTTATTGTTCAAGACATTTAGAAAATAACTTGTTGAACCTTATTAAATTGTGTTGCAATGAAAAAGTCACTTGAATTCAGTTTACATGTCCAAAATGTGAGTATAGCAGTCATTTTAAAGGCAATATATAGCTAATTTGAATATATGCAAATTAACCAATTGCACCCCTTATATTTTCCTATACTTTTAATATGTCATTAGTGAGACCTTTCCAAAGGTCATGGTGAAGAAATAATTTCTGTTGCAATTAGTCTTAGGTTAAACCCTAAATTGACTGGACTAAAAGCTGAGTATGTAAACATTCTTATTGACCACTAATATTTTTTGAAACCGGAAATAAAAAGTCATAAAAACCGCCATTTTCGGTATTATGTGGTCCAAAAGAATTTTCAAGGTTTTTATTTCAAAAGAAAGCAGAGCTTAGTAACGAAAAAACGGTATTTTTAGTTTTCGCTATCTGCTCTCGTTCTCAATTAATGAACTTTTAAAACACCGTTTTTGCAAAAACGCAAAAAATTAACAAATTGTCCAATTGTTTCGACCCCTGTTGCTGATCACAGCGATTTATCGACAATATCTGGACAACTGGCAGTAAATATCTAATGCAATTCTACCAAGAACGCATTTTTGAGATAAATTCTGTTGAAGTTTTTAAAACAAACTCATTACAAAGCCGAGGAAAGGTCAATCGAATGGTCAAATTCAAAAACGAAGCCATAGGAAAACAATGCATTGTGCAAAGTGTCGATGTTTAAGTTTATTCAATAATTTGTCAATATTCGAATCGCTTTTTGAAGAAGAAACTATTGCCATTACAGAGATACATATCGAAATCATCGAATTATGTGAAAAACGAAAATTTGACAAAAACCAGTGTCCTGAGTTACTCTCTACTCTTAACTTTGTGCGTATGCACACATACGGAACCAAGTTATTAATCCGTGATATTTATCAAGCATAAATACTAGACCTAAAACGTTTCATATTTTTCTCAATGTGAACACGGTAAACGTTTATGCTATCTCAATTAGTACTGAAATCGATGTTAACATATAATCAACTTTTTTTACATTGCAGTCGAAGACGAAGAAGCTGAAAGCGATGACTAGTGACACAGCCATTATCCGTTAACGATCAAGGTACGACTGGAATACATTTCTTAAACTCTTTTTCGTATCACTTCAAATCAAAGTTTTCGGCCAAATTTCACACTTTCGGACAAGACTGATTGGTTGTCTTGCTCTGACGCTGACAGTAGAAAAGACATCTTGGTCACAAATGTGAATGACCACTTAAAAAATCTCTTTTTTTTCTATGTAATACGGAAATGCCTATGTGATATTTGCATTGTTTATTTGTTTGTTAGGCAAATTAGTGCACTAGTAAGAAAATAACTTTTGTAACTTCGCTCAGCACGGGTCCCCTTCTTTGTAAATTTCACATATATATTTATATGTATCCTACACCAAAACGGTATGTTTGTCGATATCACGATCAGAGCAAAAATAAATCGCGTATGTAGTTTGTGTATCGAGACTTCTACCGCGATTTAACAATCTTTCGAGAGCTAGGCTAATCGGCAAGGAAAACACTCTGATTACAACCAGCTGTAGTGATGTGCTCGTCTATGTAGTGCAGTGGTGTTGCTGGGACACGCGTTAGTATACGACCACAACGACAAAGGCCAAAATATTGAGCACATCACTACAGCTGATTTTATTCAGATTGTAAAGGAAGCAGACCAAAAAAAACACCATTTTCCCTTCATAAACCCAAATTTCAAATACTATTTTAATTTTCAGAAAGCCCCTTCAAGTTTTTTACTTAAATTGTATGACATTATACCAAAATTAACGTTTTACCAAAAAAACAGACCCACTTCAGTTTTTGACGTTCACTTTATCAATTGTTATTCTCCATATTCAAGCATACTTACTGCAGTTGATAAAAATTGAGTCTTTTGTGTCGTAAACAATCACTGAATCAGACAGTAATTCCGTGCAACACAATTATCTGTTTCAATTATAATAACCACTGCCCCATATTCTAAACAACAATGATAAGATAATTGCTTTACAGGCAGATCCATGGAGTTTGGTTGAAAAACTTGGAAGATGGTGCTACAAGAATTTTAAAGAAAATTGTTTTTATTTGCTCTGTTTATTTTAAAGAAAAATTGTTTTTTTATTTGCTCTGTTTATTCTTTCTATAACATATACATGTACATTTGTTTTGATTTTTTTCGTTTGGTAATAAAAATAACGATATCTGTAGAAGTGAAGTCTCTCTATTTTCGGATGTGTATTCTATGTGAAATCATGGCTTTACTTGGTGAGATGGGCGGTATCATGATTGCATTCTCGCACACCAGAGTATTAATTCTGCTCTATGGTGCTCAGGGGATTGGTCGATAACGAATTGTATTCGAGTGATGTGACCATATTTTGAAGAGTTGCGGAGCGACGAGTCAAAATATGGTCACATCACGAGAATGCAAGGCGATATCGACCAAACTTCGTGTAATAACCCCCTTTATCATACATACATACATACATGCATACCTTCAAAACGGCTTGTTTTGCTAATATTTACTAAATTGACAGTATTTTGACGTGAAATTTTAACGTAGCTCGCCCACAGACGTGCGTGAAGTCAGCCCCAGTTTCGCGTGACCTTTCAAGCTGACGCTGGCACCGTATTCGAACTTTGGCTCACAATTGTCGGAAAACAAAATTATCGCGAATTATGGATATATATTATCGGATAAAAGAAGTAAGAGTGATATCAGTAAAACATTTACACGGGATAGTCCAAATCCGCCATGCTTTGTAGACGCGAACAAGAAACTCTCGGTAGAAAGCAGCATTAGGAGTGAACTATTTGATATCGGGGGGGGGGGGGGACTGGAGGTTTTTTGAAAAAAAAAATTGTTGGCCAAAAATAAACAATTAACAATTTGTTGTGGAACCTAAAAATATAAAAATAATTGTTGACAATCTCTTCAGGAAAAAAAGTTTTCAAAAATGTTACTGGATTACCTAAAATGAGGAGTCTAGAATGTGCAATGATACTTGGAGCGGCCGCAGTACCTTCGGTGGTATAAACAACATTCGAAACGTGATCCGATGACTTACTGAAAGGTTTCGTATGGTCCAGAAAAACCCCGGAATTTTATTTTTGCCCTGAAAAACCCTTGAAAACTCTGGAGAAAGTAATTTAGCCCTGGAAAACCCTGGAAAAAGATCGGCAACAGCACTTTAATAATATTTTGCGACAATGTTTGCGCCCTCTGTGGTGGGAAGGGAAAGGTTTACATAGAGTTCTATGAGTGTCGTAAAAGGGTAAAGTCTGGACGACGTGGTATGCGTGGTAACTAAAAGTGCAACATTGTAGGTTGCACACCACCAATTAAATTTGGATAAATACGCGGTCACAAGGGAGGATGATGACGGAATGTAGTGCACGAAAAACTTAAACACTAATATTTGAAGTGTAGCAGTGCTCATCAATTATTCTCTTTTGCCCGACTTTGTCACCAGATATATGAAGTGTATTTTACTGTAAGATATTTTCCACAATATTTGACAAGTTTTAAAAAACGGATATTAATCGGGTCAAATATCATCAGGCTACACACTGTCCTAGTTTTCGCAAGTGTGGTCTTTTAGATCGCCAAAAGCAACGATTTCCAATCGCTATCGGGTATGTTTAAAAAATATGTTTTCAAAGTAGTATTGTTATGCTTCTTCGACATCATGTTTGTTTTAGGCTTGTCACGTAAGTAAAATGTGTGGACAGTGGTTACTTTTAATCAATTTACATGTGATGTCTATGGAGCCTCTAATGCTGGTGTGCAACCTGTAAACCGCAGACGCTTTGCTTCTGATCAATGATAAAATGTTGTAATATTCTACACCTGACAATAGCCCTGATTTGCTTTGTTGCCGTTGAAACACGTGTGAGACGGAACGCGTACGTGACTGCTATTCTACACAATCTTCCTTTGTCGGTACGCGGTGAATTGCTAGTATGTCGCAATCCGGTGATCGTTGCCAAAATCTCGTGCAATCAGTGGTACAGCTGCTTTGCGGACTATTTTCTTGTAAACGCGAGAATTTTCCGTGCCTTTGAATATAACAACATCTGTTGCTCCTTTCTTTGATATCCCGGCCCAAACGTTGACCTTTTGGACCCTTTTAGGCTTCATTTTTTTACGTTTTTGTTCCCCCTTTTTAGTCTACATAAACCGTGCATGTCTTTCAAGCTGAACACTCGTCTCGTCGGACCATATGACATTATCGAATCTTTCCTTTGTTGCTAATGCAAACAAACACCACCGAACTCTCTTGTCCTGGTTTACTTTCTTGATTAGAGTACCATACTTGGTTCGATGTCCATTCCAATCCAATTGTTTTCTGGCCCTCTGAATCGTTTTCTCGTGTATGCTTGTCCCCAGGTCAGCGTTTACCAAAGTGGTCAGTTTAGAAGCAGTCAGCTCATCATTTTCTTTCATTCTACGGTCGATACAATCACGAACTTCTTGGGTTATTTTGCTTGGTCTTCCGCATCGGGGTTTATCAAATGAAAGTGTTTTCCTCTTTGAAGCGTTTCACGATAAATCCCACGGCTTGTCTACTGATCGGAAAGATCTTGTTTATTTGCCGTGTAATGTTCATTACTCCAAGTCCCAATTTCCACAAATGTATGATTTGTGTTTTTATTTCTAGACTTGGCTTTACCATGGTGCACCCTGCGAAAAAAAATAGTAGCTGTTAATATCCATGTTTCGCATTATTTAATACTCACATCAATGCCCCTTACCACACATCGATCAATCAACACCACAGGCCACGTTTTCATAAACTTCAATCAGTTACAAATATAAAAGGCCAGTTACGTTGATGTTTTCCATGTCGTTGTTTTTTTGTTTCGTGTGTTCAGTTTCTTGTGCTGTTACATAAAGATTGTGGTAAGTTAACATCTGATGAACACTACTACTCTTTGACAAAAATATCAACTCATAAAAGTTACAGCTATTCATTTTTAAAAACGACACTGTCGTGCATTTTTTTATTTATTATTTATTATTTATTTTTTCATTTCTTATCAGCGGGAAGGGACGAAAGAACTTTTTGTCTGCGCCCACAGTGTATGACACCTGACCGACATCGGTAATGAAGTACACTATATGCTAATTTTGTAATCGGCTGAACTACAAAGCGTGTGCAACGGTGCTGCCGAGATGTTTTACGTTTAAAGTGGGTGATAACCTCTGCTTATCAGCCATGCTTGTTTTTTGGTCTTCTTTTAAACTAGCGGGAACGGAGAAAGGAACTTCTTATCTGCGCCCGCAGTGTTGCTAATGTATGGCACCCGACCGACATCGGTCATAACGCTATGCTAATTTGTAATCGGCTAAACTACAAAGAGTGTGCAACGATGTACTGCACAAATTTGCTTTATGGCTTAGTTGTTTTTAAAGATGCCGACTCGCGCTCGTATCTTTTCAACAAACTCCTGAAACTCTCTCGTAGGTGTAGCCACAGGCAGCGATCAATGGGGTTGATATACTAGTAAGCGTGATGTGCAAGGTTATATGGCGGACCATAGAGAATGATTGAAACGCGACTCGCACTGTCTGTGTAATCACGTGGCAAATCATAAGTGATCATTTTATAGTACAGACAGTAGAGGTCGTGTTATTATGTTTTGCAATTTTCAATCTTATATCTTATAAGTTCCTATGGCAAGTGCAGTATATTGCCTCCTTCCGCAATCCAAACGAAATGTGACTAAATCGGACGCCATGACGCACCTTTCCTGTAAAATTTGTGCATGTTAGGACACATCATGGTTCTCTCCGCAGAATTTGTCACAAATAACCTATTAATAAATGCCCAAAATTAATTTTAGTTCGTAATTGTGAGGTTGTTGACATGTGGATCAAAGAAATGAGAAAACAGCTTGCGAAGACGGAGATAAACTCCGCATATGATTTTGATCAGATTGTGATTGCCCGGTGACTAATCAGTAAAGCGAGATTCATATGTGCGTGTAACTTGTACATATTCGCGATTTCCTTCCAGGTTAAATTCAGTTATAATCTGGCTATTTCGTTCACGGGTTTCCAGTGTGTGAATGAGGAAAACCATATGAGGAATGACTTGATAATTCATAGTAACGCGCACATCCCTGACTTCTCTGACTTCCCTCGTGATCATGCAAATATTACTCATTGAAATCTCCCAAAGTATATTGTCGAATTTTATAAATGTGATTTGTCGACATTTCATGGGCCCCATTAACGGGGAGCTTAATCGATACATTTCAAACACTAATTTCAAGCACGCAAGTATTTTACACGAAAGTAACGCCTTGAATTCTTAGCCTATCTCCCAGTCTATCCACAGGGTACACGGGCTTGTTGTTTATTTGTGTTTGTTTGTTTGTTTGTGTGTATGTTTGTGTTTGTTTATTTGTATTTTCAATAAAAATACGTACATATATAGAGGGAATGAATAAGCCTAACCCTAACCCTAACTTAAGCCTAACCCTAACCCTAACCCTAACCCTAACCATCGGAAATACGTATCAACAAACAAACAAATAAATAAATAAACAAACAAAATAAACAAATAAACTGCTCTTTATTGACAAATATTAACAAAACAGCTTTTCGCTGTTATTTTATTAAAAATAACAAACAAACACAAAACATACACACAAACAAACAAACACAAATAAACAACAAGCCCGTGTACCCTGTGGTCTATCCGCTAACTGGACATACGGATTACAGACAACATGTACACATTCAGCGAGCGCTATAGGGTAAGCAAGTCGTAGCAGAACTGTCCAAGTAACGGCCAAGACGTAAGCAGTTTTTCATTAACCATAGAGACAGTCTATAAGTTCCAGAGTGGTGCAACATCATGTCATATACAATCGACGACGATAAAATGGTACTTAATAGAGGCCATTGAAATGCTTTTAAGTTTTTTCGTCGATTTTCTATGTGTGATTGATAGTGTAATATACATAACTCATAACTCGACATGTGGTAAAGGCTTCCGTACTGCAAGTTCAACTGTAAGGTTATTAATCAAACTACTGACAATATGTTGTCTAAGTTTGCGTGTTTCGGAGAAAAGCAAACGTGTGTCAGCAAATTTGAGCTACAAAGAGAACATGGTTAACGCAGGTAAAATTGAATACAACTTAATTGTCATGGGATATGTGTTCAGTTTTTTTTATTCATTACTTCGATCATGGACATCTACGCTTCGATGTTCGACATGTGCTGGGTGCTGATCGTTTCGGCACTATAACTTGCATACCCAAGACGATTCAACCCCATGTGTCAGGCGTTTTGGTTTCACATTCCCGTAACAATCAATTATATTAACAGACCATTTGTAAAGTCAGTTTTTGTTATGTAAATGGCTAATGGATTTTGGCAAAACGTTTTGCAATACTCGCTCCGAAGTGACGAAAAGTGAGGTGTATTTATGTAAACGTATAGATTTTCCGCTGGCCTATTCCCAGGGGGCCTATCACAATCATTTCGACCGAAATCTTGTGAAATTGAAATGGACATTGACCCTCCATAATTTCCATGCTGCTGTGGTAAATTTAATTCTTGACGTATACAACGGCGACACCTACTTTGTGCCCGGTGAACGAACTTGCTTACTCTGTCTGTTGGAAAAATTGGGATGTAATCGTCTTTGGTTTCTGAGTTCTAGCGGTCCTACTAAATACTGCCCGTCGCTGCCCGTCACAGGTCTTGTACTGCACATCTATCTCTATCTAGATACAGATATCGGCCAATGTTGTTATATACCACAACGAATTTTTCTATGTAAACTTATAAAATCATGACTAAAGCCCCCAAAACGGCGGCATACGATTACGATTGGGCTTGCAACTCGATAGTTACACTGTCCATTTACCATACGTTACTCAACACGTCGAAACGTCAAGAAAGGTACATGCTTGATCAAATTTATTGTGCTTTGTGCTCTTGAGAGGAATCACCACAGGGTTATTGACTATCTATTGACAATTTTCCTCCACGTATTAACTCAGTAGTCTATAGTCCAGCATCTTGCTAGAAAAAGAATAGTTTTATACAAGAGAACTACTCGGCCAGTGCATTTCAAGCAGACATTTGAGTATTTTGGTGTCTATGTCTGTTATGTGTAGCAGTTTCGTAGTGGTCTCTTCCGTTGAACCTGTTGTGGTCACGTTGATTAATCGTCGATAAACACAAGTAGACATCGCACTGAAAAGTCTCGTGACGTTGTGATGAAGCTGTCAAAATACTCTTGTTTAACAACTTAATGCTGTTTGATTTTAATGTTATTGTGTTTGTTCCTCTTCAGATTATTACAACGAGACAACTACGCACCTGCTTGAGAAAGAGGTAAGCTTATATGTTTTGATTATTACGCACATACTAGTATATAAAGTAGTCGAAAATAATGGTGACTGGTAGAAATTCGGTATTGGGATAGACGATTTCAAAATTTTTAGGAGTGTAATTCAGAACAAAACAGCTGATGGCAAGAATGTAGAGAGAGAATGGAAAATACACAGACATTTTATGAGTGAAAATGTTACGTCATCGATATCTTTTCAAGCCTCAAAAACGGAGACCGTCAATGAAAAAGCTCTATAAGTTCAGATGTCCCTCCCCCATCATTAATACGGAGTTTTTGCTCCTGGGTAAACCATGGAGGTACCATAGTGGGTAAACGCACTTGACAAACCCTCCAGTCGTGAGATAAGCAATTGATAAGTGACACATCAGTTACTCTTAGTAGTACAATATAGGTGATAAATAAACCAATACCCCTATTGGCTGCCATGTGTATAACTTCCGCTCTGTGTGTCAATGCCCACATTTTACCCTATCAGACTATTATAAATCACTATTGTCACTAAATTTCTAACATAGTTCTTCATTTCTCATGCACGGATTTTGTATTCATTCAACTTAGTGGGGTTGTTGTTAGAGGTGCATCGGAGCTGGACTCACAGTCAGATACGCTTCTGCTCAGAAATACCCGGGAGAAATACCATGAATACTAAACTGCAGCTACGTAAAAGTGGGCACGTCTAAAGAAATAAAAATATACATTTTGTCTGAACTCGGACCTTTTGTCTGCTGTGAAGTGTAGTAGCAGTAGATTGATTAAGAATCCTCTCCATGAACGTCAACAGATGCGTCATCACGCGCTCACATGAAGTCACACGCTCTCTGAAACGAGCAACACAAACGTACATTATTTTGGTAAAAAAACTACATGTTCAGTACTGTCATTTTTCTCTTATATTACATCGGCCATGTTTATATTGACTCTAAACAGATACCGATACTTATGTTTTTTTGTTGTTTAAAAAGAAGGCCAAGTTATACTGAACAAAGCCAGTGTAGGGCGGTACATAGACGGTGGGGAATCTCCAGTCTATGCGCGGTGTAGCTACTGTGGAGAGAAGGCAGATTACAGGAGGCACGGCGCCATGAACGGTTTTTTTAATTTTAAAAGTTCAAGTTTCATTGTAGCAAATCTTCGAACGTTAAACTGGTAGTCGAATGTAATGAAAATCGAAACTTTTACAGAACACGTTGGCTATTCAGCGTTGCGTTATCGATACGATACCGGCTCTCTATACCCATCTGTTTTTATACCTCCATGATTTACCTTACACGAAACATGAACACACGGGTACTTTGGCTTTTCAAACTTGGAAAGCGTTCGACCGGGTATGGCGTGATGGTTTGAGAGTGATTTTATGGAAAGTAGGTATAAGAGGGAATCTCTGGGAAATTATTGATGACATGTATGATAGGGTGCTTACTAAAGTTAACTTTAATGACATTGAAACAGATTATTTTGAAACTACTGAAGGAGTAAAACAAGGGTGTGTTCTCAGCCCTTTGCTTTTTTCAATTTATATTAATGAATTTGCAAAAATGCTTAATGATTCAAATCTGGGTGTTCACATTGATAAGCAGTTGATACCAGGGCTTTTTTGGGCTGATGATGTTGCTTTGATAGCAAATAATCACAAAGATTTACAAACTCTTTTAAACATCGCTAATAACTTTGCAGAAAAATGGAAATTAACATTTAATCAACAGAAGTCAGAAATTATGTACTTTGGAAGGAAATTGCATACTAAGATACAGTTTGGAAATTAGGTGATTTAATATTGAAAGAAACCAATTCATATAATTATTTAGGCGTAACTATCACAAGATCATTAAAAGATCATGAACATTTCAATATGATTTACAAAAAAGGAATGAAATTGATTGCATACTGTAAATCACTCATTAATCACCATAATAGTTTTAACCGTTTTCAATATGGTGATGTTCTATGGACCAATATTGTTTTACCATCAATCAGCTATGGAAGCAGTGTATGGTTGTTAAAAAGTAAGGAAGACATTAGGAAATTGAGGAGTTTACAATACCAATTTGGAAAATTTCTGTTTAAAGAAAATA
This sequence comes from Ptychodera flava, assembly GCF_041260155.1. Taxonomy (NCBI): domain Eukaryota; kingdom Metazoa; phylum Hemichordata; class Enteropneusta; family Ptychoderidae; genus Ptychodera; species Ptychodera flava. The sequence continues at coordinate 34,816,841 of NC_091938.1, forward strand.
AAAACGTTGCCAGCTCTGCAGTTTTAGGTGATCTGGGCTGGATGGATATTCACAATTGCTTGACAGATCACGTGTAAATTACCTAGATAGATTACAAAAAATGGACAATGATAGGTGGACCAAAGTAGTCTTTATTGCTCTCAATAAATCATATCAAAGCAATGCTAAGTTGGTATGGAATCGGCCAAAGTATGTACATGATACTCTCATTGACAATGGATTAGATCATCTCTATCAATCAGACCCTCCAATGAATGCAAGATGGCTGACTAGTTTCAGAACAATCAATAACCATAATGTTTTGGTTTCGTTCAAACAAACCATTGAAAATATGAAATCCTTGCAACACTATTCCTGGATTAAAAAAGATAATACACGAGAAAATTATGTGAATGATCCTCAAGATCATCATGGTGTTTCTTTATTTTTTAAAATTAGAACAAACTCTATCGACCTTGAGGGATATAAACTCAACTGGGCAAATTATAAAGGTAATGGAAAATGTAAACTTTGTTGTGATGAAATAGAAGACACTTACCACTTTCTTTTTACATGTAATTACTTCACTGATAAGAGAAATTCTTTTTACCTGCATTTAAATGAGGCGTTTTCAGAATTTGGTAACAGCACTGTTATAAATAAGTTCCACTCTGGGAGCTTGAATTTTAGGTTCAATATTTTATTTAGCAATACCTTGTGGGAGATAAACCACAACTTGGGAGAAAATGTCTCAAAATTGACCAAGACATACATAAAAACTCTCTGGAATATGAGGAATACTGCCCTTAAAGACTCATACTGCCCTTAAAGACTCAACATTGATCTGTGTTTAAAGATGGACTCTTTTTCCTTTGCGTCTTCTTGTTTGTGTGTGTTTGTTTTGTACTTAATGACACTGCTTTTTCTGCAGTTTTTGCTTTTTAAACCGTTTCAAAGGTAATTGAATAAATAAGATATAGTGTATAAAACAAACTTGTTACATAACAACTATTGTTCCCAGCATGCTCATAGATGTCAAGAAGAAGTATCTAGTAAGTCTTTATGTGGTCCCAAGACAATTTCTGCCCAAATTTACTTCATAATAACGTCCAATCACATACTATCATTTCAGAGGATGGTGCCTTCATGTGAGTTGTCCGAAGAAGAAAAAAGAAAAAGACGGATCGTTGTCGATTGGTTAATCGAAGTATGTTTACAGCTATCACTGACAACGACATGCTTGCACCAGGGTATATGGGTGTTTGACAAATTCATAGCAACGGAAAGGGCGGTCGCAAGGAAAACAGCACAGCTTGCGGGCATAACCAGCCTGTTTATAGCAAGGTAAGCATCATACTGGGAACAAATTGAAAATGCTGTCATTGTATTGTCTTATTGCATCACTGAACCATTGAAGAAACAAACAGTATTTTGGCAATCTAAGTGCATACTGTTTCTTACGTTATTTTTGCGTCCCAGCACAGTGAAAACAAAAAAATAAAGTTCAGATTTTTCACCTACTGACTCTGTTCTTGTCGGCGTGGTCAAAAAGCGAAAAGTTTTCAGTACAATAAGTTGCAATAATTATCTAAATCGAACATTCACTGTTCAGCTGAGAACGGGGCTGGATAATGGAAATTTAGGTCTGTCTCTAATGCCGCTGAACTTGAACTGTGCATCGTCATAATCACAAGCCTGTTTACGGCAACTGCTAGTGACCCTACCGCCGCCAGTTTCGTGGTGCGGAAATAGGCTCTGGTTTGCGAGAATGGAATTGTGTAGCTTCCACCAGGATATTCCGTACGTTTTAGAGGGACCGTGGTTTATCTACCGGAGCTTGGGCTAGCTGAACCGCTTTAATCATTGATTAAATCTACTCAAAACGCATACGAAACTTTGCACAAGGAGAGTGTCCATGAACATGTACATGTACATGTAAATTATACTTTCCATTCATCCAATTTAGGATTCAGGCGAAGACTTACAAGCATGGTCGTGAATTCTATTCTTACGTCCATGGTACAAGTTTGTATCATGTGTATGTGATTCGGAAAGTGAGTGGCGACTTATTGTCTGACATGACGCTTACTTGTAGTTACATTTTAGTCAATTCTGTTATGGGACAAATACACTTTGCAGTTGGTTTCTCGTGTCAAAGCCAAACGCAATACAATTTGTTCTGGGTGTATAAAGAAATATGGATGTTCATGTTTCTTTTTATATGTATTAAAGAGGTTCATTCATATTTTTCACAGCAAAATTGAATCAAGAGACGGACCCTCCATCTACGACTTTGCGTATTTAACGGATGGTCTGTGTTCGTCTCAGGACATCAGAGAAATGGAGCGGACTCTGCTACAGTACTGTGGATTTACTACAAACAGTACTATAGCAGAGTTTCATCACCTGCTGAAAGCCGCAAACCCTAGTATGATAAACGACGATACTGAAAGAGTCATGAAAGTAAGTTTATTAATAGACTTGTTGTACGTGTTGAAGGGAGGTTTGAAGCAACACCGACTTTCACAGCATGTGAACAGAAATTAGTTATTCCACTAACATCCACAAACTTATAAATAATTGCGATCGGTCTGGTCCGTTTATTTGCAAACATGGCTGAAAAAACATCACAATAAAAATCAATTGATTTTTAAAGGAAGTTGCAAAATACTGTGTCATCTGGGAAATTCATCCGTTTTTAGTATATTCCCATATGACTCAATACAAATACATTGATTTCATATAAGTCATTGTTAGGATGCAATGAGAATTTTAATATTTTTTAAGACTGATATATTTTATATTTTATTGTTCATTTTTCACCAATACAGTACTTAGAAGACATCAGCCTGCACTGCTTGAAATTGAGGAGAGAGAACATGCCGCACCATATAGCAAATAGCTGTATGGTGCTGGCTGGTGTTAAAACAAACAACAATCTAACAGTAAGTGGTCCACAGTTTATTACTTAATTCACAATGACTGTAAAGCAAAAGTTGTGTACCACAATGATTGGTGGAGGGACTCTGATAAGAAGTTTTCAGCTCATTGATGCGGGATCCAACTTGTCATCTAGCTAAAATGTATCAAAATCTAGATTAGAGAGAAGAGATCAAACGTCCATTCCTTTTGTTAAAAGTCTACAGGAGTCAAAAATGGGGTCACAGCCACAGTACATACGTATACCTTCCTGTAGCAGTACCTCTTTGGACCAGTTTTATAAACAAAAAAACTTTATGTTTAACAGTTACGCGACATGTACGTGGTGGGAGAGTCTTGGCAGTGTCAAATCTCCCCTTGAAAAGAAATCGAGATCAAACATTATACTAAAACTAATCTCTTGTGTTCTTCCCTATATTAAGGGTGCTGTCTTTGTGGGTGGAATCACCATAGGCCGAAATATTCGTATCTGCCACGAACTTATTAGGATGGAGAAGAAACTCAACGTTGATAAATTAGAAGCCACAACGTGGATGAACCCTGGGTAAGCAACTCTAATTATGCTCGATGGTTATACATTTTTTGAATTATCAAAAGATAAGGTCATGAAGAAATAGCTCTCTACCTGCTTTTCTTTGAATGTGTCAAAAATACAGCCAAGCATTGCCCAACTTGGGAGCCAAGTGCCTGACAACCAGGAAAGATGACACATGGCTTTTAAATTACTTGGGCCAAAAATGTCATCTCACAGTTAACCACGGGGTGCCTGTACATAATATCATTTAATCACCAGAGCACAGTCGATTTTCTTTTAATTAAAACACAATATATGTTTGATATAGGCTTAATCAACAGTAGGCTGACCATAGTGTAACTAGTTTCCCTGTAAAGTCGATAACAGAATCCCCTTAAGTTGTTGTTTTTTTGTTTGAAATACATAATGTCGAAAAGAGTGATTTTGAGAAAAAATAGATTTCATTTCCGGTGTACAAGGCGATGGGTATTTAGTTTTAAAGGGTGTCTTGGGCGCCTTCGATTCCTTATGTAGATTTCAACCTAGGGGAATTTGGGTTTAAGTTGAGGACAGTATAGGTGTGAATACGGCTGACGTATAATGGATTACGTGTGTTGTACAGCAAAACTGAGAGCGTTTTCATCATGTAATTTTTTCTGTTTTTTTTTATAGATGTGTATCTTACTTCAGAGGGTCAGGTGACACTGTGTCAGCCTTGCGTCACTAAGCCTGTTCACATCAACGACTTGAAGAGAAGACTCTCCCTTTTGATATTTTATATTTTTGACTGATGTTAGTATTTTCATTTCACTCATTCCAACTGATCAAATACAAACTGCTGTTTTTATAAATTTGACAGTTTTTTCTTTTATAATTTTGTTATTATTTTCCTTATCGATAAAGTTTGTCACATTTGCCTCACCGGACATCTTTTTATTAGTTTACATAAAATTATTTTATTCAATGATATGCGCATGAGCAAATCACGCCCTCTAAGTCCGTGTGTGTGTGTGTGGTGGTGGTGGTGGGGGGGGGGGGGAGAAACATTTTGCAGTGTCACTATTTTTTACATAACGATCATGTGACGGTAATTTTGACCCAACTTTCAAAATACAGGTTTCTCTATCTCTTGGCGTAAACGCTTCGTGATGTCCGCCTCAAATTTGTGTGAATAAAAGCCGTTGAAAATCAATCGGTAATTGCTGGGTAACCTTACCCGTTTATGTTTACTGCAAATAGCATTTGTTTTATAGTGGAGTTGATATGATAGCACCGTATATTTAATGAGTATGATCTTTCAAATGGTACCACATCTACAAGTTAAAAATGTTAAATTGTTTGTTTCTATATTAGCTCACATTTGGTTTTACCAATGTGAGTTTATCGTATAGGCTGAAGTCGATGGCGTCTGTATGTATGTATGTATGTATGTATGTATGTATGTATGTATGTATGTACAGTATGTCCGTCAACATCAAAAACACGCAAACCGCTGCATATTTCAGCTTGGTATTTGGTGTGTGGATGCATCCTGGGCTATAGATGGGATTTTGTTCAAATGAAGTCTGCATTGCCAAAATTATGCAAATGAGCTTACAAAATGTGAAAATGGTCAAGAATTAATAACTCAAGAACTACTGTTTTGATTGCTTTGAAAATGTGTGTGCAAGTACCTTAGGTGAACCTTATACAGTTTTATAAATATTGTGAAGACATCCTTAATTTTGTATTTTTGCTGAATTTTTTTGTGATTTTTCTCATTTTCAGTAAAAATTCTTCTTCTCTGAAACCGCCAGCCCAATCGCTCTCAAATTTTGGTTGTCTCTTTGCAAGGGTGTTTCTCTTCTAATTTGTCGAAATTATGACACAATTGGGAAAATTACTATTTTGTGCAATTTTGTCATTTTTGGTCAAAAAATCTTAGACAGTATTTCCTTTTTAAAACCCTGGACAGACAGCTTTCATATTTGGTACACAGACGTACAGAGATGACAATAGTAAGATATGAGGAAATTGTCCTGAAATATAGAAAATGTATTTTTAAGACAATATTGTCATTTTGGGTCAAGAAAACTTTATCTCAACATTACTTGTTGATAGCTTTGTAATTTGTATAAAGTCCCTTGTTTGATAGCTTTGTAATTTGGTATAAAGTCCCGAAAGATGTTATTAGATAAATTTTCTGCACAAAGTGTTGGGAAACCCCAAAATTTGTATATTTTAGGTACTTTTCGCAGTTTGTGACCTTAAATGACCTACACCAACCCAGGATATTTGAGACAATTTTGAGGGCTGTGAACATAATTTTGTCATATTTGGTACCAATTTGTAGGAAAATTTGATCCAGAAAACAAAGCTGAGGTAATTTTTTTCATTTTGGACCAATTTTTGCAACTTTTTTATGTAAGACATATAAGAACTGATGAGAAATTTGGATCCAGGATAATTCCAGATGTTGTAATCACCACCCACAGTGGAAGGCATTTCAGTATCTGTAACTACCTTAAGTGCTGTTTACATTAGAATGATAACACTCATGGCATTAATTAAAAATCTCCAAGGTTGTAAATGTACTTCCTGTCATTTGGTCTTACGAAAAACCAAGGGGTGGAACATTTGATATTCAGGAAGGGGTAGGGTCTAGAGGATCGATGATGTAGCATTACTTTTTACCAGATCCCTTGTGCATTTTTTGTCCACTCCCACCTTTTCTTTTTATCAAGCCTTCTCTGTTTTTTGTTGTTGACATTTGCTTATGTATTTATAATCTGCTTCTCCCATTGCTATAGAAGTTGATATGCATGTTCCTAAAGATGACCTCCAGTACCTAAGTTGGAGACCTATTTGCTTTTGTCATTCTTGTTTTTCCTGGTTTAAATATTTCTCGAATGGACCAATTCAAACCGAATGTGAGCACATAGTGTCCTTGACGGTATTTTTATATAAATTTGCTGAGAGCCTTTTGCACTTTTTGCGGCTGAAATGGTTAAAGCTAACGCCGAAGGAAAATCAGACCCCTTTTGGTGCAGACCCTTTCAAAAATTTGGGCGCGCAATCAATTCTGTTACTATGCCATGGTCAGATTTTTTATTACTCATTTCACTGATATAAAGGTTTTTAAATTTGTACAAGTTGTCCACGCCCACTTCTTATCCAATATGCTGCAGGACCACAAAAGTAAAAAAAAATATTCCCCGACAGAAAGACTGCAAAAAAAAATAATAATTGTCGGAATTCAGCAACGGAAAAAAAAAGAATATCTATAGACACTGTCAAAATAATGGCCCACCACCAATCTTCCAAGCCCGTCCCTCCAGGATATCAAATGGTCCACCCCTTACCAAGGAAGTTCACGTTCGTCGCACCACTAAAACTTACGGCTTGTACAGAAATGTGCGACCATAAAAGCACATAATATATCTTCAACATAATGTTTTTTATATCAGACAAAACAAAACCGAATAAAATTAGGTCAGTAGACAACCTGACACAAGCAGATGTCATTAAACATTCTACCTCGCCCAATTTAATATATCCCAGTGGACATTTGTAAAACGTGCGAGACAAGAATTTTGCATTGGAAATGTCGTTGTACATTTTCCTCGCACTGTTTTAGATATCTTTTATAAAAGAGTATCATTTCCCCAAAAAATTTTCCGTTACGTAAGGTCGCGAAAAAAATTGAACGAAAATTCCGTGGAAGTTCACGTAAAATACCAGCTGAGTTCCAGTTTATCTCCTGATATAACAGTACGCGCAAACTAAGAAACCAGAGGCTTTGTCATATCATGTGAAGTGGAATGACTGAATCAGTCACGAAATTTCACAGTATTTCATTCATACAAACGATTTTCCTTATTTTGCCATATCAATCCTCACCTTTCTTTGGCAAGGCCCCCGAGGAGCTACAGGTTAGGTTTGTCTCGCCAAAGTTGTACGCAGTAATTATGAGTCCATTACGTAACCCCCGCCTGTTTTCAATTTCAAGTGCAGTGTACAGAGAGAAAAAATGTTTAGAATATGAAGGGTTTCAATTAGATGTGTATCTGGTTTACATGTATTTTTCTCTAGGCAAGAACAAGATTACTCTCATTAAATTAAAAGTATGATCTAAGATGGTACCGGTATAATAAACAGACGGCCCGTGACGCAATTACAAGTGTGACCTCAAACTGATTACCACGGAAGTTCACGTTCGTCGCATCTCTAAAACTCACGGCTTGTACAGAAATGTGCGACCAACAAACCACTTAATAAATCTTCAACATAATGATTTTTGATATCTGACAAAACAATAGCGAGTAAAAGCAGGTCGCCAGCAGAGGTCAATAAACTTTCTACCTCGCGCAATTTCCAACATCCCTGCGGAATTGGTTATAATAAACGAGACAAGAAGTCTACATTAATTCTACATTAGAAATGTCGTTTTACATTTTCCTCACAATGTTTTAGATATCTTTTACATAAAAGAGTGTCATTCCCCTCCAAAATGTTCCGTTACGTAAGGCCGCGAAAAAATATTGAACGAAAATTCTGCGGAAATTCACGTAAATTACCAGCTGAGTTCCAGTTTATCTCCTGATATAACGGTACGCGCAAACTAAGAAACCAGAGGCTTTGTCATATCATGTGAAGTGGAATGACTGAATCAGTCACGAAATTTCACAGTATTTCATTCATACAAACGATTTTCCTTATTTTGCCATATCAATCCTCACCTTTCTTTGGCAAGGCCCCCGAGGATCTACAGGTTAGGTTTGTCTCGCCAAAGTTGTACGCAGTAAGTCTTTCTCACTCACTCCGTAGTAACTTACAGTAGCTATTCCTCTCACTTCTACGCTTGAGGGCGTCCTTCCATAGTACTATAAAAAGCCTGAACAGGCTACCAGGTGTCATTACCTTTCATCACGCTTGAACGGTAACATCTCCACAAGTGTTACCGGTCGTTCCTTCACGATGTCCGACTCTAAATCGTCGTCGAAGAAAGGCAAGAAGCCCGGTAAATCTCCCGCTCCTGTTACTCAGCCGGAAGAAAAACGGGACTCTTTGCCATTAGCCAACGAGGATAGCACGCATAGCAGTGGCGGTATTGGTACACCGACTGAAGCTAGTGCTACCTCGCAGTTATGCGATAGAGAAAGTGCTCCGTCGTCTAGCTTGAGCCAATACTCAATTCGCCAGATTGCAACCCAAGTGGCGCAGATATTTGGTCAGCAAGGTATGTTCGCCACACCTTTGCCATTCTATCAGCCAGGTGATAGCGTTGCAGCCGGTTCAACGCACGTTGCTGTCAGTGGGCCGCCATCTTGTGCGTCTACGTGTCAGGCTCATCCTACGGTCAGACCTGGCTCCAGCCGCAAGTTTCCTACAGTGGATGCTCCAGTTCCTCACAAACGTAGGCGTATTATTGAAATAGAGGCTGATAGTTCCGATAATTTTGATTCAGATGCCTCCGAAATTTCTGACGTGCCGTCTTCGCTACCTATAACTATTACTACTATGAACGAGCCTGACCAGGACGAATCCCCGTCTGTGTATGCTGACGTGCCCGACTATCATACGGGCGTTCCTGGTTGGAATATGACAACGGAAACAGCTGAGTGGTTTATGAAAAGGGCAGACCGTCCATTACCTCAAGCCGTTATCCAGCAGTTGCAGCAGAAGTATTCTGTTTCTGACCAGTTTGAGCCATTTTTCAGGGCACAGGAGCTACCGTCATCGGTCCGCAACCTGATAAAGTCAAGTAAGTCTACTTACCGTAATCATGACCGTCCATATTACAAGGTTCACCAGGCTTTCAATTTGGCTGTGCGTCCTGTTCTCCAGGCCTTAGAAACCACCATTTCTCCAGATTTCAACCCCAGTCAACACGTACCCTTAGTCCGTGAAGCTCTTGGTGATGCCATACATTTAATGACCACAGCTAGTTATTTGCTGGCAGAAGTTCGCCAAGCTAGGTTGAAACCACTCTTTAGAGACGAGTATAAGGAGTTGCTGCAGGATGCTAAGCCCTCCGCACAGGGATTCTTTGGTGGGAATTTGGTTAAGGCCATAAATATTCCAAGAAGTCAGTTAATGCTTTTCGTGTCGTCTCCAAGAGCAGTTATAAGTCCGACAGACAGCCATTTTCAAATACCAGCAGATCTGGTCGTTACTACTCGGGGAGGCAGAGTTTTACAGATAGCCAGCGATCCGATACCCAGGCTTCCAGTTCCAGAGGAGGTAAGAGGTTTCAAAAAGGTGGATTTAAGTCAGCAAAGGGCAGAGGTGGTAACTCCTCTACCAAACAGGATAAGCAGTGACTTGGCAAGTTCATCAATCCCAGTTGCAGGCAGACTACAGTATTTCACTCAGGCTTGGGACAATTACACTCAGAACACTTGGATCAGAAACGTCATTCGGGGTTACAAGCTACAGTTAATGTCAACTCCATTTCAGACTTACCAGCCTATCACCACACCTACCTCCAATACCCAGCATTTAATCATCCAAAAAGAGATAGACTCACTTTTGCAGAAGGGAGCCATTGTGCCAGTAAGTCCACAGCAGGATCAGTTTGTGTCAAGAATATTCACAGTGCCCAAACCGTCAGGGGATTACAGAGTAATTATAGACTTAAAGGACCTGAACAAGTTCATCAAGAAGTTATCTTTCAAAATGGAAAGCCATCCAGTCATCGAGCACCTCCTAGGTCAGGATTATTTCATGACTTCAATCGATTTAACAGATGCATACTTCATGATTCCTATCCATCCAGATCATCACAAGTACCTTTGTTTCCAGTGGATAGACCAGCGATACCAGTATGTGTGTCTCCCGTTCGGTCTAACATCCGCTCCAAGAATATTCACCAAGGTAATGAAAATTCCAATTGCACATGCACGCTCACAGGGCATTCTCTGCAGCAGTTTCATCGACGATATCTTCAACACAGCTCAGCACAGAGACAATTGTCAGACAGGCACAGACTTCCTGCTAGATCTCCTTCAGCGTCTTGGCTTCATACCCAACATCCGCAAGTCTCATCTCAGCCCAACTCAGAATCTGTTACATCTAGGCCGCACTTACAACACAGTGGAGATGACTGTTTCCCTACCTCAGGACAAGCTGCGAAAATCAGGACTATGCAGGTCATCTCCTAGACAACAGGTTAGTGTCTCTTCGTCAATTAGCAAGAATGTTGGGACTAATAGAGAATGCAAGGGGTTCTATGGTCATCGCTGCATGCCATTACAGACATTTGCAACACCAGTTAATTCACAGTCTAGCTTCAAATTCATGGGAATTTCAGATAATCCTGTCAGCAGAATCAAGGTCAGATCTACTTTGGTGGATTCACCAGGCACCCCTCCACAACAGTCGGCCTCTCCATCCACTACCTCCAGACTTGAAAATCCAGGCAGATGCCTCACTCAGTGGTTGGGGGGCAGTGTGCGGACACCAGTCAACACAGGGTCGATGGACTGTTCAGGAGAAGTCATTCCACATCAACGTACTAGAGACAAAGGCAGCTTTCCTTGCCATTCAGTCATTTGTACAGGACAGATCAGACCTCTCCATAACATTGCAGCTAGACAACACAGCAGCCGTGGCTTATCTAAATCATCAGGGCGGGGTGAAGTCACCAGATCTGTGTGCAGTAGCTCTTCAGGTATGGCAGTTTTGCGAATCTCACAACATAACAGTAGAGCATCTTCCAGGGGTCGCAAATTCCTTGGCGGATCATCAATCCAGAAATTTCAGAGATCAGCACAACTTTCATATAGATCATCACATATTCCAGCAAGTTTGCAGCGTTTTCCATACTCCAGAGATAGATTTATTTGCAAGTCGAAATACCACTCAGTTACCCCTTATGTGGCATGGAAACCAGATCCCAAGGCTTTTGCAATAGACGCATTCACTATCTCATGGACAGAGAGAGATTTGTACATGTTCCCTCCACATGTTCTGATATTGCGTTGTCTCAGGAAGATTCAACAAGACAAAGCAAGGACTCTGTTTGTTGCACCAGTGTGGAAAACCAAACCCTGGTATCCAGTACGTCTGCTACAGTTAACCTGCAGTTACCCAGTACTTCTACCAGAACACAGAGATTTGCTTCTGGATCCTCACACAGGGAATCCACCCATGTTCAATATGATTCCACTAGCCGTTTGGAAGCTCTCCGCGCACATTACAGAGGTAAGGGACTTTCGCAACAAGCTACTGAAATCCTCATTAAGGCAATTTGCATCAGAACATCAAGGTTGTATGACAGCAGATGGCAGCGTTTTGCAAGCTGGTGTAATCAACGGAATACCAATCCCATTTCATGCTCTGTAACACAGGTAGTGGAATTCCTTACGTACTTATTTGATTCTCATAGTCTCGCATATAGTACTCTAAATGGTTACAGGTCTGCCATTTCTTCCGTCCATGAACATGTTGATAATGAGCCCATTGGATCTCATCCTCTTGTTACAACTTTATCAGAGGGTTTTTTCGCATGCGGCCTCCTTTGCCTCATTATCCAGCAATTGGAGTGTATCTACAGTTTTGAACTATTTGAAGACTCTTCACCCAGCACAAGGTCTCAGCTTGAAGCAACTTACATTGAAGACTTGTATGTTGGTCGCTTTAACTTCTTCAGATAGAGGACAAACTCTGAGTTATTTGGACCTCAGATTCTGTGATATTTCAGATAGAGAATGTATTTTTATTATTCCTAATTTGACTAAGACATCGTCTGTTACCAGGCCTTCACGAGTGGTGAAATGTCCAAGTTTTGGTGACAAGTCTTTGGATGTCAGACATTATGTTATGATGTATATAAAGAGAACTACTAAGTTCAGAGATTATGCTGTTTCTACGGGGAGTACCCGCCTTCCAAGTTGTTCATTTCATTTGTTCAGCCATATAGGGAAGTTACTTCCCAGACTATTGCTAGATGGATTAAGACTACATTGGCCAGTGCAGGCATTGACACAAGTAAGTTTACTGCTCATAGTACCAGGGGAGCAGCAACGTCAGCAGCATTACGACAGGGAGCATCTACTGCCCAGATACTTCAGCTTGGTGACTGGTCCTCAGAATCTACTTTTACAAGATTCTATCGGCGTTACACTGAGAACTCGGAAATTGGACGCCTCATCCTCAGGGCTGCACAAAATCCTGACAGTTCTACTCACCGCTAGGCATCCAGCTACTCAATCAGCTACTGTAAGTTACTACGGAGTGAGTGAGAAAGACTTAGAAAATTTGCCTACCTTAGGACGTCAAATTATAAGTCTTTGAGGGAACGTAGTAGTAACTTACTACGTTCTTCCCTCCCACCCAGCCCGATGCCATCTGGTGAGTTGACTTTATTATTCTGATTTTGTGGCTTGCTTTTACATGCTGTTGTTTCTCCTAGGTTCCACTGGTCCCTGCCTTTGTGCTGTTAGAGATTTTGGTTTTCATACCACAATTTTTGCACTTTGTTGCATAAATTCCGCACTTTATTGTGCAATATTTAGCTTAATTGCTTAATTGGGTCAGCTTTATTGCTTATGACCTTGGCACCAGCTTTGGTGATGTGGAACCTACACAAGCAGCTCTGAAAGGTAATGACACCTGGTAGCCTGTTCAGGCTTTTTATAGTACTATGGAAGGACGCCCTCAAGCGGTAGAAGTGAGAGGAATAGCTACTGTAAGTTACTACTACGTTCCCTCAAAGACTTATAATTTGACGTCCTAAGGTAGGCAAATTTTCTAATTATGAGTCCATTACGCAACCCCCGCATGTTTTAATTGCAGTGTACGGAGAGAAAAAATGTTTAGGATATGATTATGAGAGTTTCAATTAGATGTGTATCTGGTTAACATGTATTTTTCTCTAGGGAAGAACAAGTTTACCCTCATGAAATTAAAAGTATGACCTTATACGGCATACTGCTTTGATGGGTACCAGTATATATAACAGACGGCCCGTGACCCATTTACAAGTGTGACCTCAAACTGGTTCACGTTCGTCGCACCTCTAAAACTCACGGCTTGTACAGAAATGTGCGACCAACAAACCACTTACTAAATCTTCCACATAATGATTTTTGATATCTGACAAAACAATAGTGAGTAAAAGCAGGTCAACAGACAAAAATAAAAATAAACTACATCGTGAAGCCAGCAGAGGTCAATAAACTTTCTACCTCGCGAAATTTAGAACATCCCTGCCGAATTGGTTATAATAAACGAGACAAGAAGTCTACATTAATTCTACATTAGAAATGTCGTTGTACATTTTCCTCGCAACGTTTTAGATATCATTTATATAAAAGAGAAAAGAAATATACTGCTACACAATTGTATTTCTAGAATATGTAGTAGCAACTATAATTGTATGTAGATGAATTTTTGTAGTCTGAATATTGATAGCAAATTTATGATGTAGTAAAAGTACACTGAAAATCGACCTTCCTGCAACACTCTGTCGGTTGAGACTTTGTTTTTATTGATGTGGGCAGATGATTATACTAGGCTATTAACACAGTAGGGATGTAATTAAATCTGCGACATATCAAAGCAGGCAGCCAGTCTCAATGAGATAACGCCGGGGAGATGATTCTACAACTGACACAAAGCACAGACAACTTAAAAAAATCATCAGAGTTTGCAACCTTGTGGTTGAGTTTCTTTGTGCTTTACAATAAATAAAAACAAAAAAAAAATTTGTGTGGAAAAAACTATTTATTGTGGAAACAATTCACTTTTACTGAAACAAAACTGCAATCACTTCACATGTTCCTGCAACAGTACAGCCACCACTCTACACATAATTGAGTTGCCCCTTGAAATCCTACACCATCCCTAGACTCAGACAAATATCACAGGCTCTATTTATTTATTTACTGTAAGCGTTACATGATTAGTATTTTCACAGTCCCTCAACAGAGGGCCGCTGTACTTTGCCATAGGCAAACAGACTAAACTCTAAACTATTAGCCCATTAGTAAATTCAATATTACTACTCCCAGTTCTCTTCAAAATTCAGTAAGCATGTACTGAACTTTGTCTGAACTTTGTTTTAGAACATCTTTTGTCAACTTTGCTTCTCAGAACATTGGCCAAAGTTGTCCAGTGAACCTTTAACGACATCTTGTCACAAGTAAAGTAGTATGGTTTGATACAAATTTTATAATTTTGTATAATATCCAAGTATTATGTATTTCTGCATCAAAAGAAATTGCCGAGTTCTGGCTTCCATATGATTTAATAAACGATGATGAATGACACATAAACTTTGTTGTTTTTACTCAATATAAAACACAGAAACTCTGCAGTGGCATTGTATTTCCTGAAGTTGTCTTGGCTTGGTGTTTAGTTACAGAGTCATCTTTCCGCCTTTTATACGCTATCTCATTGAGACTGGATGCCTGCTTTGATATAAACAATATCACTGATTTAATTATATCCCTGCTGTGTTAGCCCAATAAAATTGGCTGCTGGCATCAATTAAAACAATGACTCAACCCATAGAGTGTGCAGGAAGGTCGATTTTCAGTGTATCTCATACTGGACCTAGTACTGCATTTGGTGTGAATTAGCATAATTAGCTATTGTTATAAGTTTTAATTTCCTTAGAAATGAACTTAAAGAGGCACTCCCATTTGGTAACATTTTTAAAACACATTTTTTTAATGCCAACGGTCGATATTTGACGTGGCGACTGCGTGCGGATCGCGAGATATCGATAAAAACATGTCATTTCCCGAGCGTATTTTTCACATCCCGAAGTTTTACGATCATTTCTGATTATGACGCAAAATCCCCGAAGGTTTGTTTTTGTGCTGATTGACGATATTCTAGGGAGTCCATAATAAGTTCGAACGACGCAATTTTACCTCCCACTGCGAAGACTTTATATACAGCATTATGCCTTTACCACAGGTCAGTTTTTGAAAACTTCTTCTTAGCTTTGTCGTTGTCATTATTCTAAATCAGTTGTATTATATTTTTAACCAATACCACATAAACATAAGTTTTTACATGTTAAATATTAGCCGCCTCCGATGACTACATTTTGTCATCTGCCACACAGTACGTGTGGTTCGCCGCGCGCGTGGTATGCGTCTATGCATACCACGCGGTGGCCGCTATGTATCAACTGCACGTAACTGGGCTAGTCACCTATGCGAATTCTGGTGGAATCAGCAAAAATTGTTTTTCGTTTTATCACCAAGTCAGTAAGACTCAGCTTTCTCCCACGGGGCATGACCGATCACCGAGGCAAGTGGTACTGTGGCGTACAGCAGCATTAGTGTAGACTCGTACTCCATAGCTTAGTTGACAATGGCCCAGTGCCGAATGTTCGATGTTCGGAAGCTGAATTTAATTTAGGTGGGCCACCGGAATTCAAACTTTCACTTTTTTAGCTCCCATAGCCATATGTATATATGGCAATGGAAGCTATTCTTATAGGCTAGGAAAATGTCTGTATGTATGTATGTCTGTATGTCTGTATGTCTGTCCGTCAACATCAAAAACTCCAAAACCGCTGCACATTTCATCTTGATATTTGGTGTGTACATGGATGATGGGCTGTAGATGAGATTTTGTTCAAATGAAGTTGTCATTGCCAAAAATATGCAAATTAGTGCCAAAAAAGGCGTTTTTGGTAAAAAATCCTCTTCTTCATAACCGCTGGTCAGACAGCTTTGATATTTGGTATACAGGTCCCTAGGGATAACCCAACTTGGATTTGCTCAAATTGTGATGAAATATGCAAATCTGTATTTTTAAGGAATTTTTTTGTCATTTTTGGTCAAAAATTTATTTCATCAAAACCGCTTGTCTGACAGCTTTGATATTTGGTATACAGGTCCCTAGGGATAGCCCAACTTGGATTTGTTCAAATTGTGATGAAATAAGCAAATCTGTATTTTTAAGGATTTTTTGTCATTTTTGGTCAAAAATTTATTTCATCAAAACCGCTCGTCTGACAGCTTTGATATTTGGTATACAGGTCCCTAGGGATAGCCCAACTTGGATTTGTTCAAATTGTAATGAAATAAGCCAATCTGTATTTTTAAGGAATTTTTTTGTCATTTTTGGTCAAAAAATTTATTTCATCAAAACCGCTCGTCTGACAGCTTTGATATTTGGTATACAGGTCCCTAGGGATAGCCCAACTTGGATTTGTTCAAATTGTGATGAAATAAGCAAATCTGTATTTTTAAGGATTTTTTTGTCATTTTTGGTCAAAAATTTATTTCATCAAAACCGCTCGTCTGACAGCTTTGATATTTGGTATACAGGTTCCTACAGATAAACTAAATATGATATACAGAATATATGATGAAATCTGCAATTTTGTATTTTTGGTGCAATTTTTGCCATTTTGGTCAAAAAATGTGTTTCTCAAAAACTACTTGTCTGATGCCTTTGATATTTGGTATACAGGTTCCTGGGGGTTCTCTTAGTTTGATATAGTGAAATTTGATGAAATCTTCAATTTTTGTATTTTTGGGTCAGTTTTTGCCGTTTTTGGTCAAAATATTTGTTTCTCAAAAGTTACTCATGTGATAGCTTTGATATTTGGTATACATTTTTATACATAATTATGATGAAATCATCAATTTTGTATTTTTGCAGCTAATTTTGCCATTTTAGGTCAGGCCATCCTGAAATGAGCTATCAAAGATCTCAACCTTCTTCATCAATACATATGTCACAAAACGTTGCTCTCTTCATAACACAGCAGAGCTCTGTCGACCATTGGGTCGTTTGTTAGCTCCCATAGCCATATGTATATATGTTTACAAGTTTACATTTTATAGAAAATCTCAATAGCCACTGAGCAGATTAGATGAAAAATTAGCATGTAAGTACTTTGGGCTGACCTGAAATGATTGTGCACATCTTGGGTCAGTATCTTGGACTTGCTATTTTTCATGAATTTTTTTGTAATTTTCTCCCATTTTTGGTCAAAAAATCTTCTTCTCTGAAACCACAAGTCTGATTGATTTGAAACTTGGTATGGAAGTGCATAGGAGTGACCTTTCCCAAATCTGGGCAAATCGTGGTGAAATTTGAATATTTGCATTTTTTGGCTATTTTTTTCATTTTTGATCAAAAATTTTTTTTTAACTCTGAAACCACACGTCCGATTGAGTTGAAACTTACTGTAGAGGTTTTACGGGTGACGTCAGTAAGATTTGATCAAATTCTGGTGAAATTTGTATAATTTTATTTTATTGGGGAATTGTTTCTATTTGTGATAAAAAAATCTTTTAGCTTGATTTTAGCTTGTTTTGATAACTATATGGGAGCGACCAGTGACATTGTCACTATTTTTGAAGACATGTTTTTATCGATATCTCGCGATCCGCACGCAGTCGCCATGTCAAATATCGACCGTTAGCACTAAAAAAATGTGTTTTAAAAATGTTACCAAATTGGAGTGCCACTTTAAATAAAGCTTAATTATTGTTTACACTCCATTGAGAAGTATTCAAGGAGATTTTAACAAATGTAAGCAAACATGAGGTAATGGATTGTTTGTCACTGACTACTGAGTAGATTTCCAGAGTGTAATGCATGCTAATCTCTCTGACAATGCTTCAATAATGTGATATGTTTTACGATAAATAAGGTTTCAATGCTATTCACTTTATTGAAATTCATTGTACATCCATTGATTTTCCAATGTGAAAATGTATCTGTGCATAATAAGAAAAATTTTTTTTATTGTAATATGATTATATGAAGAGGAACGATTTCAATATAGTCATTTATGCCTATTTTACACTGTATTACAGTCAATATCTATGTTGCCTAGCAACAATCTCCATGGCAATTGGTCATATCTATAATTGAAGATACATGCTGCACTGTAAATAAAATGTCATGAGCAAGTTTTTACAGGTCAACAAAAGAATAAAGATGCCATAGCGGCGCAAAATAGGTGATTTTTACTTAAAACTTGGTCTGTTTTCTCTTCCTTCCACCCCCAAAAGAGAAAAATGGTTTGATCCAACAGTAAGCATCCATACCAAATGCCGACTGTGACAAGTTTCACTGTCGAGCAGAATTAGTCATCTCCAAGATGACAATTATTTCAAAATGTCATCTGAAAGCTATGCAAAGGATCACAGTAGATGAAAATAGTCAGATATAAATTTGCATAAATTTGCATAGGTCAAAGGTCGTTTAACCCTTGATTTATAGGGTATAGGAGCAAGTAATCAGCTAACCACTTACATTTTTGGAAAGAGCAGCTTCAGTACTTTCTGAAAATATCAATAACTCAAAATAAATTGAAATATTTTAGCGTCGGGGGTGTTTCTGCTTGCGGCGGCCTATATATGGCAATGGAAGCTATTCTTATAGGCTAGGGAACTGTCTGTATGTATGTATGTCTGTCTGTCAACATCAATAATCCAAAACCACTGCACATTTCATCTTGATATTTGGTGTGTACATGGATGATGGGCTGTAGATGAGATTTTGTTCAAATGCAGTTGTCATTGCCAAAAATATGCAAATTAAGTGAAAAAATGTAAAAACAGTCAAAATTGAAAAAACTCAATAACCACTGAGCAGATTACATGAAAAATTGGCATGTAAGTACTTTGGGCTGACCTGGAATGATTGTGCACATCTTGGGTCAGTATCTTGGACTTGCTATTTTTCATGAATTTTTTTTTGTAATTTTCTCCCATTTTTGGTCAACAAATCTTCTTCTCTGAAACCACAAGTCCGATTGATTTGAAACTTGGTATGGAAGTGCATAGGAGTGACCTTTCCCAAATTTGGGCAAATCGTGGTGAAATTTGCATTTTTGGGCTATTTTTTTCATTTTTGATCAAAATTTTTTTTTTTCTCTGGAACCACAAGTCCGATTGAGTTGAAACTTAGTATAGAAGTTTTTACGGGTGACGTCAGTAAGATTTGATCAAATTGTGGTGAAATTTGCATAATTTTATTTTATTGGGGGAATTGTTTCTACCGGTATTTGTGATAAAAAAATCTCCTATTTTGGTAACCTATTATTTAAATGGAGGTACTTTAATTGCCTAATTGTCTTTCTTTATAAAAGTGGGTATGTTTTTATAGATGTCGCTTCTGTAAAAAACCGAAGGCACCCACCTCTAGACAAGGGACAACTCTGGCTCTGCTGATGCAATACACCTCCGGGAATGTTGACACCTATAGACTCTTCCCAAAAGAAGCAAAATCGCTGCTACAAAAATATAATATCAATCCCATCAACTCGACCCAGGACCAACTGCAGGAGCAAATCACCAACATTTGCGACGGCCGTACTTTGCATTACAAATCAAATGTCAACAACACCATCACTGCCATAAGACTGAACTAACATAAAATTTCTCACCAGCCCCATCTTTACAAATTCACGTACTTGTTTTTTGATTACTGCCTTTTAACTTGCATTTTCTGCACTCCAGTTTCCGAATAATTTTTACACTTCAGATCTCACATTTGTTATCAGTTCTGCTACTTTTTCCTATTTTATACCATTTCTTACGCAATACAACAATCGTCTGACATCTTTCATTAATACTTAAGGTCTTCTATTTTTTTAGCATAACAACAATAATACCTTTTTTTGTTTAATTAGATTTAGTTAACCTTGCGTACTCAGCTTAATTAGTTTAAATTCTTATTTTTATAGCATTATGACGATGATACCTTTATTGATTTAGTTAGATACTAATAAACCTTGTCTTCTCTCTTGCTTAATTATCATTTAGATTTTTTTATTTATATAGCATTTCAACAGTGATACCTTTGTTGATTTAGTCAGATACTAAGTTAACCTTGCGTACTCAGCTTAACTAGTTTAAATTCTTTTTTTATAGCATTTCAACAGTTATACCTTTATTGATTTAGATGCTTAGTTAACCTTGCTTCTCTCTTGCCTTATGTATCATTTAGATTTTTTTGTTTTATACAATTAAGGCAATGACACCATTGTTGAGCTTCTCTCTTGCCATATTTATCATTTAGATTTTTTTGTTTTTCATACAATTAAGGCAATGACACCTTTGTTTATTTAGTTAGATAGTAAGTTACCTTGCCTTCTCAAGTACTTAATTTATCCTTTAGATTTTTTTGTTTTTATACAATTATGACAAGGACACTTTTGTTGATTTAGTTAGATACTTAATTAACCTTGCTTCTCTCTTGCTGAATTTATCCTTTAATTTCTTTTGTTTTTATAGCATTACAACAGTGATACCTTTGTTTATTTAGTTAGATACTTAATCCAAATTCATTAGCTCCATACAGTATTCGATATTTCTAATTCTGTATTTTTTCCATTTTATATTCTGAATAAATACATTAAACATATTTCACTGTGTCCAGTACATTACATTTATGTATTTTCACTTCATGCACTTTATCCCTTTCACACATGTACAAATATCTGACCAGAGAACAAACACAAAATAGTCCAGGATGGGAGCTACTGTGTCATTGACGCTATTTTTTATTGTTTGGTAATATACGAATATCAGTCCCACAAAATGAAACTGCTCCATCAAAGTTGTCAATTTGAAGGTACTCTGTTATCGCCACCAGCACATGGACATCTGTTATCAGATCAAAGAATGCTCCATCAGCATGATAGTCCTTTGAGACCGTTGATACCACATTTCTTCTATTTATCAAATTATGGAGTCGACTCAATGTGCCTCCTTCTCTAGCACTGCTCATAGTGTAGAGTTGATCCATAGCAGCCTTGAAAAATAGCGTCAATGACACTTTGCTCACATTTGGTTACATGTGGCAAGGCAGAGTGAGTGTATACATGATATTCAACACGCTTCTATGTACCTTTGCTTGTGACATTCATAGTCAAGTGCATTTGAACAAATTTTGATGTACCGTCCATTGAAGTATGAAATTGTTGGCAACTTGCAACTGTTGATCACAATACCATGCAACCTAGTACATCATAACTAGTGATAAAATCAGCCATTCCAAAAAAGGTGTCCCTTATAATATGTTATGCATAAAATTAATGTTGACAATATTTGGTCTCTCTACGGTCCATGGTTGCACAATTGAAGATTAAAGGTAAGATGTAATAATGGGCATTCCTCAACTTCTACTGCTAATGAAGCTGCTACACCTACATGATAATGGTATGTCCCAAACTGCCACCCAGTTTAACAAGCATTGCAGTGTGAAAGACAAATGGGGACATTTCCAAACACAAACATATTATAGAGAGAAGCCTGAAGCATCAGATATGAACATCTGTTTTAAAGCTATTCTAACCAAATTTCCAAGCATCAAGCCAGGGATTTGTATAGAAGCCATTACAGACAAACAATTCCATAAATATACAATATGACAATGGAAAAAAAAACAAAATCCTTTCAAACCAAAGTTGGAAAATTTTTTAACACAAAATTGTCATATTTACATCAACAGTTGTAAGAGTTGGTAACATAACATGACCTTGTTGGATTAAGCAGCAAAGTTTACTGACTATACAGATGACACTTAGTATGAATGTACTATATTATCCTGCATCTTGAAAATGTAAGACTGGCTGTTTACAAGATCTGTATACCATAACTTCTTATAGATTCACTCATAGCGACTTCAATGCAACACTTTTTATACAATATGGTAGGTTAGCTGCCTTGCTAAGACAATTTGATCAGTGTTTATTCAGATTTTCACCAAGTTTTCACTTTTGTTACTCATTAGCATTTTTAGTAATGCTGACCCCCATTTGAATAAATACTTATTTGCAGTTGAGCATGTACATGTATCTACCACAAATACACAGGTAAAATGTGCAGCAATTCTCAATTTTTTGCAATTGGACCAGGGATTTCAAGAATATCATATTTGGCATTTAAAAAAAAATAAAACATGCAAAACGTGGTACCCCAAAACTTCTTTTAAACACAACATATAGATAGCTCCATGCTAATTTATTTGTAAAACAGTGTGTCAGCTGCACTGCAAACTGTCTTCCAATTTGCTCACATTTACCTTTACAAATTTCATCAATATTTGATATAATGGTAATCAAATGATCTTTAGAACTTAAAATCCAAATTTGATACCTGGTATCTGACATGTTACTTTCAAAAACAAGACTTTTGACAAAAAATAGCGTCATGCTCATATTTGGTAACATGGGGTTGGTCAGAGTGATTGGGAATATGCAATATTCATTTTGAAAATGAACAATGACAATATCCTACATGTATGGCTACTTTGTGGTTCCTGACATAAGGTGAAATGACTTTAAATTTTCAAAGCACAGATCTGAGAAGTAACCTTAATGCCATTTGAGTACTGAATAGGTTCAGAAAAACTGAAACATACATTTCTGCTCAATCTGTCTCTTTATTACAAACTGTTGCCTCAAAGAAGGCAAATACACTGCTATTTGGAACAATTGACATCTGAAAACTTTTTTTACTGAATGGTTGCTACCAAGTAATGTGAAAACACTGACTTTACCCAAGCTGATGTCAAGAAACACACTGTACAGCTCAAAGAGCAAGGACAGAGATGTCATTTAAGTAGAGTACTGAATAAAGTTGGAACATTGACCTTAAATGTGCATTCCAGAAAGACATGCAAAATGACAGATTCATTTTGAAAGTGAACAATGACAATATCCTTCATGTATGGTTACTGGTGGTTCCTGATATAAGGTGAAATTACTTCAAACTTTCATGGCACAGATCTGAGAAGTCACCTTGATGCCATTTGAGTACTGAATTGGTTCAGAAAAACTGAAATATATGTTTCTGCTAAATCTGTAAATTGAAAACTGGAAATATTTTGAGGTTCCCTCCCCCTTTTTTTACAAACTGCTGTCTCAAAACGAGGCAAATAAACTGCTATTTGGAGTAATTGAAATCTGAAATGTTTCTTACTATATGATTGCTACTATGTAATGTGGAAATACTGACTGATGTCAAGAAAGACTTTGTACAGCTCAAAGAGCAAGGACAGAGCTGTCATTTACGTAGAGTACTGAATAAAGTTGGAACATTGACCTTAAATGTGCATTCAAAAAAGACATGCAAAATGACAGATTCATTTTGAAAGTGAACAATGACAATTCTACATGAATAAGGGTTTTATGGTTCCTGATTTAGGTGAAATTACTTCAAATTTTCATAGCACAGATCTGGGAAGTAACCTTGATGCCATTTGAGTACTGACTAGGTTCAGAAAAACTGAAACATACATATCTGCTCAATCTGTCGCCTTTTTTTACAAACTGCTGCCTCAAAAGAAGGCAAATACACTGCTACTTGGAACAATTGAAATCTTACTGAATGGTTGATACCATGTAATGTGAAAACACTGACTTTACCAAAGATGATGTCCAGAAATATATTGTACAGCCGAAAGAACAAGGACAGAGCCGTCATTTAAATAGAGTACTGAAAAAATGCAACATTGACCTTAAATATGCTATCTGAAAAAACATTTACCAAAGATGATGTCCAGAAATATATTGGACAGCCTAAAGAGCAAGGACAGAGCTGTCATTTGAGTACTGAAAAAATTGCCACATTGACCTAAGCTGTGCATTCAGAAAAAAAAAATTACCAAAGATGATGTCCAGAAATATACTGGACAGGTCAAAGAGCAAGGACAGAGCCCACATTTAGGTAGAGTACTGAAAAAATTGCAACAAATGAACGTAGAAACGTGCCAAACAGAATGTCAAAGAGGGGTTCTGAGTACGGGTGCTAAAATATAGCAAATATGCGAAATAAACACGTAATGACTTGACTGATTTCAGCTTGAGTATAGCAAGTACGGGAACGAGTTCAAAATGTCTTTCACGTTGGTAGGCCCTACTACTGACTTTGCAGCACTATATTTATAACACTGTTGACAAAATCTCAACAACAATAAATGTGGGTTCATCGTAATTGGTATTGCATGCATTTAGTGAATTTTCAAAAATGACATTCATAATTGCATATATTTCAACTTGGGTAGCAAGAAAACCGACAACTCTGAGTGACTGGCATTGGGCGTTCGTTCGTGTGCAAACATCGCGTGCAAGTTACAGACGATGGGCGGTACGGTGGGAGTAGGCAATAATAGCGATAAACAAAACGGCCAGTTTAGCCTACCCACGATATTGTAATACATACGTCATCCACCCTCTGATGTGATTTTCTCTAAATAACGCCAAATAAATAAAAATATTTGTAAAAATACATTATTACGTCGACGCCGACTTCATTGACGACGACAAATCGACGTCAGCATTTATACTACGACAGTGATGCCTGGAACTTATCTACCGAACTGAGTGTAGCTAGGTAAGTTTGGAATGTGATGAGTTGGTTTTGAGTGATTTTTTTTGTTGTTCAGGAGCGCGAACGAACGAATTGAATATAGAAGTATCGAGCATCGATGTATGGCTTCTGCAAGTTCCGCGATGACAAACAGGAATATTGACCCCACAGTGACCTGACTATACCATTATTCAATAGGCGGGGCCGTATTCTCAACAATACAATACACACCAATAATAGTGTGGTTCCGATAATGTGCTTATTCAAAACTTGAAGTTGAATGCGAGGTCAGAAAAATGTTAGTCTTTAAAATCATTGTTGAGTAGAGGTCATTTTCAAATAGACTGTACAACATGAGGTACACACGGGTGCCACAAAAACACCCGCCAACTCATAAAATCCTTCATATTATTCATTGTACACTGTGATTAACATAATGTGGTGATCAGATTATTTCGAGGTCATAAGCTGACTCGCGAGCCACGCAGGTTTTATGTCTGTGAAATCATTGCACTTTCGAATTCGAGAAAGTAAAAAAGATTTACAACGGTGGTAGGTTCAAGTGCATTACAACCAATCGAGGTTGATCGGCGGTCAACAAAATGAGCCAAAACTTATTGTCTCCAGCGGTCTGTCGATAATTTAAGTTTATTTACACATTTAATCACATGACAAGTGCTAACGACAACACCACAGAACCTTTGTACTAGTAATAGCACGTTAAACAAATTTTATGGGGCAAAACTCGTAAATTTCAATGGAAAGTATGTTTGCTGTACCCCGACTGTCAAACACCAAAAAAGTAAAATTTGCACTAAAATATTTTGGACAAAATTTGGAACCAGAAACAAACTACTAACTCGGTTCAAAAAAAAATATGCTTGCGCCAACAAGCGTGTCTATACGCTGTGTAACTTTCAGTTACGCGAGCGTAAAATTTACTAGTATGTAAAATAAACATTTAGGCCAAAATAAGATTTAAAGACACAAACGAAATATTAACAAAGTTGCTTCAGTGCTTCTTGTATCTGGTATCCTAAAAATTCTTTCTATTGTGACTTGGCTTTTGCAAATTTGTCGAGCGTCAGTCCCGGGGGGGTAACTCCATAGATTGCTATACGGGGAGGGTTCGCGTGAAAGGGGTCGTTTTTTTGCACTGTTTGGTATCAGAAAGGGTATACTCTTCACGAGGTGTTGGTATGAGAAAGGGTCCGGTTTAAAACACAAACTGACATTTGTTAAAACATAGGGCCAAAGTCCCTGAAGCTACTATAGACATGGATACAAAATTAAGTATTTCCTGACTGTATGAAATTATCTCACTACGGTCATCCTACAGACAAGTAAACTAAATATTAAAGCTGTCTGACCAGCGGTTTTGAAAGAACAAGCAACTCAACAGTTGACAGAGCTCTGTTGAGTTATGTAGAGAATAACCTTTTGTGACACATGTATTGATGAAGAAGGTGGATATCTTTGATTAACATTGTGAGTTCTGTTTAATAAGTTGAGACTGTACATACTCAGAGAAAGCACACTGAAGAGACAAAGGTTTGAAACTTAAGAAGTTCAAGGTCATCAAAAGCATTATAAGGAATCATGTTACACTTTCATTGCACTGTTTACACAGATTGCATAATTGCTATAAATAGCACATGAGGAATCTTTAAACAGCTCAGCTTTACCATAAAAACCCTATCACTTTGACCACTCTTTTAATTGACCACTCTATTTTTTTCCTCAAAAAGTAATTTTATTTTATCCTTACCAAGTCAACCATAAATGGAAATTAGAACTTTCTCTATCTCTATCTCTATTGACTATTTTGAGCAATTTCTTTTAGATAACATACAGGGCACAATAAATGACGGTTCAGAATATGTCAAAGTTGGGATTCAGGAAAGTTGCCTTTACATGTTTTAATCCTCCAAGATGGTAAGCATTTCACTATGAACTGTCAAAAAAAGTTGAACTTTCTGATAATTCTACACTAAAATTATTTGGCTTTGATGATTTCCTAATTAATTCAATTATTTAAAATCATATTAATTATTTTTTTCTGGGTGAATTGATAGGGTTTATACAGTACAAGAATTACATACAATGTAAGTCAAATTTTGACCAAAAATGACAAAAAAATTCCTTAAAAATACAGATTTGCATATTTCATCACAATTTGAACAAGTCTAAGTTGGGTTACCCTAGGGACCTGTATACCAAATAACAAAGCTGTCTGACCAGCGGTTATGAAGAAGAAGATTTTTTACCAAAAACACCTTTTTTGGCATTAATTTGCCTATTTTCAACAATATCAAAAAATTAAAAAAAATAGTTTCTCAAAATCGTATTTTTCATCTACACAACAAATATCAAATCAGTAAGTACTGCGGTTCTCAAGATATTTGAGTGGACGGACGCCTCACAAACGGACATACATACATACATACATACATACATACATACATACATACATACATACATACATACATACAGACTGACGACGGACGCCGGACGGATACCCATCCCAATAGCTTCTATAGACTATAGTCTATAGTAGCTAAAAATCATGCTGTCAACACTGGAAACCCATGTATCTACATCCCAGATCTACCATCAGTATTTCCGATCTGTCGGTTTGACTGTTGGTACCCCTGGTACGCAAGGCGAGTGAGTCTTATCTGTATACGTATGGTATTGTATGGTATCAGATAGCTGTGGAAACGCAGCTATCTGTTGGCGGGGTAGCCTGAGTTGCTATGCAGGTCAAAGGCCAACCCCGCCACTCACATAGCAACTCACGCTACCCCGCCAAGAGATAGCTGTGTTTCCACAACTAGGTATCAGAAAGGGTAGGTTTTTTTGCTTAAAACTGGTATCACAACAGTTTGGGTTTCAATGTTCGTGCGGAGCCCCCCCGTACTATTAGCCATGGAGTTACCACCCCCCCCACCCCACCCCCCCCCCGCGCCGGCGTCAGTATTTTACGTCGTGGACTGCCCGCCGGCGCGGCCGCTCTTTGCTCACGTGCTGCACATTGACCGAATGTTGGGCGTGCATGGCTATGATGCCTTGTGAAGTACTACAAATCATTAAGCTTACATCACTAGAAAAAGCTCATACCTTGCACATTGTCTCGATGATTTCAATTTTATGGGGTTTTTTTTGCTGTTTTTGAGCACGACAGTACCTACTGTTCATCAGATTTTCTATCGTCGCTGGGATTTCTTGAACTTTGATAAGAATATGTTCAAGTTATAACGTGGTACCTGGAAATTTTAACGTTTGGTACGTTTCAAAATTAAAATGATAGAAACAGCCAGCCATAGTCAATATTTACATATCAGACATAAAGGCAGCGTTTAGTGTTTGTAAACCATAGAGTCTGAGAGTGGAGGGGGGAAGACTGTCTATGGTTAAACGTTTATCATGTTTATTCCTTCTGCACAATAATTTATGCACCATTTGTAAGCATTACGTGTAAATCGGATCAAAGAAGCAGTTAAAACAATAAACAAGTATTATCAAGCGCTTTGAAGAGAGCGGAAACACCTCTTTAACCGTGACTCGTCAATCAAATGAAAACCACCCTACTTTACCCCATGCCAACAGTGACACATTATACAGGTTCAAACCAATGAGCTTTTTGCCCATTAACAGCTCTAAAAACACCTTTGACATGACTTATTCTTTGACATTTGCGCCCCCTTTTAGAATCAATGTTGTAGAAAAACTACCAAAACACGAACGAAACACAGTTATTGGACAAAGCGATCTCCAATGTATGATTACACTCTAAGAGAATGCCGAAAGAATAAGAAAATATCAATAAAGAATCTTGAAAATATTGCACGTGATCATGACTACTCGTGTCGCTAGCCGTTCCGAACGTCTGTGCTACACGTACGCGACATCTGGTTATTAGATAGGTTTTAAACTAAACTTCAGGTTTTAAACTAAACTTCTCTATGCATGGTTGTAGGTCAATTCATTCGTGTAACCCTGGCCAAGAGATTCAGCGATTTGATTTGGATTTCTTATTACCTCGTTTTTATAGCACACAATAATACTATTAGTAAGTAAATTTAATGCCAAATAACGTGATACACCTATCGAGAGTACACTGACCACATATACAAAATACACTACTGACTTTTCAGTGTGCTCATAGATGATGTCAGTCAGTTACATGCATTTCATTTGTTTAATTGACGCAAAAAAATCTGCTTTACAAAATTTGCACTATATTTTCAATTTCTATCTATCTTGTTCCTTGCGGCAATCCTTTAATGACTTCATAAACGAGCCTGCCTCACGGTCATTTTATCACTTATACACAATGCGCTCGGAGCATCAAAGCACATGACGCTTGTGTCTCTCATTTGTATAATTGGCGTTCTAGGCTAATAAATATGCGTCACCTTTTTAATTGTCATCACAAACCTGTAATTAACAAGTTGTAATTGGAATCCCCAATTTGAATAAATCATGTGATAAAAGACCGTGGGATTTGCTGCCCTTCACCATTCTATGTTCATCTTTCCACGATGAAGCACCTTAAAAAGAAAGATGAGATTTTGTGGCAATCCCTTTTGGGAAAAGTAAAAAAAAATTCATGATAGAACTGGCATTGACATTGCCTTGGTTACGTGCCTATTGACCCGACATTGAGAAAACGTCTTTTCCAATGTCATGGTTCCAAGTCTCTTCAAGCAGCCCTTCTGCGGAACTCGGACACCATCATATCAGACATCAACGTTGAGCCGGCAGAGGTGACCAGCGAAGTTTTAACTCCAACCCTACCAGACATCAGAGACCATCCAATGGCAAAACTCAACAACTTCAATTATTACGCACTCATCAAGTTCATCCCCCAGCTGGTAAAATGGACAGAGGGCCGTGAGCAGCCATGCTGGGGGAACAACTCCAAAAGGCCAGTTTGGTGGCCAGAAGAGGTGCCGTTCCAAAATCCAACAAAACCTGGGCAAGCGTGAAAACAACTAGGAATTAGTTGGACCGAACAGCTCAGACAAGTCGCGAAGTCCTGTTACTGATTTCATGAATGTGAACATCTAACTGTAAGTTTAAGTTTCTATTTTATTGTTAAAGATGGGAGAACAGGGCTTTTGTCTTCCTAACTTTGTAATCTACTACTAGTATTCCGAGATAGGTTCACTTTGTGATTCGTGTTTTATAGGAAGTTTCTACAGCGTGGATTTCAGTATTGTGATTGGGAATTGCACCCACTCAATTGATTCAGGTGCAGAAACTGTAAATATATGCAGGGCTTGAGATTTTTACATATATTTTTCACGTGCAGTGTACGTACGCAAAGAGCTAAAAATACGTGAAATTGTATCTGAATTACGTGCAACAAAGTAACAAAAGACGTAGGTGGTGTCTCATGTAAGCATCGTTAACAATTTATAGATAATTTCCCGACACAATTTGCAACGTTTTCCCCAAAATGTGTTAGACAATATACTTAGCAACAGCTGCGCTAAATCTACTGTAGGGCGCCAAGTTTCCGTTGCTAGGTTACTGCATCATTGTCTGCGGTGCGTACGGTACAAACGCGCGTGTGTACCAAGCGACGTTGATGTTACTGGTCCCTGGCACCCAGGGAAACACGTTCCGTTATCTTTCAACGTTTTTTTTTTTCGTGCATGTCACAATACTGTGACCACCATGCATGCAAGATAAGAAATAGACGTGTACGTGAGCCCTGTTTGGTGTAAATTAAGGTGGCGACTCAGGTTCATTGTCACTTTAATTTTCAATCCTCATTTTCACAAAGAAGAAGTGGTCACACACCCGACATGTGGTACCTTTTTTATCTGCTCGGTCACCGAAGATTTCAGAAAATTTGTTAGTTTTTCAAAAACAGTGTGCATACGGCTGTTTTACTCAAAAACACGTGTTTTTTAGTTTTTTTACTCAAAAAAGTGTGAGTACAAATCTCCAATCGGCCTTGGTGATCTGTTTACGGCAATCGACGGCTGGGTATACTGGGCAAAGAACAGTGTCCCGGGTTTTTGAAATTCGCTTTTTTTTTCGCACAATGCGCCTTCAAAGTGTCAACTTGACGATTTTTGCATAAATTATCGGCCTTTGTTCACGTTTGTCAGGATATCTTCACTACCAGGCCTTTTATCGGAAATCTGAGACACGGTCTTTCAGATATATTCATTCACTGTCCACAGGTGAAAAATCAGGCTAATCTGTCCAGGCGCCGACTTATACTTATTTGAATAATGTACGCACTGCCAAAAACAGAACTGAGAAAATCGACGATTTGTGTAAACGACCTATGCGTCACATATCGTGGCCAAGAAGTCTGAGTCGCGCACCATTTTCTGCGAATTTTCTTACACCAGGACTAAGTTGAAATATTTAGAGTAAGTTTTGGGAATTTATAATATGTTTAGGATTGCAGATCGTGTGAAAATAGAAAGAAATTATACACTGAACTGGCAAATGCTTAGTGCCAGCAGTGGGTGGTATTTACACAACAAACACAGAGGGGTAATTAGCGATTTAATCCATTTTTGGAACGTTTAACTAGTAGATTAAGGTAGCGGTAAAGGCTATTTTTGTACCAATTCTTTTCTCAATGTTAATGTCAAGTTTCAAGTGTTAGAATCAAGATATTTAGTTCAAATTTCAGAATAACTCCCATAGTAAATACTTTCTCCAAAGAATATAAAAATTGTATATTTGTAGCCATGATTTTGAAATATGACACCAATCAATATTAAAATTTAATTTTCATATTTTTTTACATATTTGAATTTAATAATAATTGGATAGTATTAATATTACCAAATTAGTTATAAATATGTTGACACTATTAATTGTAAGATTTGTACGGCAGGATTTGTAAATAAAATTTGTTTTTATGATTCTACATGGGTTTACATATCAAAAAATTATTAAAAATTCTTTCAAATTTCAAAATGTGATTTTTCAAAAAGTACTTCAAATACAGGAAAATTGTGCCGTACAAATCTTATCTGTAACCATGTTAGTAGGCTGTAAAAATTCCATGTCCATATCTCATTTCAAAGGTTGGTTTAAATTGGTATAAAATTATGTAGGAAAACTTTTATTCTGTCAAAAATGTTGAAAACAAGCCATATTTGCACGCTTCTTTTGAAGTCACAGAGCAGTCTTTTTGGTTTATCTCACTTGACACTCAAAGAATCAAAAAATGCATTTACAATAGCAGTCACACATTCTAAATGCAAGCACTGCCTTGTCAAACTTTCCTGAAAAACAGTAAAAATGACTTTCCCTTTTCAAACATTTTTTTAAAAGCTATGGGACCTCTACCATAGTTAATACACTAAGGACTCTCCAACTTCCTCTTATTTGGTCAGTTTTTCAGAAGTTTTAACGGGCTATAACTCTGCAATGCCTTTGACCCCAAATGTCCAGTTTTTTTTATTCCACAGAGAATGTTGACTACTTTTATGTTTTAATAGTTTTATTGAATTTTATAACTGACGCTCTAGCCTTTACCGCCACCTTAACTGTATACTGTTGTCTCAACGGTTACAATCTGGTTAATAGTGTTCACAGTCAAGACGAACTGAGACGTCGAAACTTGTGTAAAAAAGTCTATCCGATCGAGACCTGTGTGCTGTTGTCTCACGATCGCGTCGGGCATTCACTTGTTCTTGACTCAAGTTGTCTACTTCCTGTCTCGCGATCGGCAGTTTCGAATATACACAGAAAATGTGTCTAAGCGTTCGTTTGTCGTAAAATCCTTTCACATAAACAAAAATCTTTCATCCATGGAATACAACATAGTCCTAGGCGTATTCATAAAACATAGGGCCAAAGTCCCTGAAGCTACTATAGACATGGATACAAAATTAAGTATTTCCTGACTGTATGAAATTATCTCACTAAGGTCATCCTAGGGACTTGTAAACCAAATATTAAAGCTGTCTGACCAGCGGTTTTGAAAAAACAAGCGACTCAACAGTTGACAGAGCTCTGCAGTGTTATGTAAAGAATAACCTTTTGTGACACATGAATTGATGAAGAAGGTGAATATCTTTGATAGCTCATTTCAGGATGGCCTGACCAAAAATGGAAAAAATTCCGTAAAAATACAGATTTGCATATTTCATCAGACTATATTAGTCTATAATAGCAAATAAACGAGAGTTAATTACATTCTAATTAAAGTAAACAAGACTTGCTTAAATCAAGATTTACGTCATAAAAAAACAGCATATCTGTCAGGTTATAAAGAATCTTGAGCTAGGTATCTTTTAATATCAGTATTTTCATTCTATTAACCAAGCACATTTTAACTTTCAAATTAACATTGTAAGTAAGTTCTGTTGAATAAGTTGAGACTGTACATACTCAGAGAAAGCACACTGAAGAGACAAATGTTTGAAACTTAAGAAGTTCAAGGTCATCAAAAGCATTATAAGGAATCATGTTACACTTTCATTGCAATGTTTTCACAGATTGCATAATTGCTATAAATAGCACATGAGGAATCTTACAGCCCAGCTTTACCATAAAAACCCTATCACTTTGACCACTCTTTTAATTGACCACTCTATTTTTTTCCTCAAAAAGTAATTTTATTTTATCCTTACCAAGTCAACCATAAATGGAAATTAGAACTTTCTCTATCTCTATTTATTTGACCACCCTATCATGACAAACTATTATGAGCAATTTCTTTTAGATAACATAAATGGTGGTTCATAATATATCAAAGTTGGGATTCAGGAAAGTTGCCTTTACATGTTTTAATCCTCCAAGATGGTAAGCATTTCACTATGAACTGTCAAAAAAGTTGAACTTTCTGATAATTCCACACTAAAATTATTTTGCTTTGATGATTTCCTAATTAATTCAATTATTTAAAATCACATTAACTATTCTTTTCTGGGTGAATCGATGGGGTTTACACAGTACAAGAATTACATAAAATGTAAGTCAAATTTTGACCAAAAATGACGAAAAAATTCCTTAAAAATACACATTTGCATATTTCATCACAATTTGAACAAATCTAAGTTGGGTTATCCCTGGGGACCTGTATACCAAATAACAAAGCTGTCTGACCAGCGGTTATGAAGAAGATTTTTTACCAAAAACACCTTTTTTGGCATTTATTTGCCTATTTTCAACAATATCAAAAAATTAAAAAAAACAGTTTCTCAAAATCATATTTTTCATCTACACAACAAATATCAAATCAGTAAGTACTGCGGTTCTCAAGATATTTGAGTGGACGGACGCCTCACAAACGGACATACATACATACATACATACATACATACGACTGACGCCGGACGGATACCCATCCCAATAGCTTCTATAGACTATAGTCTATAGTAGCTAAAAATTAGGTCAAAAGGCATGTGTGACTTATAGCTTGCATACGTCACTCGTAATATGAAAGTACGAGCCAGTACTTCTGCTCGTACAATGTCAGTTTCGAGACAATTACATACCTCAGTACAGGGGTTACAACAACATACAATGGGTAAAGCATAGATGAATTGAAAACATATGTTAGAGAATGTGATGACCTTCGTTCTAACGTTCGTTCTCTACTTATTAAACTATTCAGTGAGGATGAGTTATTAAATCATTCCATAAGTGGCAAAACTAGTGCCAAAGCAGTAGATCTTCAAGGCCAGCACTAGATCAAACTAAATATAATGTCTTTTGAGACATCATAATATCTATAACATCAGCATCAAAAAATGAGATCTGCAACAAGGTATAAAATGTAATGAAAGTACAATTTCTTGTCCTACTCCCCAAAGTATGTTGAAATGCCCTATGTTTGGCAAGTCAACACAGCCTGTACATTTGTAATGTGCATTGTCATTGTTGGAAACTGAATTAAAGTTCAGACTCAGTGTTAGCGATAGGTTTTCAAATGCTTTAGCCATTTTGGCAAATGCCACCTGAATTCTATTAGCCAAATTAGAATTTGATTAGCCATTTTTCCCATTGCAATTTCATCAACCAATTAATTCTTTGTCATAACATTCACTATTAAAAATAAATGCCAACACAACACAAAAAAGTGTGGAACGCTGATTGTTTTGTTTATTGTATAAACTGCCTGGGTACACTAGTCCTCTATATCCATAAAAATATGCACCAATAAAAAAACAGTTACGTTTAATCCCAGCTAAAGAGAACTATAAACATTCATGAATATGGGGTTCACATCTAGGCCCAGGGCCGGCCAGAACTAATCCGGCAGAATGTGAGAAGATAAGCTAATCTTTTGTCCGCGTTCACATTACGTTCAACGCTGTCCTAGCCTAGATCATTTGGTAGCGTCTAGCGTCTTTCAAATTTTCATATGAAAGTTCCTCACACGAAATAACATATCTTGACCTAGTCATTTACAAAGGTCAACGATACAACAACGAAAACATACTAGAACACACACAAAACCAACAGATACATTCCAGTTCCTACATAGAAAATCATGTCATCCAAAATCAACCTTCAAGGGCCTGATCAAAGGCGAAACATTAAGGTACATGAAAACATGTAACAATGAAGAAGACTTCAACAACAAAGTCAAAACATTTAATGAAAAGCTATTACTGCGAAAATATCCACAACACGAAATATCAAACATCAATGCGGAAACAAATTACGCTACACGAAGAACACATTTAAATCACAAACAAACGCACAACAACAACACAAATAAATTGATATTTGCTACCAAATATAGTCCACATCAAAACAAAAGACATCAAACAAGCACTCCTGAAGAACTGGGAAGAAATAGAAAAAGACCAAACACTAAATAATTTATTCACGATGAAACCGATCATCGCTTACAAAAGAAATCCAAACATTGGCGATACACTCATAAATGCACAAGTACACAATCTTAGAGAAACGACCGAACAAAATGCAACACAACAAACTGACCCAAACATAAGTATTCTAGCCTCCTTGCTAGACGAACAAAACACTGACAATAATTAAACCACGAACAGTGAAACATAAATCTAAGGAGAGCAATCTCCAAAAAAAGCGACTGAGGAAGAAACCACACACTGGTTTCGAAACTTAGCGTTAAAGGATGCACCCTGTCATTCGACAGCCAGATTACGGCTACGTCTCGCCATGGCTTATATCTACACCAATAGCCAAACACACAAAATCAAACCCCGGAATCAAACACAAACACAGAGTACGAAAAAATAGTGTAGGCGATGTGTGCAGCCGCTTTCCCTTTATTACAAAGACACTTGATTTCTTCCGTAGCCCAGTTGACTCCTCGACTCGCCATGTCTAAAATGATACAGTAACTGAATCGTCGAAAAGGTCAAAGACTACAATGCATGTCAACTACAGAGAGCGTCAACTGGGACCTGAGTAGGACAAAACGCGTTCACATACGCTGTTTACTGCTCGGCCAGAGACCTGGGTCGGCCACAAACCACCCCTCTCGACTAGGACAGAAATTGTCCGGACAGTGGCCGGCCAGAACCGTTCACACCTGTTTTTTTGGTCGGCCACGAACCTGGCAAGGACAAGGGCCTAGTCTTTTTTGGCTAATGTGAACGGCCCTTATGTATCCAAACTAGTGTATTATATTCTAACTAACGTCATTCTCAGCAACTTTCATATGCATGCTTGCAAAAGCTGTCCTGTTTTTCATATGGATCCATCAAAGATTGCATCAAAGTCGAACACACTATCAAAATGGATGTCGCCAAAATGAATACGTATACATGATCATAATGACTGAAACACATTGTGGACGATCTTTTTACTGGCAAGAGCAAAGAATTTATGATTGCCACTGTGGCAAACAAAGTGCAAAAATAATTCACCAAATGAATTTGACTTCGCATTTGTGAATTTGGCGAGCACTAGCGCGAACACTGAGACTTGAATTCATATTCAAAATTCAGCAATAACAATGCTTGTTGTACCATATACAGGCTAGCTGTGTTGACATACTTATTGTGCTTTGGAAAAATCATCAAAAGTTACAGCTGTTGTTCCTCAAAAAGCAGAGTTGTGATGAATACATGTATATGAGTGCTCAGCATGAATTGCAGTTGACACAAAACATTTGTAGGTGACCAGATCGTAGTAATTTTTTGTGGCCAAAATTTCAGTGTGTACGATAATTATATATGTTATGAAGCAATACTGAAGGTGAATCACACATGCTTTCTGTTAAATACAAGCAGTAAAGTAACAGTGCCATGACTGAAATCCATCTGTAAATATTTACTCACAGCATGACAAAGTTCTTTCCTACATAAAACCAGTACAAAATAGTTTCTCATTGCCTTAAGTGAAGATTGAGGAGCAATACCTGGAATAATTTAAGAATTCATTTGGCTAATTGTTAGTATCCTTTGTCAACAGAAATTGAATGATTATATTAAAGATGTGTATGAAGATTCTGGTTTTACGCAGGCCATAAGGGCATTCGCTGTGTCTGACACAGCAACAGTTAAGGGCCGAGGAGGGCAAAGTAAGACGACAACGATGTTTACTGATACCAAAGCTAGGTGGCACTGCCACAAGATTTAGTAATGGCATTAGAAAAGGGTAAGTGTAAATGTAAGTGTAAAATGTATGTAATGGATATGTCATCACATAATATATAATTGTCTGAGGTGCTACTGTGTTATAGATGTAAATTTAGTTAAACCTATCAGCTTGTATTTCTACTCTTTAAAAGTGTGTATTTATTCTTCAGTGTATGCCTAGTTCACTACCTTCAAAATAGCATGTGAACATATACTGAAGCAACATTTTTAGCAAGGTAATATTGCACTTCATTTGGTATGTCTCTGTCTATGTCACTATCTGAAGAACTATGGATAGAAATGAAATTTGGTACAGTGATGAACTTTGCAAATTGCTAGGGCTACTTAGATTTCGTGGGTGTACGTGGCATGCATAATTTAGCAGAAAGTGACATAAAGGAAATCATGCAAAGATTTGTGGGGCACTCTACATGATAGATGTGTGGTTTTCAATCCCACATTACTGTACACATGGCAAACGGAAAAAAATTGCAACAGATAACACAAAAGCAGGGCAACAGTGTTGCATGTGTTGATCCAGTACTCTTGATTCATAAAGGGACCCAATGTGGTTTTGCAGAAACTGTAATGCATGATTCGAAACCAAGAAACACCTCGGTGTCGGTGGTATTCTATTACATACATACATACATATGCCAGACACTTTTCCAGTGTATATAAGAATAGCTTCCGTTGCAATTATCAAAGTTAAAACTTGAGAAATGGCCAACCCTTTTTACATGGTACTTTCGCATTTGTGTAGCTATACTGTAACAACTAAAGCTTGTATTCATTCTTTTTACTATATAGTCACAAGCTGCACTGAACAGTACGATAGAAGCTGTGAAGAAATGGCTGATTGCAATTATGGTAAATAATCAAATAATTTGCTATTTTTATCCTACTTTTAACTGTGGCATAGATGCAGTGCTTTTGCCTCGATTCTGTAACAGCTGTAATTTAGTTGTGAACCCGAGTATCATTTCTGCTTACAAGGCATAAATTATCCAGAACTTAATCAAACAGAAGACAGTTCCTCTAGCTAAATTATTATTACTTAAATCTTTCAACTTTACATTCAGGTACATAGACAATGTCATTTCACTGAATAACTCCAGATTCAGTGACTATCTCCCTATGATTTATTCTCCAGAATTGGAGATTAAAGGAACTTAAGAATCAGCCTCTTCTGCTTCATATCTGGATATTTTTCTTAAATTTGACTCTAACGGTCACCTTTCAACTAGGCTATATGACAAGAGAGATGATTTCCAACTTTTCTCTCATCAATTTCCCACACCTCAACAGTAATATTCCACTCTCACAGCTTATGGAGTATGCATTTCCCAGCTTATTCGTTATGCACGAGCATGCAGCTCATATGGTGATTTTGCAGAGAGACATAGCCATCTCTCATGCAAACTTTTAAATCAAGGTTACTCTAGAGAAAGGCTTGTCTCTACATTCAAACACATTTTTGGCTGGTGTCACAAGCTGGTTGATGAGTATGATGTCTCTTTTCGACAAGTTATCACTGATATCAGTGATAATTGATATTTGTTTTTTTGATGTTGACCACTACCTATTGTGGTTACTATTTTTGAAACACATGACATCATTTCTTGGGCTTTTTGCCAGAGGTCCATATATCTTTCTTTCACGGATTTGACTTTGTTGTGTGTGTCGGTACTTTGTGAGTTGTCTGTGCTGTGCTAGTGTAGTGTTTTGTGTTTGATTGTCTAACTACTGGCCATGTGAATATGACTTTTGACTCAATATATTGCCATTGTAGAGGCAACAGTAAGTGAAAACTGTTCTAGCTGCTGCTTTTTCGCATGTTTATGGAAGGGCCTTCTGTCTCAAACTTTCTGGATACTCAATGTCACATTCTGAAAGTTTTCCATGTGTCTTGGTGTGCTTCTTGTAGCCTGAGTGGCGCAATTACAATCTTGCACGCAGCTATCCCAGATTCTTTTGTGACACTCTAAATTGAATGTTTTGGCATTTAATCACCCCTCACAGCATGCCAGTGGACAAATGTCATTGACAAAGTAAATGCGGGTCTTCAATGACAGAAAAAGATTCCTGCAATTAATTTGCATTTTAAATCTGGCCTGGTGGATACATGTCAAAATGATAGTTTATGGCAGTAGAGTGATGTATCTGTATTGACTGTATGTTATTTCAGCAGACTAATACAGGTCATGTCACACTCCCATCTAGACAGTGTAGCAATTTTTTCACTTATCACATGTGAAAGTGGCATTTGTTTTGGTGTGTAATGCATATACTATCAACAATATTTATTGATTAGAAAAAACATGCACTTTGGAAACCGACACTGCCCCTATCAAACAGGCGAAACACTCACTTTACATTGATGCTTTTCACTCACTTTAAGTCAAAGTTTTGTTTGTGGCAAACACTTAAATGCATGGGTTAGCTGTTACCCATTGCAAGTTCAGCTTGTATCTGTTAGGGGCCATGGATAATTAAAACGCATGCACGGCAAACGCAACTAATCACGTTTGACCTCAGACCCCTTCCTAAACAAAAGTTTGGCAATTTAAAAGTTGAGATATTCACTGATTGTAACTGCAGAATTATTTCCTGTTAGCAATAACCTTATCTCTGCCATGCTATGCACATATTGTGGCTAGGAACTCATCCTAATGTAGCATCAAAAGTTAGTGCGAATTTGTGTATGACAATCCAAATCAGGTCAAACCCGCTCCCCCCCTTAACAAAGAAGTTGCGTTTGCCACATAAGTGTACTGTTTCTGTAAAAGCTGAAACATATTGATGTTAGCAACATGTGTGATTATTACTATCAAATGATTTCATAAAAATTAAAAAGTGGACCCATATATATACCTTGTGTTTTATTTCATGAAATCCAGGAAGAAGATTTAGCTAGAAGAGAAAGAGAAATAAAGGCTAGTGAAAGCAGATTAACAATCCTGAAGAAGCCAGTGGAGGAAGGAGAGTTAAGATTAAAGAAGAAAGAAGACGAATTAAATCGGAGAGAGAGGCAATTGAAGGTCAACAAAGAACAGGCATTAACGTGAGAAAGTCTAGTGTCTATAGCATCCGTTGGATGGGAAATTATGCTTTGTGGACAGAAGGTCTGTATAATCATGGGCAGTTTCAGTCAGTACCTCTGTTAATAGACATGAGTACTATCAGATCAAGTTGGTTAAAAGTGGGATTTTTCAAGGTGATTTTAGGATATCTCAAATGGTCAAGGCAGTTAAAATACATCAAATGTGATTACATCAGGTAGCCAAGTCAGTCAAAATATGTCAGATGGGAAAATGTGTGGCTGTACTGCTTTGACTGATTTGGCAGGATAGCAACAGATGAACCTGGCAGGAAAAGGGTTAAAGAGATAGTAGCTGTAACTTTTGAAGATTATTTTACAGTTTTTGTTATGTGTTTATACATACATTGTATACAGACTGTGTTGACAAGCTGAACAAGTTTATACACAAAACAAAAATACTAAAAAAATACTAAAAAAAATAATCAAAAAGTTACAGCTACTGTCCCTTTGAAGGGCCTTGTATTCTTTGTTTTTAGCTACTATAGTCTATAGAAAGCTATTTGGATGGGTATCGTCCGGCGTCCGGCGTCAGTCTGTATGTATGTATGTATGTATGTATGTATGTCCGTTTGTGAGGCGTCCGTCCACTCAAATATCTTGAGAACCGCAGTACTTACTGATTTGATATTTGTTGTGTAGATGAAAAATATGATTTTGAGAAACTATTCTTTGATTTTTTGATATTGTTGAAAATAGGCAAATTAATGCCAAAAAAGGTGTTTTTGGTAAAAAATCTTCTTCTTCATAACCGCTGGTCAGACAGCTTTGTTATTTGGTATACAGGTCCCTAGGGATAACCCAACTTAGATTTGTTCAAATTGTGATGAAATATGCAAATGTGTATTTTTAAGGAATTTTTTGGTCAAAATTTGACTTACATTGTATGTAATTCTTGTACTGTATAAACCCTATCAATTCACCCAGAAAAAAATAATTAATATGATTTTAAATAATTGAATTAATTAGGAAATCATCAAAGCCAAAATAATTTTAGTGTGGAATTATCAGAAAGTTCAACATTTTTGACAGTTCATAGTGAAATGCTTACCATCTTGGAAGATTAAAACATGTAGAGGCAACTTTCCTGAATCCCAACTTTGATATATTCTGAACCGTCATATATTGTGCTCTGTATGATATCTAAAAGAAATTGCTCATAATGATTTGTCATGATAGGGTGGTCAAATAAATAGAGATAGAGAAAGTTTTAATTTCCATTTATGGTTGACTTGGTAAGGATAAAATAAGATTACTTTTTGAGGAAAAAATAGAGTGGTCAATTAAAAGAGTGGTCAAAGTGATAGGGTTTTATGGTAAAGCTGGGCTGTAAGATTCCTCATGTGCTATTTATAGCAATTATGCAATCGGTGTAAACAATGCAATGAAAGTGTAACATGATTCCGTATAATGCTTTTGATGACCTTGAACTTCTTAAGTTTCAAACATTTGTCTCTTCAGTGTGCTTTCTCTGAGTATGTACAGTCTCAACTTATTCAACAGAACTTACAATGTTAATTTGAAAGTTAAAATGTGCTTGGTTAATAGGATGAAAATACTGATATTAAAAGGTAACCAGCTCAAGATTCTTTATAACCTGACAGATATGCTGTTTTTTATGACGTAAATCTTGATTTAAGCAAGTCTTGTTTACTTTAATTAGAATGTAATTAACTCTCGTTTATTTGCTATTATAGATTAATATAGTCTGATGAAATATGCAAATCTGTATTTTTACAGAATTTTTTCCATTTTTGGTCAGGCCATCCTGAAATGAGCTATCAAAGATATCCACCTTCTTCATCAAATCTTCAATACATGTGTCACAAAAGGTTATTCTCTACATAACACAGCAGAGCTCTGTCAACTGTTGAGTCGTTTGTTTTTTCAAAACCGCTGGTCAGACAGCTTTAATATTTGGTTTACATGTCCCTAGGATGACCTTAGTGAGATAATTTCATACAGTCAGGAAATACTTAATTTTGTATCCATGTCTATAGTAGCTTCAGGGACTTTGGCCCTACGTTTAATAAATGGATTGATCATTTCTATCAGTTGTGATGACGAAGTATTGGCAACGCCATTGCCAATACATGAAGAAAAGTGTGTAAGGTGTGACACGGCCACAGAAGATACAGAAGATGATTGGGTCGCTTGTGACTTCTGTGATTCCTGGGAACACATGAGGTGTGTTCCCGGATTGACCACAAAGGATGCTAATAAGAGATCGTATAAACACAAATGCGCAGTCTGCAGCCCGCAGAAGAAGTATCAGTACCGGCACTAGCACTGTGGCTTATTAATTAAATGCTCATTATGGCTCAAAATCTTCTTTGAAACTGTGTATGCCATTACTTTCTAATTGGATGTGCAGGTTCCTTGGAGTGACCTGAAGATGACTCTGTTAACTCAAGCTGAAATTTGCAAATTAGCCAATCAAATCTATTTCTCTGAGGTTGAAAGTAAGAAGCTCTTGTGTTTAATTTTGATTTCAATCTTGACATGCAGAAGAGAAATTGCACATAAGTCCCTAGTTACAGTGCCTGTATATGACCAATCTCTATATAGGAGCTGCATAGGTTGTATAGACAAGAGATGTATCATTGTTTAACCGGGTTGAAATGAAAGAAACTTAATTTTCTCGAATTTTCTTGACATTTATGAAATGATACAAATCTTGGTTCCAGCAGACAAACATTTACATCCAAAAACAAATCAACATTAACTTACTCTTTTCTTCCAGCACAGGTACGTGCATTGCCAGAACCTGCAATCTCTGTGTGTTTGTCAGAGTCGGCAGTATTTGTAAACAAACGTCTTGCTGCAGATCTTTGCCTTTCTGGTGACACTTCACACCTATCCTAGAATATGTGTAGTAAATACATGACAATTACTTTCATGATTCAAATTAT
Organism: Ptychodera flava; assembly: GCF_041260155.1. NCBI lineage: Eukaryota > Metazoa > Hemichordata > Enteropneusta > Ptychoderidae > Ptychodera > Ptychodera flava. The sequence continues at coordinate 34,860,136 of NC_091938.1, forward strand.
TCTCTACATGATCGTACAAACCTCATGAACTTAATTCAAATTTTGAATATTTTTCTGTTTTCCTGAAATCATATTGTGTTGATTATTAAGTTCAATTAAAAGTGCTAACAAATCACCAAACTAAATTGTACTGCCATTCTGGTGGCCTGATGAAAAACTAGGGGCAGTAGCTCTAACATTTTGATGCTGTTTAAAGTCTTTTGTTCTGTGCATTTATGTTCTTGTCCAACTCCCTGACAAGAGGAAATGTCCACAATTCACCTTATCAACATAGGCTGTATATGTATAATAAAGATTGTTTTTGTGGACAAATGAAGTTTTATTACAACTAAAATTAAAATGTAAATAGTAGCAGTATGCTTTATACATACACACCCTGTATTCAAAAGTCAAACACGAGACAATTAAAAATGCCTATGGGAGTTATTAAGAAATTGAAGTAATCAAAATTCATAATCTACGTTCTCAGGCAGGATGAGTCTATAGTAAGTTCAAACAAGGTGCTAAATAATAATTGTAACCCTCTGAGCACCACAGTAAATTTTAGTTGCCTTTATAAACTATACGCAATCTCATTTTTTTCAGATTTTTGCCAAATTGTGATTAAAAAGAATGTGAAAGGTGATGTCCATTTGGCATAAAATTATCAAAAAATTACAGAAAAATTCATAAAAAATTTGCAAAATATAGCACTAAAACTCATTTGGGGGGAAAAATTACAGCAGTCATATACTTCTGGTCATTTACATGAGATAATTGTTCATATAGTTACATAAAGTCAGAGTATATACTTACAGTCACAGTTCCCTCAGATTCAATTTCATGTTTCCATTCATATGGGCAGTTCTTAAATGATCGACAACTTTTCTTGCACCAGCCTTTGTGAAGCACACACCAAGTTTATTGAAAAAGTGGAAAAGCTGCGTAATAATTAAAGGAAAACAGTCAAACATTCACTAACCGTTACATTTTGGTTGTCTTTCTGTATTTTAGTTCTATATACATCTACCAAACTTTCTTGCTCATCTTCCTATATGGTCACCTACTTGCTAAAATCAGTGATAAAGGTGTTACGTCTAAAACGTGTAAAAATTTAACTGAAATAGAGCCTAAATCACAATTATGAAAATGATGACAAAAATAGGCCATTAGGCCTTGAAGTCTCACTTTTACATTGTCAAAGATGGTGGATATTATAAATTTTTTTCATCAAAATATTTATGTTTATTTACCTTTTCACTACATGAATCCTTCCACATAAGTACAGCATTGGCTCCTGCCAAAAAATTGCACTTCTGAGGAGCCCTTGCATACAGCAGGTTCATGAGCAAATATCCAAACTTTGCTTTTGTCATAGTTTGCCTTCCAGGTGGTCTCCTGAATAAGATTAATTGTAGAGGTTCAAAAATATTAATAAGAATCACACTCAACCTACATTCTGTACGTGTATATGACACATATACTTTAAAAATATTAGTATATTATACGTCTCCAAGAAGTGTAAGAGAACAGGTCCGCAGCACAAGAGAATTAAGTGGTGCCCTCAAAGAAAGGACATCAACAAAAATGTGATTGCCACGTTATCCTTCCTCACGTGAATTATGGTCTACGTTGTGCTTGTGATGCAATTTTAAAACTAGGTGTGTAAATGACCAATTTCTTTCTCAATCACAAAGCAGTATTAGTTGTATACTTTCCACTCACATTTTGCCAGTTGTTTTCATTGTCATTGCCTTCACAATGTTAACTGTAGCTGGGATTTCTTGTCCATGTGATTTATTGCCTCATCCCAACAGAAAGATGATAAAGACTCCAATGTGACCTTCTTGCTGGACATATTGGACGTCCTTTTGGATGTATGATCCCACTTCCTTTGTAACAATCTTGCAAGCAGCCTTTACGATAGCCTTCTTTGCAGTGCTACTCTTCTTCGCCAAGGTGCTGAAGGCCAGATAGTATTTTGACTGGTGAAGTAATTTAATTGCAGATATTCTAAATTTTTTTACCTAGAAATAATAAGCAGGAATGTTAAATTTCCCTTTAGATGATGAAGTACTCAAAGTTTGAAAAAAATAAAACATGCAATATTCCAACTTCACAGCTCAAATTGATATCACTTAAAATAACCCTAAAAGTAATTTTTAAAAAATTGCAAATCTTTCACATAGCTCGATAACTAGTACATGTTTTTAGGTATTATTCATTCATAGAAACTTACCGTAGGAATTCTTGCTTTTAATCCCACGATACCTGGTGTACCAAGTTTCCTCTTCTTTCTTGTAGATGGAGATTTGATGGGTTTCGATCGGAGGTGGCATTTCTTGGACAAAAAGCTGTCACTGCTTCTAATGGTCAAAAACTGTTGACCACTTTCAACATATTTCAATTTTGTCTGATGCAGTTTTGCTAAAAATGCTGCACAATTTAAACATAAATATCGATTTTTTGATGGTGATAACTTGATGTTATACTCATATTCGAGTACTTCTACAGCTGTTGCACTTGAATTGGATAATTTAGCCCCAACAGATTTTCTTTTAAAGCTTTTTTGCTCTTTGTGACGCACAAAATTCCCTGCACAATTTACACATGTGTCTTCCATTGTAAATTACAAAATGTAAATGGAAGTGGCAATAAAAGATGATGGGAAGATTTTCACATTCCTTCTTATTAGAGAATAAGGGCGCCATTGTCTTACTTTAATTAATTAATGAGTTTTATTGCTGGTATCATCACTTATCTCTGAACATGCTGAACATAAACTCAACAGCGGAATGTTTGGAATGCAATGGAATTTCTACAACAATAAAGTCAGAAAAATATCATACCTTAAATGCCAAAAGCTTCCATATAACGATTTATTTTATTTCGCTTGTTTTTAAAGCTTATACAAGGAGAGTCATGGAACTGAAACAGTTTCCATGGAAAAACGCAAAATATCCAGCAAAAAAGTTTCGCAGTCTTTTAGCATTCACGCAATGTTTGCTGGGTAATCTTGCATAGCGAGAATAAAAATGGCGGCTCACATCTACCGATCTGCCGCTTAAGGGTAGTTTTTTGTAGTTTTTAAGTAAATGAAGACATTGTTGTGATCGCAAACCCTGTCCGAACATCCCTTAAGCTCATGCGGATCGTCCGACACAGGTTTCAGGTACCAATTTGCTGATTTGTACACGTTATCGCTGCGGTCCCAATCGGCACCGCAAATCTCCACTTTTTTGCCCAGGCATTTGTATGGCGGAGGTTGGAGGCGGCGTAGCCAAAGCCAGACTCTCTCGCCATACTCGTGGCAAAGAAAAAAATTGTAATATCATTATCAAATTTGTGAAACAACTTTATCAATAGCAGTAACGGCTGACTCTGCAAATGTTTGAAAAGCTGTGCCGAAAAGGCATGGCGAAGTCATATACAAAATGCACATAAAAGTCCTGGCCAGAACGCAAAAGTTACACATACGAATATGACGGGTCAGTCAATTACAAATTAGTGTGAAAAAAATATTGAAATGGGGATGCCAAAGTGTCTTGGGTATCAGTGCCAAAACCACTTCTGGCTGGAAATTTAGATTCCGAAATGACTAGTTACCGCTATGTATGATGAGCTTTATAGGGCATATACGATTTTTTATTGAAACATTCTACCCCTCACATTTTTAACTGGAACTGATTTTCAGATAATTTGAATGGATGAATTTGTTTGATCAGAAGGCTGAGGTCTGTTGTAGTTGTAACTTGTACACAGCATACTTCATCAAGTGTGAATTGTAATGATATCTTTTGCCGCGAAAGTACATCATTATACGATGTTGCGCAAAACATGGTTTGGCCACGTAGAAATGCTTGGAAAGCAATCACAGCAGTCATTGATGTTCGTACTCATGGGCTAGGACAACAGCACCAAAATAATCAAGCACTACTTTAAAATTCGGGCTTACCTTCTTGAAAATCTGTGATCGTATTCAATGAGGTTGGCAAAACAATCGTCTGTGAAATGTTTGTAGCAAAGTACGATTGTGGCTATGGGAGTTAAATTAACCTGCTTTGGTTTCACAAACTTTGTCCATTTTCTGGCCAGATCTTTCTTCATCCTTCGGCCAATGAAACAATTTTGATTCTGAATGAGAACAATGCATAGCGACACAGTGCATAGGCATTGTTAAACTTTTTATAATAGATTTGGAGAATACACAAAAGCACTGGTGTGAATAGTACCCGCGGTCAATATCCTTCAAATGACGTCTACCCAACATTTGCCGAAGATTACTGAAGATTTGTATCTTTGTTGCCAAGGGCATCGCAAGGGCCTTTATTCAGAACTGTGAGAGCAGTTTTGAAAAATTCCAATGCAGATCTTTTTTTGACCATTTTATTGGTCAAAATAAACAAGCAACAAAAATTTCATTTTTACTCTTCACAAGACCTTTATAACACTTCAAGATGTGCTTCAGGAAGTTAATTTAATGGTAGATATGCTGCCTTTAAAGTGTACTTGGACAGAGAATTTAAAGACAATTTACTAAAACAAGGCAGCAAAATCATAGCGTCAGGATTTCCTGCATTTACAGGACAAATTACAGCTACAAACAACCCTTATGAAAATTTTCTGTAGAAATTCTATCGAATTTGATGACAAGATTCAATTAAAGTGATACAGAATTTCTACAGAAATTCTACTGAACCTTTATGGAAATTAACGGAGTTTAATGGAGTTTTGGCCCCCTTTTTCTGTAGAAATTCAACAGAATTTCTGTATCATTTCTGTAGAATTTACAGAATTTCTATGTAAATTCAATACACGTTCTACAGAGTATCTGTAGTGCACTATATTGAATTTCTACCACATTCTACAGAATTTTTATGTAGAATTTCTGTAGAACTATATTTAATTTTTGCACTCTTTTACAGAAGTTTGTGTCTTATACGAGTTCAATCTCTTAGAAGGTATGACAACAATATGTGTTAAACTTTTACTAAGTAAGGAATACCACCTTATGATATTGCCATAGATACCAATGCAATGAATTACTGCAAAACTCACTAAAAATCAGTCAGCAAGTAAATTATAAACATGTAGTTTATTTCTAAAAGAATTATGATTAACAATCGATCAAATTGATGAAACATACAGGGACTACAAAATATAAAGCAACCTACACATATGAATGCAAGGCCTACCTCTCCAGTCTAGCAGTTTTGACCTCAGCCAAGTGCATAATTAAAGTGTTGTGTATCTTAACTCATGTAATTTTCAGTTGATGCTGCAATGTGGATCCTTACAGTTGTGACATATTAGTGAGCTCCCTTCTCCATAACACTGTTAGAATCTTGCTAATGGACCTTGGATCCTAATGTTCCATGCAATTTGGAGTTGAACTTTAGTACTTTTCATAAGAGCCATGTGCACTGTGGACTGCCTCAAGTTCAAATGAATAATGCGTGGCTACACTATTATGTAATCAACCCATTGTAAAGGCAGGAAACTATTTGCATAACAAAGCAAAGGCACAGGTCAGCTCACTTGACTTAGGATCAAACAAAGAGAGTCTGGTTGGTCTGTGTACAGTCATGAAATGTGTAAAAGGAATGGTACAATTGAAACTATATACATTTTCCTGGGATGTGTGTGTAAATGAAAATAGCTTTTCAGAATTAAAGGGTACACGAGAATGTGCTTAGAACTCTCCATAGGTAAATGTCACTACCTTTTCCATATTGAAACCAGCTATATATATGTCACTCAGTTCTTATCAAAGCTCATGCCAACATGCAAAAACATGAACTTAAGTCTGAAACAGTGTAAAGTGTGGGAAAAAAAAACAAAGAAAAAAAAATGTCCACAAAAGCTATGGAACCGAAAAATTCCATAAAAAATATGTTTAATTTCTGCAGATTTTCTACAGAAAATTTCAGCAAACTTCAATAGAATTTAAAGTTTCTATACACATTAAAATTCTATAACATTTAAATTTTTCTACAGAATTGTATTGAAAATTTCAATTGAATTTCAACAGAAGCATATTCCATCAGATTTCCATAAAATATACAAAATTTCTATAGAATATCAGAGTTCAATAGAATATCTACAGACTATTTTCGTAAGGCTACAAACAACTTTTTTCAGAGTATGAATAAACTGATCAAAGAACAAAATTACTGAAAGGAATTTCCTGTAGACACCATGGTTCTTTCCCTTTATTATATCTACTGGGCTTACTATTTGTATGAAATTAGAAAGGGTGATGTTTTGTATCGGTAACTATGAGTTGAAAGTCAGATGCTGTTTATACCACATATTTTTTGAATTTGATTTGCCAAAACCCTGTGTGTAGTAGACATTTTGTTACAAAATATTCCTACGCCGTGAATGAGAATTTCATACGGCATGGCGTTGAAATTCATTACATTTTCAGAGTTTGTATCTCATGCATAGGGTGACCTCCACTCAGCAGTCATGGGAAATCAATTACGAATCACTTGGTTTTTCGTCAAACCAACCACATCTAATGTCATGGGAATATGAGATCAAAAGTCTGATGATAAACAATGGTCCTGAAATGCCATGGCAATGCAAATAAGAGCAAGACGTTTTCCTGCTAATGAATGGCAAGGCTGTATCGCTACCAGCCAGCCGCAAAGAAACATAAACCAAGAAAATTTAATGACGGATGGTTTCAAAATTGCAATATTCAGAGTGGTTGACTCAAACGGATGGTAAAGTAATGATTTACAAATTTTAATATACTGTCAAGAAACAGGGAAAACAAATCCATTCACAAGTCCTTGAGGGTGTTTAAATTTCCGTACATCCATGCTCAATCAGCAAATGTCTGGCACTGATCACAGGAGCGCTGTACATGAAATTGCACAAATTCTTTTGGCCAATTTTTACATTGGGGTCAAAACGCAGTGCAATACAGAACCAAAACAAGCAAAAATGTCACACAAATATTCACCAGCCGGCTTATGGTTTATCATCAGAAAGCCTGGGAAAACCCCTAAGCAATCAATTGGGTGTACCCCTGTACACTGGTCAGTGCTGGAATTATAATCAGATGTAAAGGCGTGTGCTTGGTGATGGGGTATCTTGATGAAAGGTAGTTGGCAGAGACAGAAGGTGTGAATCTATGATTTGATTTGGGTGCAGGCTGGTTTGGAGAGGGAGAGTGACTGGTTGTTGAGGCTTGGTTTGGCAATTGGACAGCTTGGGTAGGGGTAGGAGGAAGGGGAGAGACAAAAGGGGTTAATTCAGAGTTTGTTGTGAGGGTAGGCTGGTTTGGAGGGGGAGAGTGACCGGATGTTGAAGCTTGCATTAGGATAGCTTGGTGAGATGGACTAGCATCATTTAACATGGGTTGCATACACATGCTGGGGGGGGATTTATTTTACCAGTACTTTAAAATACTACAGAGTGCAGTGAGACAAGTTTTTGTGCTTCACATATTGCAGTCTCTATCCTTGCATTCGCCTGAGCTTTTTTCGGTTCCTTTGCATCCGGAGAAAGGAAAAAAATACAGTTGGTATTATTTAATTAAGTCCAACTATTACGCTCTTCAAACTATGAACCTCCATTAAAGTTTCTCATATGGCCAAAGTTTTCCTCCTGCAGGCCTAATGACACTGAACCTTATTTTAACATACATTGAAGAAAAGAGTCATTCTTATAGGCTTAATTATCCAAGGTGATACATATACCGGTATATATGCATAACATAAACGTATCTATAGCAGTCTTACCTTTAGCAGCTTTATCAACAACACTGCCACAAGCATTTTTGGGAGCGTTGGACTTCTCTTTGCATTTCTGTTTTGTTTTTCTTTTTTTAAGTTGGTGGTGATGGGGGTGGGGAAGGTCAATCAGACTCACCATCGTCGTCTGACGAGCTACCAGAAATAAAGTCTTCACGAGATATAGGTTTTACAACTCGCTTCTTAGCAGGCATAGCATATTTTTATTTTAGTTGCTGAACACTATCTACTTTTTTTTGCCAGTTTCATTATGTTGTTTTCCAAAACATCTGTGATAAAAATTTTAAAAAATACCGCAATTATACGGTGTCGCTCACATTTTATCAGAATTGGTACATATTACCAGTATGGGTCCCAAAGATCAACCAGAAAAACAAGAATGACAAAAGCAAATAAGGTCTGCAACTTAGGTACTGGAGGTCATCTTTAGGAACATGCATATCAACTTCTATAGCAATGGGACAAGCAGATCCTACATTAAAGCAAATGTCAACAAAAAATTAGCCAGAGAAGCTTGACAAAAAGAAAAGGTGGGAGAGTGGGGAAAAAAGAGTACATGTAGGAAAAAATATAAAAGGGATCTTTTAAAAAGGAATGCTACCTCATCAATCTTGTATCCCCTACCCCCTCCTGAATATCAAATGTTCCACCCCTTGATCATGTTTACATAAGACCAGCTGGCAGTATATTTACAACTTTGCGGATGTTTTAATTAATACAGTACTATGAGTGCTATCATTCAAGTGTAAACAGCACTTAAATCAGTTACAGATAGTGAAATCCTTCCACTGTGGGGGGAATTATGACATCTGGAATTATCCTGGATCCAAATTTCTCATCAGTTCTTGTGTGTCTTACATGCGAAAGTTGCAAACATAGGGCCAAAGTCCCTGAAGCTACTATAGACATGGATACAAAATTAAGTATTTCCTGACTGTATGAAATTATCTCACTAAGGTCATCCTAGGGACCTGTAAACCAAATATTAAAGCTGTCTGACCAGCGGTTTTGAAAAAACAAGCGACTCAACAGTTGACAGAGCTCTGCTGTGTTATGTAGAGAATAACCTTTTGTGACACATGTATTGATGAAGAAGGTGGATATCTTTGATAGCTCATTTCAGGATGGCCTGACCAAAAATAGAAAAAAAATTCCGTAAAAATACAGATTTGCATATTTCATCACAATTTTAACAAATCTAAGTTGGGTTATCCCTAGGGACCTGTATACCAAATAACAAAGGTGTCTGACCAGTGGTTATGAAGAAGAAGATTTTACAAAAAACGCCTTTTTTGATGCTAATTTGCATATTTTCAACAATATCAAAAATTAATAAAAACAGTTTCTCAAAATCATATATTTTATCCACACAACAAATATCAAATCAGTAAGTACTGCAGTTCTCAAGATATTTGAGTGGACGGACGCCTCACAAATGGACATACATACATACATACATACATACATACATACTGACAGTGCACGCCGGACAGATACCCATCACAATAGCTTCTATAGACTATATTAGTCTATAGTAGCTAATAAACGAGAGTTAATTACATTCTAATTAAAGTAAACAAGACTTGCTTAAATCAAGATTTTTGTCATAAAAAACAGCATATCTGTCAGGTTATAAAGACTCTTAAGTTGGCTATCTTTTTATCAGTATTTTCATCCTATTAACCAAGCACATTTTAACTTTCAAATTAACATTGTAAGTTTCTGTTGAATAAGTTGAGACAGTACGTACTCAGAGAAAGCACACTGAAGAGACAAATGTTTGAAACTAAAGAAGTTCAAGGTCATCAGAAGCATCATGTAACACTTTCCTTGCACTGTTTACACAGATTGCATAATTGCTATAAATAGCACATGAGGAATCTTACAGCCCAGCTTTACCATAAAAACCCTATCACTTTGACCGCTCTTTTAATTGACCACTCTATTTTTTTCCCCAATAAAGTAATTTTATTTTATCCTTACCAAGTCAACCATAAATGGAAATTAGAACTTTCTCTATCTCTATTTATTCGACCACCCGATCATGACAAACTATTATGAGTAATTTCTTTTAGATAACATACAGGGCACAATAAATGATGGTTCAGAATATGTCAAAGTTGGGATTCAGAAAAGTTGCCTTTACATGTTTTAATCCTCCAAGATGGTAAGCATTTCACTAAGAACTGTCAAAATAGTTGAATTTTCTGATAATTCTACACTAAAATAAGCTTGGCTTTGATGATTCCCTAATTAATTCAATTATTTAAAATCATATTAATTATTTTTTTCTGAGTGAATTGATAGGGTTTATACAGTACAAGAATTACACACAATGTAAGTCAAGTTTTGATCAAAAATGACAAAAAAATTCCTTAAAAATACAGATTTGCATATTTCATCACAATTTAACAAATCTAAGTTTGGTGGTCCCTAGGGACCTGTATACCAATAACAAAGCTGTCTGCCCAGCGGTTATGAAGAAGAAGATTTTTTACCAAAAACACCTTTTTTGGCATTAATTTGCCTATTTTCAACAATAACAAAAAATTAAAAAAATTAGTTTCTCAAAATCATATTTTTCATCTACACAACAAATATCAAATCAGTATAGTATGCGGTTCTCAAGATATTTGAGTGGACGGACGCCTCACAAACGGACATACATACATACATACATACATACATACATACAGACTGACGACGGACGCCGGACAGATACACCAAATACTAAGACAGTAGGTTCTGCTGTTTAGCTATTTTTGATGTGGACATACATACGTACATACATACATACATACATACATACATACATACATACAGACATGCAAATGGGATGCAAATGACCTGATTCAGCTTATACGATTACTTCACATTGGTATACCAAATGTGAGCTAAAAAAATAGAGTCAATGACACTGTACTCCAATTTGATGTATCTTTATGAAAAACTAATATTTTTAACAAAAAAAACAGTAAAAAGTAAAGTATTTATAACACATTAAATAAAATTATAAATATAGATTTTTTCATTCATTCACATTGGGTTTTGTGTATTAATTTAGTCTTCCATGTGTATATGCAAACAAAATCAAACCAAGTTAAAGCAAGGAAAATAGAAAAACTGTGCTGATCAACTTCAAAATTAGGGTGGGTATGAACACTGTCCTCAAGGTCATTTGATGTAATTGTGAAAAGTAATTGTAGGCTGCAGAATGTCTGTTTTCACTGCAAGAAAATACAAAGGAGTCAGGTGCATACAATGAGTATTTTAAAGAATTACTTATAAGACAATGCAAAGTCGAAAATTAAATGGTAGTTCAAACACTGGGGAGCTGGGGAAAACATAGTGTATGCAAGTACAGGGAGGCAGATGCTAATATTAAAGACATAAAGTCATACCTGTTTGATCTCAAGGCAGACTTGAATGTTGGCTATCCTGGTGGTCCAGCTCAGATTGTATTGGGTTGAGATCAACAAACATATGCCATCATCAAAAACCTTCCAAAGAGAGATCCTGAATTATACAGCTGGTGCTTACCAGTTCCAGGTGACCGGCATATGCTGAAAACAGCTAGTGAGGATTATTAACAAGTGGATTATTAGTGGACTAATTCATATCCATGCTTTGTGGGCTGCATGTGTTTTGTCACCATATGATGAATTTGTACTTCGTTTAAATAAGTCATACTAAAAAGTTCAGAATCAATGCTTTGACACAGAAAGATTAGAAATGGTGTTTTTGACTTTGGGGACTATCTTATATATATAATTAATATAATTCACATTGTTGATTTCAGCAAGTGATGAGTTTTTCCATGAAAGACAAGAAAACACCAGGTGAGCAATTACAATTCAGATGGGAATATTTACACATTTTTTTGTTCTTATCGACATCTCTATGGTAAAGGTAATCAATAGTCCACTTGCAATAATAGTACATGCATTGAACTTGAATAAGAGCATTGTTACTTCACATTCATTGCACCCACATACTGTCATACAAGCCCCAGTAATGCTAACTTTTAATGATAATTTCACCATTTTTATTTGAATGTGAACCATGATTCCTTGCCCTTTGGTTATAAACTGCATTGTTATCATTGAAAACTGACTTTTTGTCCGGACAAGAATTCAAATGTAAACAATAACCATGCATTTCACACAATCATATAGATGCTAAGTTGACAAGCTAAATAGTAGGTGGTTCAACATTCTTTGGGAAGTAGAATAAGAAGTTGCAATTGATATAAATGAAAATAATAAAAATACCGTCAAGGACACTATGTGCTCACATTCGGTTTTGAATTGGTCCATTCGAGAAATATTTAAACCAGGAAAACAAGAATGACAAAAGCAAATAAGGTCTCCAACTTAGGTACTGGAGGTCATCTTTAGGAACATGCATATCAACTTCTATAGCAATGGGAGAAGCAGATCCTAAATAAGCAAATGTCAACATCAAAAACAGAGAAGGCTTGATAAAAAGAAAAGGTGGGAGTTGGCAAAAATGCACAAGGGATCTGGTAAAAAAGTAATGCTGCATCATCGATCTTCTAGACCCTACCCCCTCCTGAATATCAAATGTTCCACCCCTTGGTATTACATAAGACCAAATGACAGGAAGTACATTTACAACCTTGGAGATTTTTAATTAATGCCATGAGTGTTATCATTCTAATGTAAACAGCACTTAAGTTAGTTACAGATAGTGAAATGCCTTCCACTGTGGGTGGTGATTACAACATCTGGAATTATCCTGGATCCAAATTTCTCATCAGTTTTTGTATGTCTTACATAGAAAAGTTGCAAAAATTGGTCCAAAATGAAAAAAATCACCTCAGCTTTGTTTTCTGGATCAAATTTTCCTACAAATTGGTACCAAATATGACAAAATTATGTTCACAGCCTTCAAAATTGTCTCACAACATATCCTGGGTATAGGTCATTTAAGGTCACAAACTGAGAAAAGTACCTAAAATATACAAATTTTGGGGTTTCCCAACACTTTGAGCAGAAAATTTATCTGATAACATCTTTCGGGACTTTATACCAAATTACAAAGCTATCAAACAAGGGACTTTATACCAAATTACAAAGCTATCAAACAAGTAATGTTGAGATAAAGTTTTCTTGACCAAAAATGACAATACTGTCTTAAAAATACAATTTTTATATTTCAGGACAATTTCCACATATCTAACTATTGTCATCTCTGTACGTCTGTGTACCAAATATGAAAGCTGTCTGTCCAGGGGTTTTAAAAAGGAAATACTGTCTAAGATTTTTTGACCAAAAATGACAAAATTGCACAAAAATAGTAATTTTCCCAATTTTGTCATAATTTCAACAAATTAGAAGAGTAACACCCTTGCAAAGAGACAACCCAAATTTGAGAGCGATTGGGCCAGCGGTTTCAGAGAAGAAGAATTTTTACTGAAAATGAGAAAAATCACAAAAAAATTCAGCAAAAATACAAAATTAAGGATATCTTCACAATATTCATAAAACTGTATAAGGTTCACCTAAGGTACTTGCACACAAATTTTCAAAGCAATCAAAAAAAGCGGTTCTTGAGTTATTAATTCTTAACCATTTTCACATTTTGTAAGCTCATTTGCATAATTTTGGCAATGCAGACTTCATTTGAACAAAATCCCATCTATAGCCCAGGATGCATCCACACACCAAATACCAAGCTGAAACGTGCAGCGGTTTGCGTGTTTTTGATGTTGACGGACATACTGTACATACATACATACATACATACATACACACATACATACAGACGCCATCGACTTCAGCCTATACGATAAACTCACATTGGTAAAACCAAATGTGAGCTAAAAAATCATTCAAAGGTTAGCATTACTCGGGCTTTAACCCCTTGACTACCTATGGCGCCGGATATATCCGGCGCCATATTGAATTACCATATACCTTGAGTGCCGGAAATATCCGGCACAGTTAAATAGGCGTATTTGCTTCGTTTTTGTCGCTAAAAATCCCGTAATTTCGGCGTCGGAACGCAGCGCGACTAAGATTGATGTATTCCGATATGGCCTGAATGTGATTGCGCCCCCGTACGTCCGAGTATGGCCAAAATCCGGAAGCAAATGTCATGACCCATGACCTCGACCCTGAAAGGTCAGGCTGATCACAGAAGCGTTGTGCTGATTGTTACAGTTTTCAGAAGTACGGACGATCGGGAAGATGTTTACGGTTTGTTTTTTTATTGAAATGAAATGTTTATTTATTGAAAACAAATGATTTATATGTAAATATGTTCTATTAACAGCAATATTCGTGAATGAAACTAGAGAAAAATACAATTTTTTACTATAAGCCAGTGAAATTTTAGAGCAGCCATATTATCAATATGACTGGGTCACATGACTGGTCATGTGTTTGGTCATGTGATATGTTGTTCCCTAAAATGTATTTTTAAATATTGTGAATTATTTTTTGATAAATCATAACATTTTAGATGCATGTTTCTGCAAGGAAGACATATAGCAGGTGTTTACAAACATAACATGTGTTGATTTTCAAATACAGAATCATGTCAGATGCTGATGTTTGTGATTCATTTACTCTGCCTTTTGTGAGAAAAATCTTAAATTGGTACATCTATAAATAAAGTAAAGGGTAGTTATTATTACATATATGTAAAGACAATGCCATGAAAATTGCAACTGTATTCAAATTTGCGTCATTTATTGGATTCAAAACACGTCCTAATGCTTCAAATATTCATATTCTTTGCCAACTCTGGTCACATGATGTGTCATGTGATCAGTCACGTGACCTGGAAATACAAAACTTATGTATGAAAAAGTGGGAAATTTCATGGTGATTCAGAAAATATATGGTTTATTGGTACTTACTTAATTTTTACTCTAAGCAGTGTTCATGCAATGACCACACCCAAGATTTTATCAATATTTACATAAGGGGCCTGGTATATAGGAATACATTGGCCTTGGTAGTCAAGGGGTTAATTAACATTAAACTTCACAACAATATACCAGACTAAGTGTTAGGTTGACATTTGTTAATGTAGAAAGTACCGGTAATATTATACCCAGTTAGTGTTAGCTGTATCATTTTGCATTTTGGTTATTGACAATACTTTCAAATCATCACACAGATGATACTCTATCCTAAGTAGTAGTGTTTTTATCTATCATTTTGTGTATGTATATACACCAAACAGAGCTTATATATCAGTGTTGTCCATGTACGGGTATACATGTGTTTGCAGATGTATGTCTGTCCACACCAAAAAATCAATAGCCGCAGCAGCTACTATAACAATCTTTTTAGTATTTGGTGTGCAGGTGCATCGAGGGATGGAGATGTGAACTTGTTCAAATGAACATGTCAGTATCAAAAATATGCAAATGAGGTAAAAAAGGGAAAATCCTGCAAATTAACTCTTTAATCACAGGTCAGATTTGATTGAAATATGGTAAGCAAGTCCTTTATGGTGACTTTAGTTACAATTGTGAAAATTATGGTGAAATTTCGATTTTCGGTGTAATTTTTCCCATTTTTGGTCAAAAAATCATCTACCCTGAAAGTGCTTGTACCATTGCCTTGAAATGACGTATAAACTTTCCTTGGGTTGACCTAGTGTTGTGACCAAGTCTAACCCTAACCCTAACCATCGGAAATACATATAAACAAACAAATAAATAAATAAATAAAGTGCTCTCCACTGACAAATATGAACAAAACAGCTTTTCGCTGTAATTAAAAATAACAAATAAACAAACATAAACACTTTCGTACGCACAAACAAACACAGACACAAATAAACAAGGAGGAAGAGCTCCCAGTGGTATAATTTTAATCTTTCGGCCCTGATATGGCTTTTGCGGCCCGCGGTCGTACGGCGGAAGGGCCCAAGTGTGGGAGGGCCCGTATGTGTATGACCAAGGGCCACAAAAACCGTATCATGGCCATAAAGGTTTTATCATATACCTTATGGAATGATAAATATGCAGTTTACATAACATTCAGCATCATTTTGGAGATAAAATGTGTGGGATATCAATTTTTAGAAAAGTTATGGCCGCTTCCCATCGCTGATTGACATACATAATGACGTCATTTGTTTACCTGCAGAATTCTAGAACGCGCAGAGCAACTGCATACCAATTTGTGACCAGCAGCTTCAGTATAAAGTAAAATAAATTGATATCACGCTTTTGTCCTTCTAGTATTCCTCAATTTCAGCCTGGATCACAGGCACACACTTAGTATACAAAGGATTTCACTAGGATTTGGAAATACATTAGCCGATGTCACCATCGCACTCCACTGTCGCCACGTGCCACTATGATCTGAGCGAGCAGATGTTTTCCTAATCTTGCGCTGGCTTTGTGTTGGAATGGAACGTTTGCGAACAGCAATGTGTGTAGTAACTAGAATCGATGTAGTTCAGAAATGCACGCAATTGCCCACATTTGGGCACTAGGGCTAGGGCATGATACGTAAAAAAAAATGCAGGGATCTTAGGGCGCTTTCTCCCATAGCATTAAACAGGCAAGTGAATGTAGGTACCGGTATATGATAATAATTCTTTTCTTTCTTTCATAGAGATAGTGTCACAATAGCAGAGCTGAAGGAAGACATCCTAAATCTAAAAAGAACAGTCCGGAAGCTTGAAAAGGAAAAGTGTGGAAATACCCCTAGTAGTACAGGGGTTACAACAACATACAATGGGTACAGCATAGATGAATTGAAAACATATGTTAGAGAATGTGATGACCTTTGTTCTAACGTTTGTTCTCTACTTATTAAACTATTAAGTAAGGATGAGTTATTAAATCATTCCATAAGTGGCAAAACTAGTGCAAAAGCAGTAGGATCTTCGAGGCCAGCACTAGATCAAACAAAATGTCTTTTTAGACATCATAAAATCTATAACATCAGCATCAAAAAATGAGATCTGTGACAACAAGGTACAAAATGTATTGAAAGTCATACGATGCTCTTCTAAAACATAAAATGATGTCTGTCTCAAAAATATGCAAATAAATTAAAACCTGCAAAATGTTTGAAATATGTAGCCCACAAGCCAGATTTGGTAGAAACTTGGAATGCATGTTCTTTATGGTAACGTTAGTTAGATTTGTTCAAGTTTTGATGAAATTTTGATTGTTGTATTTTCAAGACAATTTCCCTATTTTTGGTCAAAACATCTGAGAGTGCTCTTCCCTTAATTTGAAACTTGGTAGGCATGATCCTAGGGTTAGCCTCGGTCAGATACGTTTGATTGCTTTGAAACTGGATGTTATGATCCCCTAGTCAACTTCTGTCAGGTTTGTTCAAATTGTGTTTGGAGTTTATAGTCACCCCGGACTAAGTCCAAGGGAACTTATGGTTTCTGTCCACCCATCTGTCCTTCCGTCCGTCCGTCCGTCCGTCCTTCCATCCACGCAGATATCTCAAACATATCTGTGCCAATTCGTTTCAAACTTGGTACAAGAATAATACACTATGGCATACAGATGCACATTCATTGTTTTGGGTTTTGCATGCTTTATTAGTGCTAATTTGCATATTTAGTGATTCTTGAAAAAGAGCTCTATTTCTTAAAAGATTGCACCAAGTTTGACGAAACTTTGTACACATGTTGGTCACACACAGCTCTAATAGCATGTATAAAGACAATTGTCAGTGTTGTGTCAGTTAATTTCTAATTGCTAATTTGCATAAATTATGAATTTTCATAATTTCTCTATTATTTCGATTAATACTGACTCATTGGTCACAGACAGGGCTTTGGTATCGACTTCAATTTTTAGTCACTTGCACTATTCATCAACTCCTCACCAGGGTTACTAGAAAATCTCTATCATAATACCGTATAAGGAGAAATGTCATATGGACATTAATGAAAAAAAAGCGCTACACATAGCATTATCAAGTTCTACAATTTGTTGAGTTCAAGTGGAATTAAAATTTCCTAGGTCATCAAGTTATCTGTTATATTGACATAAGTTTCTCTCAATACCTTCTTGTCCAGATTTATTATTGATATCTTTAAACAGTTGGACTTTACAAAAAAGTATACATGCACCAATTGGATTTGAACATTGCATGGATGCTTAACACCCGTTTAATTGTTCTGTTTATGTTCAGCTTTAAACAAGAAGGGATGTTGTACATTGACTCTATTAAAGCGCCACCAGTAGTGAGCAATGTAATCTCTTATACCCAGCATCCATTTCGTCATCATCATGGCTGTTCTCTAAAGAACTGCTGATGGACACTTCCATGACATATGCAAGATGGGATCACCTGGTCGTGCATGCGCTCTCCGACAAAAAAGGAACATTTCTTCAGTTAATTTTTGACTCACGTTTAGTAGCTATGTCTTCACAGACGTCATATGCAAGATTCAATGACAATGAATGCCTGATACATGGCAGAATTATGGGATTATGAAACCAAACATAGCACGTCCAATCAATATAAGCGTTCCTTTTTTTACATTTGCATAGATTTACGATAATCTGGCTTTTATAGGGCAAGTTCCTGTTTAATAGATCTATAACTACTTTTCCATAGGGAAGATAAGCATTTTAACATACTTAGGAAAGCCGAAAAAGAAACTTTTTAGTACACAAAACAAAAACAACCTGAAAAATCACAAAGGCTACTTCACCTTTTGCTTATTTGCAAATCATTGAATACAATTCTAATTAGTAGATTTTGGTATTAAAAATTTTCCTTGTTCATTCATCATGTGGGGCTTATGATGCAATGTTTTTCTTTTATCGACCTGCATTGATGCATCTGATTACAAGTGTCTCATGGGAAGGCTGACAAGTCAAAGTAAAAAAGGCAGCCAACTGAAAAATGAAGGTTATCATTTGGAAGCATCGTCCAAGGCTATGTCTGTTTGCAACAAGGAACTAAATAGAAATGAGGAGATCCTGTATGATTATGGGGAGGACTGCTGTCTGCCTTTTCTTACCTATTCACCCCCCATTCCCTGTAAACAGGTCCACACTAACCATTTATTACAATGGGTTTGGGCTAAACCATAGTGGTGAAAGGGTTAATCAAGGTAGGGTTAATGAATGATAGGTAGTATAACTGCATAATCTTCTTCCAATCTTGGGATACTCAACTTTACCTATGGCTATTTGATACTGTTAATTGAGCTTGATGATATGAAATATCTGTGATCTTCTTGACTGATATGCAGAAGTGAAATTATCCAGCATATTTTTGTATCACACTTTTATTGCCACAAATGTGATGTAAACCCAATATTTACAAGCAAGCAATATAATATTATTATTATTTTATTATTATTATTATTATAAGTATCATTACTTTCCATGACGTACACGAGTAACTGAAAAGTGCAGCATAATCAGAAGTAAAGAATTTCTTGGTTTTGGTCCTTCTGCTTTATAGTTCCATATGTGTTCTAACTCTGTTGACAACATGAGTTAGGCAAGCAGTCTTGTACTGTTTTACGATTGTAAACTTTTGTATTTATTTCATATTTCACAAGTGATGCAGTCGATTTTACTCAACTTACAATGGCTCCTCTTAGGCTTTACTGGAGGATGTCATAAAACCAACGACTAGTTATGCGCTGATTTTATCAGGTACTTTGTTTGTACCTTATTAAAGCTCCTTATTATAAACCATAGCGATCTTTTTTTTTCAGAACTAACATTTTACTAATCCTTCCCTTTGATTTTGACTTGTGGAGGAACATGCTGCATGTTAAGTGGCCAAAGTTTACACAGGGGGGTTTTCCGTAGTCAGCTGTCACACACATGTATTCACCTTCTTATCCCTTGATCAGCTAGATAAAAGTCATCTAAATTGCAATTCAGATGGTAATTTGCAGTGTCTTGAACACAGCTGGTGATGGGTACTGAAGTTTTGACTAGTTTGTATTGATGTGCAAATGAAAGTCGAACCTGGCAGGGTGGGGACTCTGAAAAATATTCTGGCAGGATTAGGTTTAATATTTTTGGGCATTAATAATTGTTTTGTTTCTCTGTTGAAGAAAAAGAAGACCTGATGGCTCTTCTCAATGCTACTAGTACAGCTACTGAACAAAGTCACATTCCCATCTGGCTCAAAGAGCGCGTATCAGGTACATGTGAAGAAATGTAATGCATGTTAAAAGAAATGTTAACATGGGGTAGATCTGAAATTGTATTGTCAGTATCAGGAGTCACAAATTGAAGGAAGGGCAGATGCGTCTTTGTAGGCCATTCAAACAAAAAGAATACAATCAAGAAGATCCTTTCAAATTCAGACTCCTCAGCAAATCAGCAAAGAACAAGAGATTTCAAGGCTTTATTATGTGTGGGGAGCTTAGAGGGACATTATAAGGATGGTGATCAGGTTTGGGCCAGAAGTGAATGTCATGTAGAAGTCCTTGTTGACAGGGTTATGGCAATTATTTCATGGGAAATGGGATTCTCAGTGCCTGTTGGTTTGGCAAACAAGATAAGGGAAACATAGGGCCAAAGTCCCTGAAGTTACTATAGACATGGATACAAAATTAAGTATTTCCTGACTGTATGAAATTATCTCACTATATGGTCATCCTAGGGACATGTAAACCAAATATTAAAGCTGTCTGACTAGCCATTTGAAAAACAAGCAACCCAACAGTTTACAGAGCTCTGCTGTGTTATATAGAGAATAACTTTTTGTGACACATGTATTGATGAAGAAGGTGGATATTTTTGATAGCTCATTAAAGGACAGCCAGACCAAAAATGGCAAAATTGGCTGCAAAAATACAAAATTGATGACTTCATAATCATTTCAATATATTTATTACATTAAGATATAGCCTAGGAACCTGTATACCAAATATCAAAGCTATCAGATGAGTAACTTTTGAGAAACATATATTTTGACCAATAATGGCAAAAATTGACCCAAAAATGACAAAAATTGAAGATTTTATCAATTTTCAATATATCACATCAAGACAACCCCTAGGAACCTGTATACCAAATATCAAAGCTGTCAGACGAGCAGTTTTGATGAAATAAAGTTTTGACCAAAAATGACAAAAAATTCCTTAAAAATACAGATTTGCATATTTCATCACAATTTGAACAAATCTAAGTTGGGTTATCCCTAGGGACCTGTATATCAAATAACAAAGCTGTCCAGCTGACCAGTGGTTCTGAAGAAGATTTTACCAAAATCGCCTTTTTGGCGCCAATTTCCATATTTTCAACAATATCAAACAATTAAAAAGTGAAGTTTCTCCAAATCATATTTTTCATCTACACAACAAATATCAAATCAGTAAGTACTGCGGTTTTCAAGATATTTGAGTAGATGGACGCCTGACAAACGGACATACATACATACATACATACATACATACATACATACCGGGTACATACATACAGACTGACGCCAGACAGATATCCATCCCAATAGCTTCTGTAGACTATAGTCTATAGTAGCTAAATATACTAAAACATTACTTGCATAAATTGAAATATACAGTAACAGAAATGTCATTAACCAACAATGTTTCAGTACATATTACATACAAGGTTGAGTTCAATTCAAGGTGTAATGTTAAAAATTTATTCAGAGCGAATTTTTTCAATAGTTGTTCATTATTATTTGATTATAACTAACACATTTGCTTGCCAAAGTTGAATGTAGTAAAAAGTAAAAGAACAAATAAAATTATTACCTTAGAGACTTTCTCTGTCTATGTTGTAAGCAATATTGAATGTCAGATCACACACGTAGTGCAATATACATCACCTAATTGATATTCTGAGGCAAAGGCCTTCAGGCTTTCCTTCATTAATATGTCATTTATTAGTCCCCACGGACACCGTCCGGGGGGACTTGTAGGTTTGGTCATGTCCGTGCGTGCGTGCGTGCGTGCGTGCGTGCGTCCGTGCGTGCGTGCGTGCGTGCGTGCGTCCGTCCGTTCACGCAGATATCTCAGAGATGCCTGGAGCGATTTCATTCAAACTTGGTACAAGGATTACTTCATATGTCATACAGATGCACGTCAATTTGTTTGTAATGCGATCCAATATGGCTGCCAGGCGGCCATTTTATTACGATTTTTTCATGTACAGAGCCATAACTCAGGCATGTTTCAACTGATTTTATTCAAAGTTGGTACAAGGACATTGACCAATGTCATAGATATGCACGTCAATTTTTTTTGTGATACGATCCAATATGGCCGCCGTGCAGCCATTTTGTTACGATTTTTTCATGTACAGAGCCATTACTCAGGCATGTTTTAACAGATTTTATTCAAAGTTGGTACAAGGATATTGACCAATGTCATAGCTATACACATCAATTTGTTTTGTGATACGATCCAATATGGCCGCTCTGCGGCCATTTTGTTACGATTTTTCATGTACAGAGCCATAACTCAGGCATAACTCAACCGATTTTATTCAAACTTGGTACAAGGATATTGACCTATGTCATGCACATGCACATTGATCTTTTTGTGATACGATCCAATATGGCCGCCGTGTGGCCATTTTATTACATTTTTTCATGTCCAGAACCATAACTCAGACATGTATCAAGGAATTTATTCAAAGTTGGTACAAGGAGATTGACCAATGTCATACATATGCACATTAATTTGTTTTGTGATACGATCCAATATGGCTGCTGTGCGGCCATTTTGTTATGATTTTTTCATGTACAAGCCGTAACTCAGGCATATCTCAACCAATTTTAATCAAATTTGCTACAAGGACATTGACCTATGTCATATATATGCACATTTATTTGTTTTGTGATACGATCCAATATGGCCACCGTGTGGCCATTTTATTACGATTTTTCCATGTCCTGAACTACAACTCACACATGTATCAAGCGAATTTATTCAAAAGTATTTTTATCACAGACCTAATGAAGAGGACTCTATCCTCTCTGAGGACCTGTAATCAAAGTACCCATTAACAAGTGGGGACTGTGTCATCAACGATGACTTGTTTATCATGGCAAAAGAAATGGTTCATGTCAATTATATTGCATGAATGTCTTATTTTGAGGAGAACCTCAGTATTAGTAAATAATCAGCATATAGTAAACCTACTTCTTAATTTAAGATTATGAGTACAGTGTCTGGATTTCCAGATGGCAAGGTACAAATATAGGAAAATGGGCTATACATAAATACAACACTTGTAATTTGAAGTATTCTATTCCATCTACTGTAGTGATTAAAAGTGAGCTATTACAGAGAGCTCAAGCACAAAATTCAAGGTTTTACGTGATGTGATATGTTAAATATTTCATTTCATACACTGTAAGTTAGGATGTCTTTTTCTTTTGATGTGTAGTAAAAAATTATTCAAGTTGAGTAAATATGTAAATTAAAAAAACCAAAAAAAAACAGCATCAGCCTCTGTTCCAGTTCTCATGATGTTTTCTTCAATTTCTTTGAATTTTGATTGAACAACATGAACTTTTTCAGGGTCATTTATTTTTACAACTGAGAGTAAGATCTGAAGCAAAAGCTTTCTTGTTTAAGATTTTATTTATTGCAGAGAGTGTCTTCTGTTCAGATCATAATATTTCCTGTTTTTCTTTTTCCTTTGCAGCCTTGATCTCATTTGCTGTTAGTGGAGCATTCTTATCATGGATTTTTTGTTACATGATTAATCACATCTTGTTTTGTTTTACAGGCCAACACAGGTGTTTTTGTCTTTCACTTTCTGCTCATTATATCTTGAACGCACTGTGAGTTAACTCAGATTCTTGACAATCAGTCACCCAAATGTTGGAAACATGTAATAAACATACTGAGGACTGATAAATGGGCCAAAGGTTTGTGTCTATGAAAATCTTTTTTTTCAACATAAATAACACCTGTTATTTTCTAACAAACTTCAACTTTTAGAACAACTTTTTCTTCCATTTTGTCAGTAGCTGCACAAACCAAACTCTTTGCTGTGCTAAGATTTTCTTCACTGGCAGATAAAACATCGATACTCTGATGGTATTACGGCTCCACCCTTTCATCGACAGCTGGCAAAAATGGAAAGCTCTGTTGGGGCAATCCAGTCACACAACTGTGAAGAAATGACAAAAACTGAGTGGAGTACTTACTTTGCCACTTGACCAACAATTGCGTACAGCATTTTACCACTTTTCCTACATTTTTCTGTATTTTACCTATGACTCTGGTGCTCTTTACAAACCAGATGTTGCTATCACTGATATTCTTGTATTTTAACATTTTTCTATAAAATATAAAAAAATATTGTACTTTGAAAAGTACTGTAATTTTCTGAAACTAATGTACCTTCCTAGCAATTTTTGGCAAATGCTTTACACATTTTCACACTCTTGTAGTGTATTTACATGTGACTTATAGTGTAGTTGTGCTATTCACTCAATTGGACTATTCACCATGTAACTTTGGAGGTCAGTTTGCCCTCCATACATTTGTAAATGCCTTCACTTAAGATGAAGGAAGGGTACATGACCCATGGCAAGTCCCACAACTTGATTCAGTTTCAGGTGACATTTTCATCTGTTTCAATGTTATGCATATTAGTGTCTATTTCATATAATTCTGGAACCCTGACCAACAAGGCATACAGATCCTGTGTCTTTTCCATACTCTTTTGTTACACGTAGTGGTAATCCTTGTGGAGCCCTAATTTGAAAGTTATGGTTCCTGTATGAGTGAAATAAAGGTAGATACAGTCAAGCCAATAAAATCAAAAGTCCATCGTTTTTGTGTAGCTGCAGGTAGAGCAGGTGTTCAGGCCAAGATTCCCCCTCAGCCTAAGTCTGGATTTTTAGATCTACCCGATGAAGTTATAGAGACTATTATAGTAGAGTGTGTTTAAGGTGCAATCAACTGATGACAAAAACACACAACTAGAAAAAAAGTTTTTGATTTCTTTAAAATCAGTCTGCAAGAGACTATGATATTGCAAGCAGGGATACCTTTCTGCTCAAAGTTGTTCCTGAAACCTATTTTTCCATAACTTTAAGTTGTTACAAGCAAGGCATGATGTGGCCAAAGAGCTGGTTGAGTGTGTAGAGAAAATATAAAAGAGACGAAATAACTAAATTAAAGCTAGAATAAAACTCTTAATTCCCAATTTAAAGAGGTATTATTATATAATAAAGAAGCCATTGAGGCAGCTATAGCAGTGTTGTACTCTGGAAATAGAGGTTCAATTTCAAAAACTAACACTGCATGAAAATCCAATAATTCAGATAAATTCACATTAATGAGTTGCCTGTATTACAGTTTAATACACGTGAATTCATGAATGCACATAAATACAGGCTTGCTGAGTACAAAAAGTGGATTCTTGACTGTATTCATCTGTATATGCACTCTTCAGCTTAAATACAGGCAATAATCCATGTTAATACAGTAAGTATTATAGGGTTTTTATGCAGTGTAAAAACAGATATCTGTTTACTAAAATGCTTGTTCGCCACAAACTCCTTGGGGAGAAATTGTTGGGAAATGACGAAGCCACTTTACTTGAACTAAGGTGTAAAATCAATCAACAATTAGTAAACCCCTCTACAGCCAAAGCTTCCTGAAAAAAATATCAAATGTGCTTCCAGTTTCCTTAAAATAGCACTTAATAATGGAAAAATATATAACAACTCTAGTAATTATGCTGACAACATTGAAATCTGGAATCTGTAGGAAGCTGAACACATGTTTATTCACTTGGGTGTGGATTATCCCAGCAAGATTATGATGGCCTAGAAAAGGCCACAAGAACCTCTGAAAATGTCAGCAGAATTTGCAGACTTTCTACCATCAAAGAAGTCTGAAGCAATTTGAAAGTAGAGTGAAGGAAAGTTCAAGTGGAAATAGAAAATAAAAAAGTTGGTATGTAGAAGACAATGCTAGTGCTGTGTGGGAAATGTCTTTCATAAACAAAGAATACAATTTAAAATTTGACCTTTCAGATCCATCTCAGTGTGCGAAAGTTGAAGCGGTCAATTGGAAGTGTGGAGAGACTTTCCAGGATGTGAAAGGGATCAGCCTCAATTACAAGGTATTTGTGATACCTGGTGCAGTAAGGCAACTGAAATACGATGGGGCAATCATCTGGCAGGATCAAAATCCCTAAATCTGATTCAGCAGAATTCGAGGTATGTAAGGGTGCCGGAAATCGACAAGTGTGGGGCCAAAGTGAGGGCCAGCACAATCAAAGTGCGAGCGAATGTGAGGGCTTCAAGTGAGGGCTCTCACAATCGAAGTGCGAGCGAATGTGAGGGCTTGAAGTGTGGGGAGCCTTGAACCGATCAAATTCGGGCTCAGGCATACGAAAAATGAGAGTCAAAGTCGTTTTCAACGTTGAATGAAAACTTACTATCTCCAGAACACTGTCGCGGCGCAGCATAGCTCTGTGAACAGTTGAACGGCTGAGTGCGGAACGAGTACACAATGACCTGCATACAGATCATGACCCATTACATCACTTCCGTCTTTTTCGTTAACTTTTTCGTGTTTTTTAGTCATTGCATTTCAAATATCACAGACATCCTTTTATTATTAATATATGCAACTCAAGCAAGCGATACTTCTTCTGGTACCATTGTACGACTATAGCGCGACTGATAAATGTGACTTCAGTCAAACCAGTTCACGACCTGGGCTCGTGAACTCTTATACTGTTTATCCAACATGGCGTCATATGCGGAGTTTTTGTCGGAGAATTTTTGAAGAAAGAGGAAACTTTTTCAAGAAATTTTAGAGTGGCTTGTTCACCAGATAAAGTAAGATCATGGGAAAATGTATTTTTGGAGACTTGTCAGGTTCTCTACGATTGATATTTTGAGGATAAAAAAGATTCAATAGCTACTAAAACTCTGAGAAATCAGACAACAGCGGCAAGTGACAAGTTCTTTTTTACGTTTGTACTTACAGTATGCTTTTTATTTTCTCTGTACACAAATTTTGATAATCATTTCAAAAGTTCAATTGCATCAGAATATCAGGGTCATGAATGCTTGTAACCTTTACATTTGTTAACAATGATGGATATTCTAACTCAATAAAGTATGCCATTTTGGTCAACAAGCCCTTAAATATTGTTCACTGAATCAATCTCATGGTCAATTATATTGTCACAGAAATCATAGCTATAATCTCTGTGTAGTCAGCGATTGACCAGTCATTAGATAGAAATTTGACTGTCTCCTTTGTTTCATACTATATAATCGGAAAGCTCTGCGACCTTGCATCACATTCATACATTGTTTGTCTGTAGCGGAAATGATTGTGCCGTCTCTGGCTCTGAAACTTTTAAGCCAACGACTGGATGATTAGAACAAGCAATCTATCGGCGAGCAACACATCGCGACCGAATCACTTGCTGTAAAACGAATATGCATCACCGTCCCTCCCGTGGGTGGAGGGATGGTGTATGGCGCGTAATCCATGCCAAAATTAACACCTTACATTTTGAGCCAAACTTCATTCAACTCTCGCCCAATTCGACCCAACTGTGGCCGACTTCATTCAGCTCTCGCCCAATTCGACCCAACTGTGGCCAACTTCATTCAACTCTCGCCCAATTCGACCCAACTGTGGCCAACTTCATTCAACTCTCGCCCAATTCGACCCAACTGTGGCCAACTTCATTCAACTATCGCCCAATTCTACCCAACTGTGGCCAAACTTCATTCAACTCTCGCCAATTTTGCGTGTAGTCCATGCCAAAATTAACACCTTACATTTTGAGCCAACCTTCATTCAACTCTCGCCAAATTCCATCCAATTGTCGCCAACCTATCCAACTCTCACGAAACTCAATGCGAGACTCGTGAAATGCATTCGCTTTGCGCCGCGACTCGTTTGAATCATGCTCCCTAGATTACCTTTGAAGCTCAACTCATTTGATGACTCTGCATTCGTCTTGCTTTTTGAGCTGAACGCATTCGTGTCGGGGGATATTCTGTGTTTTGGGGGGCTTGGTTGGGGTGAACCATTTTTGAAATGGGCCCACTGCATGCGATTCAAATGAAGACACTTTTGAGTTGAAACAAACCACACGTGATTTAGAGTCCATTGCATTTACTTTACTTATGTGAAGGTGATTCTATGTTATGTTATCGACTCTGATTTTACTTCCAATTGACCGTGCCAGAATGTGGTTCATAGCAGCCAACCCATCATTAAAGTGACCAACTTTGCCATACAACACGAGTGCGTCATAGCGACGTCACATGACGTCATTAATATATTCAGGTGTTTTCTGTCATTGTCCTGGGGGATCCAAATATTCAACCCGAAAGTCTGTTGCGGAAGTCCAGATTTACAGTTCCAACAAAGTTATTGTTATCACATAGTCTAGCTATATAGGCCTATATAATTCTGTTGTCTTCCATGGATTACGAGTTCGTTCGCGCAAATATTGTTTCCAATCTATACAATAGCAATACATTATACCAAGCGACGGTATACCACTCGATTTCGACTAGATCCATTTTAGAAATATTTGAACTTATTTTTGTATTACATTTTTATTACCACAAATGTGATGTAAATTCTCCATTTAGAAGCAAACAAAATTATTATTATTATTATTATTACTATTATTATTATTATTATTATTATGTTATGCACTTGCTATCACTCGTGCATATATGTCGTGAATTGGTCAAAATCTCGATGTATACCGTTGCTGGGTGTGCTTTATTGCCTAATATTTCATACCGATTATTAGTCTAAGAATAAAATGATGTCATTCTTCCCATACCCGTTGAATTTAACAGAGTTTCAAATTCTGTTTTGATTTTTTTGATTTTTCTCCCCTTTACAGTAATTTTATTCTCAATGTACTATTTCCCTAACCAACTGTAGGCCTACTGTGTAAGTCTTCTCATTCAAAATGTCCTTAAACTTCATAATATTAGATGACCCATTTTTTTAATGATATGAATATTGTCTGTTAATTATAATAGAATCATAGTACCAAAGATATTGCTTTGAAAGCTGTTTCCGAAGTTAGTGTCTGAAATCTTCTCACCTTTTAATATAAATTTCCATGCATTCATACTATCTGTCTGAAATTTTTTAAGCTTAAGTTTCATATTTTTTATCATAATTGGTGATAAAAAATAACTTTGCCTGAGCTGCCCATTTAGGGATGTCATTTTCATGATAATTTATAAATAATTTCAGATCTAGAAGCTATTTAAACTGTAACGATTTGATCATTGAGGCTTACAGCGCCTCAGTTTGCCGGGCTGTCAAATCACTCCGCAATTTGAGGACGCATGCATATGAAAGATAGCTGACAGTAGCACAGCTGTCCAAAATGATAAGGTCACACATGCATTCGTCAAATTATACACCTGGCCCCTTACACCGAGTAACAATACATCTTCAAACAAACAACACTTAAGTCGCCCCGCGTCACTATGAGGAGGAAGGGTACAAAAATTAGGCCTATGTAGTAGTGCACAACCAGTACCGAACTATTGCGTTCGCACGTGGATGCGTTAGCAGTGCATAGCAACCTACTGCATGCGTTAGAGTCTTTGGGAGGAACGTGAATTTGTTAGCCTCTTTCATCACAAAATTAATGCGGTATAAGATACAAGTATGGCTTCTGAAAACTCATCAACTCCTCATGGATCAAATCGTGACAGATTAAGGCGCGCTAGACGGTTGCTGGAGATCGCCCAGAATTTGATGACAAATGATGACGAGCCAGGTGACCCAAGTGTGCATCGAGAAGTAACCGGAACACACCAAGATAGAGAACTTGCTGTCACGCCCGCGCCCAGGAGCAATGCAGTTTCTAGTATTGGTGCTGTTAACAGTATGGCTACCGGTACCGTAAGTGGAACACGAACTCCAAATGTAATCGCATCAACCACTCCCAGACCCAGTCTCAATGCAGAACTGAAAGCGTTGTTTACATTCCCTCCGGCAGGATCTGCTAGGCGTGAGCAAAATCGTCCTCCATCTGGGAAAAAGAAAATTAAGAGCAACACATGGTTCAAGCAGTTCAAGGTATAAACTACTTTGATACATAGATTTTGTTGCTAAATCGTTAAAGTCGGCAATGATGTGCCAAGTGTGTTTGAAACGGATAATCTTAATCTTATTGGACTAGGAATGTGTAAAATCCAGTGTCAGAGAGACAGTGGGTACGAACACTTTTATACGGAAACTCTTTACCGCACTTTCCCAAAACTAAGGGAAGGAGGGGCTTTTTAATTTACAGAACAGCCACAAGTAGTTCAAAAATTTTAGAGGAAATACCAATGCCAGCGTGTGGATATACAAGCCCATTTAAGAGATGATTCGTCATTAAGACAGGCTCTTGCATACATACGGCCACTCCAAAGGGACCTGGACAAAGGACAGGCAAACCCCCACTCAGAGGTAAAAAAATATACATTTATTTATTTATAAATATTGTGATTTAGAGACCCGGTCATGGAATCATCTTGTCACAGGTATGTCTGTGTTTTATGTTTTTGAGGGAAAGATCTTGAAAACCCCCTTGTAATCGTGATGTGTTTTTTAAAGGTTTCTCTCACTAGGGGGAATATCGAATGTCACCACCTGCTGCAAAACTTCTTCCTGTCTGCCTCTGCTGGAATATTAGTATAAAAACGACTGTAAAAATGCTGCAACTTTCATATCACTTCAATATTTATCAAAACTTCGTTGCGTTTGTATTTCATAATATTTGGTAGCCTCTCATCTAATATTAATTTTTCACTATTTAGTTATAACACTACACTCTTAGCCCTATAAGTTTGAATGCTGTATGTTTGTTGTTGTTCCTTTAAGGTAGTATGCTTCTCGAAAGCGAAAGTCTCAAACCTTTGCTCAAAATTTCCTGAATTAAGCTTTGGGACTTTGGGACTAGCGAAAAAAATTACCCAACATTTTGCGACATTTGAATTCAAAATGGCCGCCATTCCTGAAAATGAAATTTTGGATGATCGAAAAACTAAGCCAGTAAAAGTTTTTCTTAACAGGTCCAGCTTTACATGAACATTCGGAAAATCAGCAAAAGCGCTTTTTATTTTGTCTCTCCATTTGCAACAGATGTCAATACTTAACATTTCAATCTTTTTCCCTAATTTTACAAAAAGATTATTTAAATTTTTGAAGAGCTGTTCAATTGCGCCGAACGATTCACCTTTTGTCAATTGAAATTTTAAAATTTCTCCGTGAATATTTGTCACACAGAAAAGGGCATCATACACATTTAACCATTTCCTGTCGGTTTGTCTTGCATAGCCGATGTTGGTGGCCTACTTGAACGTGTGGTTACAGCTCAACAGTGACCCTTCAATCTTAGACATGATGCTGTCGCATATTGATCCTCATTTCTCATAAAATCACTGACATAACAGTCCACGATATTGTTTCTGCCAGGAAACATAATTTTTTCACTATTTACAATTTTCCTTAATTCCCACTCAAAAGTCTTTCCTTGACATTCGCCATCTTCATAAAATTTAGATAACCTGCGCCCGACGTCGTCAATCACGTGTGATTTTATGATCCTTTTTATTTCGGTGAAAGCGACACTGGATTCAGCTAGTGATTTTATGAAAGCGAGAAGATGCTTGGTCATTCCACACTTATGGCCGAGAGAAAATGGGATGTCGCCATCGATACGAAATTTAGTGGTTATTCCATGGTGATGAGCTGCTACATGGTGGCCCCTATCACAAGTATATACCTTACTAATTAGTAACACACAGCCATTTAAATTATACGGCATACTTGGCCGGTTATGTTAAGCGATTCCATTTTTCAATATGCTAGATTGTTTTAATGGTATCGACGTATCCCCTCAAAATAAATCTATGCATGTAGGACACTTAAGCCGTTTCAAAAACTGTCTGCATATTGGCTCAGAGGGTCCCAAAACATAAGACGTGGTAACATGTAAGTTTCAATTGTTGCTTGACTACTTTTTACTAGACAGTGAGTTTCTGTTGGTCAGTGCCGTCTGTTACAACAAGCGTTTGTACCTGTAGGCCACCTGTTGTGGTTTTAACTGGCTGCACCTGTAGTGTACAATTGAAATGTGAAATGTCAGTGAATTAACTCAACCAAAGTTTAGATGCGATTAGATAATGTTACTGCAATTAGATAATGTTAGCGTTTTCAGAAAAGTAGCAGTACACAGTGAAAACAACTGCCATTGTGGCTTCAGAAGAGATTTATAGTCTTGTATCACAATGCACTGTTGTTTCAAGAAAAATGAAATTGTGATTGCAAGCAAAGGAATAATTTTTCAAAGTCAGGTTAAATCTATGTATCGCGGTAGTCAGAGAGTCATTTTTTCGAATGGCAAGGCATGTTCTATTGACTAGATAAAATCAAGATGGAACAGCAAGCAAGAGTTAAGTCAAACTTGTTGTGATTGGAATATTTTAGAGAAAGCCAATGGTGAGTGAGTGGATAGCAGTGACCTCACAAAATATGACCATGTGAAAGACTGATCTGAGTCTTGGCATCTTCTTGAGGTTTTTTAATCTCCTTGAACAAGAGTGTGCTGCTCTTGATCTACAGATATTTTGCCATCAGTACAAGGATGATGGCATAGATAAGCCTCTGCTAAAGCCTGGTAACTTTGACATATATGTGTCAATGTTAGAAGATGCTTTCACACTAGAACAGGACGCCAGTATGAATGAAGACCGCAGCTGGTTGTGAAGAGCAAATTGAAAGGCTTCTGATGGATGACAGTGAAGATGACAGTGATAGTGATAGTTTGGATCCCGTGTTTTGTTATACCTGCTTACTGCTTTATGTAATTATCAGGACAACGTAAACTTGCTTTGTCCGTCAAATTCAAAGTATATGATCATCTCAAAGAATTAATCCAACGTGAAACCATTTTGGAAAAGAGGCAGACGACAGAGAGCTACAGACGATGGCCAAGCTTACAGGAAGTTATACCTGAAAATGTGAGCTCACTGGGAATCCCCTTTGTTGTCAACCAAGCCATACTAGCAACAAATGTGTAAAAGCTGCAAATAGACCACGGATAACAACGCGACAATGCACACACATTGAAGTGAGTATCACACTTCAAACCCATTTATATCTATCATATCGCCACACATTACGTATATGACTGCATGTTACCATTTCAATGCAGGAAACTATACAGTAATCAAATCACTCAATAATAAGTCAACCTCTCCTATTTATTTACATTAAACGTCTTCTGGTTCATACATTAGCTAATAAAAATTGCATTCTGCTGGCACCATGGCACAATCACTACACTACAAGATGAACTTTCTGATGACTCTGACAGCGAGACAAACTGGTCTAGTGCCCAAATCGAAGGCCTGACATCCCTGAAGAAAACACTGGTATACCGGTACAATAATCCTCAGTGTGCTGGTGTCATAGATGAAACCAATAAGAATGTAATCGGTAATTAATCTAAGCTGTGATTGCTTTCCAAGCTTTTCTACGCGCAACATCGTATAATGATATACTTTCCCGGCAAACGATATCATACCTTTCACACTTAACGATGTATTCTGTGTACAAGTTACAACTACAGCAGACCTCAGCCTTCATTATCAAAGAAATTCATCCATTCACATTATCCGTAAATCACAGTTCCAGTTAAAAACATGAGTAGTGGCATGTTTCAATAAAAAATTGTATATGCACTATAAAGCTCGTCATGCGTGGCGGTACCTAGTCACTTCGGCATCTCAATTTCCGGCCCGAAGTCGTTGTGGCACTGCAACCCAAGACACTTCAGCATCCCATTTCGATATTTTTTTCACACTAATTTGTAATTGACTGACCCGTCATATTCGTAAGTGTAACTTTTGCGTTCTGGCCAGTACTTTTATGGGCATTTTGTGGGACTTTTGCCGTGCCTTTTCAGCACTACTTTCAAACTTTTGCAGAATCTGCCGTTACTGCTATTGATAAAGTTGTTTCACAAATTTGATAATGATATTAAGATTTTTTCCTTATGGTTTGATATCATGTTCTCACAATGATTAAAGCATGTACGTAAATGTTGACACATGACTTGGGGCCAGAAATTAGGAAGCTGAAATGACTTGGTGACGAAACGTCGAAAAACCTGTGTGACAGGGCTGCATCTTACGGCTAAGTGTACTCCTTGTGGACACGTAGCCGGGCCGAATAACTTTTGTGCAGTAATATTCATCAATACTCTTGGTCACTGGCTATATCATTCTTTTCCTTTATAAACCAGACTGACACTCGTTGCAGATGCCGTTCCCACAATTCAACTTCGTCCATCTCCTAGGTCCTTCCTCACCGAGGTCAGGGTGCCCACCTCAGCCCACCCATTCCCTGAACTACAGCTGCTAAACTTGAACGAAAGAGATTGGTGACTCTTGCTGTCAGTTTAATACAAGAAGAAGCGAGTGCAGAGCCAACAGTTAAGCCAGAACCAAAAACCCAAACTGATGAATCACCTAGTCATCAGTCAGCCTGTTCAATTGCAATCATGTGAAATGACAAATCCTTTGTCAACTGACAAAAGTAAGTAGACTCAGATCTGTTTCAACTGACCATAGTTTCATTCATGATTGATCTGTGCAATTTTCCAAATTTATTCTACAATTTCATAGAATTGTTTGAAAAAATTTATATGACATTCCTTAATTCCTTAATAACTTTGATGCTCTTCTGAGAAATTAGATTAACAGCCTGAGACAAAGACTTTTGAAAAGTAGAAATGCAATTGTACGAAAGGTATGTAAATCATTGTATTTCAACTCAGAGATGGTAAAACACTGGAATAAATTACTCTTTGTTTAAATGTCTGCTTAAAAGGAAACCCATTGGATATGTATGTAGATATGATCAATTTTCTCTCTTTTCAACCATAATTTAATTTTGTAACTGAATTTTCATACTACAGTATTGCCTTATTTGACTTTTATATGGACGCTCAAGTCTTCACTGATGGCCCTCTTTGCTCAGTGTGCAGAGCAACAAATACATGTCATTGCTATGTATGTGGAACCCTGTATGCAGCTCCTGTGGTGTAATCAGCCATTCATCAGAAACATATCAACCTTGAATCTGCTGCTCAACTGTGCAATTCTGCTTCCTGGGAGCTTGCCACGAAAGGCTTTGAGGATGTTCAGGTATGACACATTAACATCAACAATGGAATATATCATGTAATGATAAACTTTGATTTAAGTGTGAAAATTGTGTAATAACCTAGTGAGATGGTTTTACTCTTTTGCATGATAGTTTTATTTTGCAGCTTTCAATTTATAACAAACAGGCATGTTTTTTTCAGCTTTCTAAATATCCAGTGCCACACCACGAGGACATACATGTATTTTCATCACCAAGCACTCTACATGTATGATGCTATAGCCACTGTCTTGAAAAAGAAACAGAATGCTCTGTACACTTCCCTAAGGCAAAAGGAGCTATTACTTGGTGGAGATGCAAGGTGTGATTCCATGGGTCACTCTGCCAAATATGGAAGTTATAATTTAATGGAACTCGATGTTAACAAGTATTAACTGTCCAGGTGGTCCAGGTAAACATGAAATTGATGACTGAACAATAGTGTGTGTGTTGAAGGAGGGAGTGACAAAATTTTATTATTGAAAACTTTCATCACAAATGACATTTTGTTTCATTAAAGTCACATCATGTACCGGTATGCTTTGTTCTTCCATTCACATACTTTTAATATGCTAACTGGTGGCAATTTCTTCGTGAAAGTGACAGTAGCTGTAATACAATTGTTGCATGTATTCAAGAAGAGTAACACAAATGTCATCCCAAATTTGGAACAGTGGTATTAGAGATTCATGAAGACTTCAATGGAGTTTCTTGTGTTTAAATGGCATTATTTCTTTTACCGGGAACGTGTTCCAGTATGGAACAGCATGTACCCCCATTTATCGGCACAGGATAAGTACAATGGAGGCATATGTGTCAATTTGATGTACAATGTTTGTAAACATATGTCATTCAGCAACAAGACAACATCTGCAGCCGTCTGGTATTTAGACGATTTTCATTGTCCAGTGCAGAGCTGTACATACGGAAGTTCTCCAATTGGTTGCAGATGCCAGTATGTTTATAGCAAGGTAAGCCATCAGTGTGTTCTGCTCATTTTTTGTCCACTATATAATGTGCACTTTTTGCAAGTGTTTGTTTAGGCAAAAAAAAAGAAATGTTTCTGGTCAGCGCGCGCGTCACTTGAACAACAGCGCGTCACCCTTTTTTTTCTGTTTGTGGCCGGCGGCCGTGGCTGACACCAAACCAAAATGGCTGAAGAGAAAGAGAAATTCTTTGGGGGACATGATCAGTGACTGCATGAACAGTATATATGTGACTATATTGATAAAACTATAAAACTGACCCTCCTCCCTCCCTTGAGGGAAAAAAAACATAGGGCCAAAGTCCCTGAAGCTACTATAGACATGGATACAAAATTAAGTATTTCCTTACTGTATGAAATTATCTCACTAAGGTCATCCTACGGACAAGTAAACTAATATTAAAGCTGTCTGACCAGCGGTTTTGAAAGAACAAGCAACTCAACAGTTGACAGAGCTCTGTTGAGTTATGTAGAGAATAACCTTTTGTGACACATGTATTGATGAAGAAGGTGGATATCTTTGATTAACATTGTGAGTTCTGTTTAATAAGTTGAGACTGTACATACTCAGAGAAAGCACACTGAAGAGACAAAGGTTTGAAACTTAAGAAGTTCAAGGTCATCAAAAGCATTATAAGGAATCATGTTACACTTTCATTGCACTGTTTACACAGATTGCATAATTGCTATAAATAGCACATGAGGAATCTTTATACAGCCCAGCTTTACCATAAAAACCCTATCACTTTGACCACTTTTAATTGACCACTCTATTTTTTCCTCAAAAAGTAATTTTATTTTATCCTTACCAAGTCAACCATAAATGGAAATTAGAACTTTCTCTATCTCTATCTCTATCTCTATTGACTATTTTGAGCAATTTCTTTTAGATAACATACAGGGCACAATAAATGACGGTTCAGAATATGTCAAAGTTGGGATTCAGGAAAGTTTCCTTTACATGTTTTAATCCTCCAAGATGGTAAGCATTTCACTATGAACTGTCAAAAAATGTTGAACTTTCTGATAATTCTACACTAAAATTATTTTGGCTTTGATGATTTCCTAATTAATTCAATTATTTAAAATCATATTAATTATTTTTTTCTGGGTGAATTGATAGGGTTTATACAGTACAAGAATTACATACAATGTAAGTCAAATTTTGACCAAAAATGACAAAAAAAATTCCTTAAAAATACACATTTGCATATTTCATCACAATTTGAACAAGTCTAAGTTGGGTTACCCATAGGGACCTGTATACCAAATAACAAAGCTGTCTGACCAGCGGTTATGAAGAAGAAGATTTTTACAAAAAACACCTTTTTTGGCATTAATTTGCCTATTTTCAACAATATCAAAAATTTAAAAAAATAGTTTCTCAAAATCATATTTTTAATCTACACAACAAATATCAAATCAGTAAGTACTGCGGTTCTCAAGATATTTGAGTGGACGGACGCCTCACAAACGGACATACATACATACATACATACATACATACAGACTGACGACGGACGCCGGACGGATACCCATCCCAATAGCTTCTATAGACTATAGTCTATAGTAGCTAAAAATAAAATAAAATAAAATAAAATGCGCGTCGCCGCACCATTTTTAAAGAAAGACCTGACCAGAAACATTTCTTTTTTTTTTGGCCTTATACGTGTACATGTCTACCTGTTAGATCTTGTAAGGCATATGCCACACAATGTGACACAAAACTGCACCTGACAATGTGATGGACTGTGTTCAATCACAGCTAAGATCACCGCTTCACTCAATTTCACTGACTGCGTCCAAAGGTGGCATTCAGTGGTCTAGCTGCCCCTGTCATATACATGATTTCATTAACCATTAATTTCTATTAAATAATATGTATATTAATACTTACAAACACAACTTCTCTTAAAAGTTGATTTTATGAACGTAATGGAAATTACTTGTTTGTGACTGCATGGCAATTATTGCAGCAGGAGGATACAGAGGTACAATGGGAAAATGCATTGAACAGATTTTGTAACTGGCTAAAATGAAGGGCCCTCAAGAGATAGATTCAATACTGTATTTTTAGTGTGTATGTGTGTGTGCATGCGCGCACATACATGAACAAGAGCTTTTTATTCAATATCATTTCCATGTTTGTTTTTTTCAACAGCAAACTCCATGAAGTTGAAGTGAATGGGGCAAGATTGTTCTCATTCTACACAGATTATGCTCACTAGGCCAGAGATATAAGCAAAACAGAAATGTGGCTCCTTAAGCTAATGAAGTACAGGTTGAATACAGTCTCGGTTGTATCATTTTTATAATTGCATGATTTAGGAGTTTTACCCCCAATGAAGAATGAGAGCAGACTGGTTGCAAGGGTAAGAACTGTGCATTTCAAACTTTTCATGTAGATATAAAATATAATTATAATACTTTTTAAAATTAGAAATTGGAATTAAAGTGATACATCAACCCGATGTATCCCGAATCCAGGAAGATTTAGCTAGAAGAGAAAGAGAAATAAAGGCTAATTAAAATCAAAGTGAGACTTGAGTGGACACCGTGGGTCATCAGTGTATTAGGGAGATGTGTAGATATTTCATGGATAGTGTTTGACCATTGCACATTAAATAAGGAATTGTGTGTTAACACAAATCCAGTTTGTAAGTCCACGAAGCTAGGCTGCCTGCAGAACAACATGTCCCGAAGTCACTTTGCATTGCTGACGTAGACATCTTATTACTGGCTATCTAACTACTCATCTGCTGACGTAGACACCTTAGCATCCGCTATCTTGCTACCAATCTTTCTTGCGCACGGCACTTGACCTAATCCTTGCTGCAAGCTTCTGGTCCAAGTTCATTCATTCTAGGCCATCAGGCTGTCTGCCAAGCTATCCCGCCACCAACCCCATCTCCTCCTTGGTTCCACTAGTCTGCTTCCCACTGTGGGCCGTCCATTGCATGTACCCCCACTCAAGAAGGTGGTCTCCACCGGCCCGGTGGAACCACTTTCACTTTCGGCTTTCCAAAGGTCTGCAATCACAACTTTGCAACCCAAACCTTTGCCCAGGAAGCAGACTGGCGGAGACCCCTCACCCAATCTTTGAGTTATTTTGTGCTTAGTTTTGAAATGGTTTTTGCCTAGATTTTACTTTCATAGTTTTGCTTGACATTGTATTTTCCGTAGTTAGGTTATCACTGCTTTGTATTTGTCCACTGTTGCTTATTAAATTCCTTGAACACCATATCCTGTGTAGCGGTGTGTGCTTACAAATTATTTTTGTGAGTTAAGCGTACTTAAGTGCGTCTAGCTGTTAGTTTGGTAATTATTTAATTATGGAACAGCATATGTTCATCAGACAGGCGATCATTAAATGTGCACACTAATTTAGAATGTAAGGCTTAGATTTCTATAGAAAAACTGGATATACAAAAAATTTTGAATTTGTTTGGATGCATTATTGATTCACTTGAAATCATCATCATAGACAGCGAGCCTCATTGTGCTCACGTTTGTGGTTATAATCTGACATAGAATGCAATTTAAAAAGAGGATTTTCATTGATAAATAGCATAGAGAGTAGTAGTCTCTCTGTACAGACTGTTAGTGACAAAGAAATGTCAATACTGTCATACACAAATTATAGAGTAGGTATTTAATGTGAATAAGAAATCTACAGGCTTACTGACCATTTTCAAGACTGAGAACAAAGTGTACTGAGAAGTGGAGAACTGTATCACACATGACAATTTGTGTAAACATTTATTATTCTCAGTCTTTGGCACAAAACATCACTTAACAGTGGTGAGAAAGGGGATGACTAAATTTATGACCGATAGTCTACTAATGATAAATGAACATGCATTTCTGCTTATTGGAAATGAGTGTTATTTGTATTGAAAATTATTTTTTTTCTATTCAAATGTCACATTTATGTGTGTGAATTGAAGGCTGCAAATATTGGCTTATGATCACTGAAATAAGATTGAAGTACATGACCTTCAATGGGATCAATATTGGTGTAGATGTGATCAAGGCATGAATTATAATCAGTTGTTGGAGAGTGTATCAGCTGTTTGTAATCATATTTTTCTATCATTAACTGTAATAGTTTCTGTTTTCTGACAGAATTGTCTTGCATATCTACATTAAAATCACCGATTATGACAATTGGGTCATTGGGATGAAGTTTAAGATGCAGGTTAAAAATCGCCTTTTCAAAAGTTGAAATTACAGTATTTGGATTACAATATACAATAATTTGCAAGATACCAATAGGTGTTTGATACTTTGATAGTGTGAATTCAATGCCACCATAATCAATGCTTTGTGGTGTTTCAAATAGCCATGTCTGGAGTAAATAACAGTGCCATGTGCTGATCTCTGATTTCCTGATGATGACCCATCATGTCTGTAAGTTACATAGCCTGGTAAGTCATAACTGGAACTATCATTTGGGGACAGTTTTGACTCTGTACAAATTATCACATCTGCAGCTGTTAAACTGTAATCACATGCAACATCTTCATAATGGGCATGTAATGATCTCACATTTTGATGTGCAACTACAAAATAGGTCTCATCGTATTTGTAGGGAAATTGTAAATTTGGTTGTAACATTGCTTCAGTGCGTAAACGATTCATTTCTGTTTGAACATCACTGCTGACTGTTATATTTTTTGGATGCAGATTCAGAATATGAAGACCTTCTAGATGAGTTACACGACTCAGTGCAACATAATGTAGATGATACTGTTTTTTGTTTGGCAGATCTACAACAACCTGTTGGAGTGTGTCACCTTGTGAACGGTGTATTGTTTTCGCACTAGCTGGACGAATAGCAAATTGTTTTCGTAAGACTTCAGCATTTTTATAACGACCTACTTTGAACTGTCTTGATATTTTTTGTATTGGAGTCCACTGAGCTTTGATACCACTGTGCAGTAGATGTTTCTTGTCATGACGTGTTTTGCGGCCTACAGACTGATCATCAAACTCAATCCACAAATTGGTGACATTGTTGTTATCTAGTATATCAATGAATCGGATTATTCCTGATGCACCATTTATGAGGCCATCTTCAACTGATAAATTTATGCAGAGGTCAATTCTCTGTCCAATGGCAATATGCAATGTATGTTGTAAACCCATTGTCTTTTGAGCTGCTTTTGGAACACTCTTTAGTATTTTAGTTTTAACAGCTTGATCAACATCACCAATAACTGTGTCTACTGCTTCAGTGGTTGTCTTAAATCCTGTCAATTTGTTAAAGGCTAGGATGTTATGTGAATCAACACTGGCATTGCTGTAGAAAATGTGGACTATGTCAGTAACATGTTCTGTAGTTTCATCTTCATAGTTCAATTGCACAATACGAGTCTCAAGGTATTTAATGTCATTGTCTGTATGGTTTCCTTCTCGAAGTCGGTTTAGTAACTGAGCAAAGTTTGCATCATCTTTTTGTCTCATTATTTCTGTTAATTCAAACATTGTAAAACATTCTTGCCAAAGATTTGTTGCTAAAGGCCCATAGTTCACATTTAGATCTTGAAAAATCCAACCATCAAACACAGGTTTGAGTTGAAACAAATCACCACTACTAATGATACTGACACCACCAAACAACTTCTTGTTACCCATTATTTGCTGCAGCCGTAGATTCACATAATTGAACATGCCCATTACCAACCATTGAGATTTCATCAATAAATATTACTTTCAGGTTTCGATACTTTGCTTGCAATGTATTGAGCTTATCTGTTGAGAGTGCTCTGTAGTGAAAACCTTGACTAGCAGGTATTTGAAGTGCACTGTGAATAGTAGTACCACCAAGATTGTATGCAGCTTTTCCAGTTGGTGCCATTAGAATCATTGTGATAAGGTCAGGGTTTTCACCTGGTAGACTTCCAAGGTATCGTAAGAGTGCTTGGTATATTGCTTTGACTACCATAGATTTGCCAACTCCTGCTCCACCTGTCAGAAACAGACATAACTGAGCATCTTTAGTTTTTACCCAATTGAGAATATGATAAAATATTTCTTTCTGTTTCTCATTTAGTTTCCTTACAAGATTATGGAAATCCTGCTTGTTCATTCTGGGTTGCTGTAAATCCTCAATGTATGGGTTATTGACAGCAATACCTAGGTCTTGACCAATATCATAATTTGAATGTTCAGGTTTGTCTGGATTGAAAGATGCATAGCCATTGTTTTCAATTGAACCCTGTTAGCATCTTGTTCATCATTGTGTATTGCATTAGGTGCTACTGTACTCACAGCATTATTTTGTTCAGCGTTTTCATTTGCAGATTCTCTATTGCTTGCTGGAGAACTTCAGCATTATGTTGGTATTGACATCTCTTTGCATCTATGTCTGCCTTCAACTGCATATATTTCTCTTGATATGAATCACAATTCTCAATGAGTTCACTTTCAGATTTCCAAGGATGAAACAGCATTAATAGTTCTCTGTAATGATTCTCAGTCTGTTAGTTCTTTTGCTTTGTGGAAGTTAACATATCTAATTACTTTACATTTTTGACGTTTTTTGTAGATCAGTCCACCAACTTTGTATGAAACATGTGACTCAGATGATGGTTGTACAAGTTCATCATCAACATTGTCATCATAGTGGTTTGTTTGATTATGTTTTGTGTCATCTTTGTGGAAGTCAAACCAAGCTGCAAAATCTGCCAGGCACCATGCCAAGAGAGGTTTTGGGCGACGTTGGTACTTTTTAATGAGACTGTCAGTTTCTATGTCAGTTGATTCTGGAGGCATTCCTTGAATTTCACAGAGTGGTTTCAACAAAATTGTGCGACTGTCTGGTGGTGATGTATTAATAAACACAAAATCACGTGTAGCACGGCGCAGTGACATTTGAAGTACCAAATATACAGCTTCTTGAGCACTCACTTCTACATGGTTAAGAAACTTATTTCCAATATGTCTAACTCTGTCTTTGATATCTTTATTACCTTCTCTTGCTTCCTTGGTGGCACGCTCTAGTAGGTTACTCATACCTCGCTGAGCCTTACTTATGTATGACACAATGTACATCGCACATGCATATGGGTCTAGAATAAACTGAATATCCATATTTGCTCTCCAAGCTTGTAGTAATGTTAAATTGTAACTATTAATTCTGATCATTTGGTGTTCTCTTGAGAAAAACCTTGTCAGTTGCAAGAGATGAGCGAATAGCATCAATGTATGTTTGCTCATCAAGTTTGAGTTTGGACAGAAATTCCTCAAATGTGATATCATCACCCATACACATATTATCCAATTCCGCCTTTATTTTGACATAGTGCTCTTTCAGTTGATTTTGTGTTTCCTCTGGACAATCAGATTCAAGAGGAGTCAGTATCATTGTTTTTGGCATTGGTGGCAATGGGAAGCCAAATCTACAGACACATTGTCCCTTCTTTTTGCAGGTTTTGGCATGTCTATGTATTGCAGGTTGATCAGATTTTGCAGTGTCTCATCATCAGAATTCATTAAATTTTGACAAGAGATGTATCTGTCAATGAAGTCAGTGATTGTATCATTATCATCTTTATCATACTGTGGAGCATCTTTGATCCATACCAGCATATGAATATGTGGTGATCCTCTCTGTTGAAACTCAACTCGATAAAAGCTATCTGCTATTTCACCAATAGGATGAAGAGAACTCTCTAAGAAATCATGAAGAAATCGTTGTACAGAATAGTCAAAATGTCTTGCACAAGTCACAGGATCAGACTGAATCAATTCACATTTGTCTTTCCAAGTCATTTGACTAATCTCTTCATCAGTGTATAATTTGTGATGCACAGTTTGTCCAAGTATTCGTAGTAAATGATGCCATCGAGTTTCTGCAGCAGAAAATGAGAGGAAAAATGTGGGTAGTCCTAGCTGACGAATCATTGCAAATAAATCTCTTTTTGCTTTTTCCCAATATGGTGGTGATCCTCGGACAGTTCTCAAAATTTTGTAACCTTCATCAAGATGCAACACATTTTGTACTTGCTCATGAGATTGGAAAGAAGCAGCTTTCAATTGTTTGCCTTCAATTTACATTTACGCAGAGATAATGTAGCTTTGTCTTGTATTTGCTTTACTTGTAATTTCTTAAGTTTGAAGAAAATGTTCGGCACTGATTTAGCAACTCTCCTGTCTGAATGTCTTAGTTCCCATTTACATAGTGTACTGTAATGTACAGGTACTTTGTCTTTGGTCTAGGTTGGCCAGCAAATATTGTAGGAAATGACAACTCTTCAGAATATTTATCTTGAAACAAACCCATCGGTTTATTGCGTTCTCCT
Source organism: Ptychodera flava (assembly GCF_041260155.1). Lineage (NCBI taxonomy): Eukaryota > Metazoa > Hemichordata > Enteropneusta > Ptychoderidae > Ptychodera > Ptychodera flava. The sequence continues at coordinate 34,904,316 of NC_091938.1, forward strand.
GGAGCATAGCAGTATGCACCATCATTGTCAATATCAGTTGTTTCAGGTGTAAGTAATGTATCAAGATTTCCTGTAGCACGGTCATCTATGTTTGTCACTTCTGTCCACTCATCATCAGATTCTGTGTCAGATGTTACATTTGTTTGCTCTGGCAAATTAGGACAGTCTTTTGTGTTACTTGTTTTATTTGTGTCATTTTCAGTATTTGTTGTTACATGTAATAGATTCTGGTGGTTCTGATCCCTATTACTTGTAATTTGTGCTTTGTTTATGTTCAGTTCACTGTCAGCATTATCTGTGGTATATGTAATAATCTTATCAGTTGTGGCAGTATGTGTTACTGAATGATCCGAGTCATTTTGATTTATACCTGTATGACTATCTGATCTGTTAGATTCATCTGTGCATTGTGTATCATCAGTTGCAATTTGTTTATCAGAGTTGTCTTGAGGTAAAAATTCTTTCCATTCTTGCTGTTTATCTTTAACTACACCAAAATGATTTGTGTGGGGTGAGATAGTGACATTTTCAGACTTGTACAGACAAGAATTTTGTACTAGCCACTGTGCAGCATCAACAACTTTCTGTGGTCTAATATTTTGCACTTGATATGCATGTTTATAACTTTGTTTTCTTTTTAGCTTTAGTGGTATTGTTTGAGATGCATCTAATGGGCGTGGCAATGTGTTAACAGTTGTAGATATATCACATGGTACGTTTACAACATTCCCTCGTAATGAAGTCTGTTGTCCTCGAGGTAGCTCTCTCAACTGCATAAATGGAATACGTAATGCAACTAGTCTTTCTTCTAATGGATGAAGTGCAAGCTCTTTTGGTAAAGTTGGAAATGACATGTTGTTATGCACTGCACATGGAGGAATGTTGCCCTTTTTCAAATATGAATAACATGTTGAGCAAAGCCATTGCACATCATTATCATCATGTGTTATCCTGAGTCTAGTTATAAGTGGTAGAGTGTCTTTGATATTGTTGTAATTAATCAAAGTTTTTCTGTACCAGAGCTGACTACAACATGCACACTTATAGTGAGGTCCATCAGAAATACTTTTGTGAATATTCTATAAGTTCTTGCACATTCAGTTGTGTACAGTGTCTTTGGTTCTGTTTTTGCCTGTTGTCATGTAAACGTTCTTTTGCTCTGTAATTTTCATTGGTCCGTCTTTTCATCATAGCAATGGTGTTTCTTACCCTTTCCTTTTCACGATATGCAATGTTCAGTCTGGATTTTCTCATTGTGGTAGCATTTGCTGCTTTCTCTTTTAGTCTATGAAATACATTTAATCGCTTCTTTGACTTTGAAATTTTATTTTTCAGTCTTTCTTTTTGTTTGTAGTGGGCATCAATTCGTCTATTTTTCTTGAATAAAGCGTTGCTGATTTTCTCTGTACAAATGTATGCCTCATCTAAACGTCTGTTTTTCTTTCGAATAACGTCTTTCTGTTGTTCTTTTGCTTTATATCCTTTATCTAAACGCACTGCTCTCTTTCGAATTACATCTTTCTGTTGTTCTGTTGCTTTGTATTGTTTATCTGTACGCACTGCTTTCTTTCGAATTACATCTTTCTGTTGTTCTGTTGCTTTGTATTGTTTATCTGTACGCACTGCTTTCTTTCGAATTACATCTTTCTGTTGTTCTGTTGCTTTATATTGTTCATCCAAACGCACTGCTTTCTTTCGAATTACATCTCTCTGTTGTTCTGTTGCTTTGTATTGTTTATCTGTACGTACTGCTTTCTTTCGAATTACATCTTTCTGTTGTTCTTTTGCTTTGTATTGTTTATCCAAACGCATTGTTATCTTGTACATGGCCTGATTCTGTTGTTCTGTTGTTTTATATTTTTTATCTAAGCGCACAGTTTTCTTACGAATTACATCTCTCTGTTGTTCTGTTGCTTTGTATTGTTTATCCAAACGCATTGTTTTCTTGTAAATGGCCTGATTTTGTTGTTCTTTTGCTTTATATTGTTTATCTCTGCGAATTGTTTTCTTTCGAATTAAGTCTTTCTGTTGTTCTGTTGTTTTATGTTGTGTATGGCAACGTTTAAGCTTTTTTCGTATTTGATCTTTTTCTTTCTCTGTCATTTTATAATCTTTATCTGAACGAACACATTGTTTTCGAATTTTGTCTTTCACTTGTTCATTAGCTTTGTAAGTTTCATCTATCCGCTTGGCTCTTTTTCGAAATAAATCTGCCTGTTGCTCTTGTGCTTTGTTTTCTTCATCACATCGTTTTCTTTTCTTTCTAATTAAATCGGTTTCTTTCTCATTTTGTTTGAAATTTGGATCAGCCCTCTTTTTTTGAATCCATTCTCTCTTGCACTGCTGTCTACATGTAGGAACTGTGATGGAACTTGAAATGGGTTTCAGAAAATCATAATGTCCACTGTCTGGCATGGCATTTCTATAAACAAGATGGATAATTAATGGTCCATTGATATTGCCAACAGTGTCTATGGGTTATTTGCAGGGTCCAGATGTACTTGGATACATACATTATACACAATAGCAGCTGCAGTCAACTCAATATGACCTGCATATGTAGCTAAACCTGGTTCATGTCTGCTCATATAGTGTGCATATTCCTCTTTCGTTTGGATATGCCACCTTGCATATTCAACTTTGATTACATCTTTATAATCATCCCAATGTGTAGTTAAATAATCAATAACACCAAGTCTGATTTGTATGTGGTAATCTTCAGTATTGTAGATCCCATAACTTATAGCACGATATAGACAATTGCCATCACCTCTGATTGAGACAATCTCATATTGGCTTTTTGGGGAAGACCTTCGGCTCTCCATGTATAATTTCTTTGCAAGGTTTGATGCTTTTTGACTTTTCTTTTTTGTTTTCATATTTGTCAGTGTACTTCTAAATGTCAAGTTCAATTAAATATATAATGCACGTAATATTAAATGTTTATTGTCAATGCCTTCACTATCAATGATAGTTCAAAATACGTGCATAGGTGAACTATGAAAGCTCAGTATTTCTAGAAAGTATTCAGAAGGTACTGTTATTGGATATTTCAGAAGAGTACTTTCAGAATGTGCTTTGGAATACAATTCAGAATAATATTCAGACACTCACTATGTGAGATAATACTCTGTATATTCTAGAACTAACAAGCTCTGCTTGTTAGTATGTATTGTCAATGTCACTGTTGGATGTTGTTGTCAAATGTCTGTGTACTAAGTGTGTGTATTCTGATTTATTTTGGCTCTTTTTTTAATTAGGAGCTGCAGTAAAGACACAGTGAATACCAGTACTGCAAAAGAAAGAAAAATATGTCAGAGATAGGTTGTCTAGCTATGATTCACTAAAATGATTTAAATTTCATATTAAATATTTTGATTTTACATTCAATGCACATTATGCATTTCCTCTGCGAACAACATTCTCCCAATAGCCACTGTAAAACTAAAATCAGATGCGATTCTTGATCAGTGTGATTATTCTAATTCAGCACAGATTTGTGCAATTCTGACATATAAATCCAATAGGAAACTAATACACCATTATCAGTTGACGTTTCAATTGCAGCTGGACTGCACAAAATTCACAATCTTTGTACAAAGTACCAACTACGTTATCATCACCACAAATATATGCATCTGAAATATCATCAGAATAATTTGCAAATTGTTCAAAATTTTAGAACACTGCTAAACAAATATGGACTAAAGAAATAAAAAATACACACTAAAGATGGGCTAAATTATTGAAATGAAATAACATACCAGTAATAAATATGCATATGTTGAAACAAACTGTGGACTACACTTCATTTTTCAACATTTTAAACTGAAATGTTTAGCCATAATTTGAACGCCACACTATGACACAGAGGGGTAATTTTAAAATTCGTTTTACAACCGAATGAAATTCATCGACCGTCATATCTTGAACATAGAAATGCCTTGCTATATTGTGAATATTTCCGGTGGCGATAGCCCACTGTCCGTGCACCGCTGTACAATGGTCGGAAAGAAAAATGCGCCAGTTACATTTTGCAACACATGGGTTATAAACGTTTGATAATTGTTGTTTATTTAGAAGTGTTAAATGTCTTACATATTCTTTGCCCCATTTCCGCACGCTCGTATTTCTCTTGACATTGCGTTTACTGAGAAAATTTACCTCATGGCCCCTATCGACATGCCGAAGGGCAATCATAGCAAACGATTACGTCTTACGATATCTTGTACTATGTAATGTCGAATGTATTGGAAAGCGTGCGGAAGAACGCTCAATCTGATTGGGCATAACAAACGCCATTGTGTTTAACGGCGTGGTCTACAAGTTCTATCGAGACATTTTGGCAAGTTTCACGATATCAGTGAAAATACAAGATATAGTAATTTACTAAAGTGAAACCAGGAGGGTCATTTGTTTTCAGACTCGGTATGTTAAAATGAAAATATATCCTAGTTTGAACCAAGTAAACACCACATTTCGCTTACTCCGCTATGTCCGTGACGGCACAACCTTACAGGGGCCCCCGACTCGTACTCCACAAAAGTTACGATGCCCAAAAACAACCAAAAATTCTCGCAAATCGGGGTTGAACTTTCAGTTTCCACTATAAGAATCATTTCAATCGAAGTGTGGTAGAAATCAGGGGAACGGTTGTTTTTAATGCACGCCCAAGCCCTAATTGTAAAACAATGGCGTCGTCATCACGCGACTAACATTTTTCGAATGAACTCCGTGAATATTGAAAACACTATTACAGTCGATCCCTCGTAAATTTAGATACTCTTTTTAAACTAGACCATAATTAGGGCCCATACTGTATACTCGATGTGTGGTGAGATGTTGCCACACGTTTTAACACGACTTATCAGTTTTAACACGACTTATCAGTGACGTGCTTTGGATAACCTTCGAGGCCGTTTCTTTCCGCACACAGCTTCTCACAATCTCACCTCTCATTCACTCACAGTTATTATCGGTACACGCAAAGTTAACACATGCTCTAAATACGGATACAAAAATAAACCTCTTACCGAATGTCGTACTGGCTCCACTGGTCTGACTGTAGATAGACGTAGCAGGAACTGAATTTCGTAGCGACACACAGAAAGTATGGCTGCCCGATGCACGAGGTTGAAATGCCAACGATGCTGAAGTTGGACTCAGTTTCGGATTCGGTTTCGGATTCGAATAACTGAGAATAGTTTTATATGATTTATCCTCCAGAATTGGAGATTAAAGAAACTACAGAAATGGCCTTTTCTGCTTCATATCTGGACATTTTACTTGAATTTGACTCTAATGGTCACCTTTCTACTAGGCTATATGACAAGAGAGATGATTTTAACTTTAGTATCATCAATTTTCCACACCTCATAAGTAATATTCCACTCTCACCAGCTTTAATATGGGGTATACATTTCCCAGCTTATTCGATATGCTAGAGCATGCAGTTCATATGGTGATTTTGTAAAGAGACATGACCATCTCTCTTTCAAACTATTAAATCAAGGTTACACCAGAGCAAGACTTGTCTCTACATTCAAACGCTTTTTGGCAGGTATCGCAAGCTGGTAGATAAATACAATATCTCTCTTCATCAAATGATCACTGATGGCATCGGTGACATTGGGCCTTAGTTAGTGACCACTACCTATCTGACTTATAGATTGATATATGGCGGGTGCCACATGTGGGGCAGGATGCGCTTACCATTTTCGAAACACCTGACATCACTTCTTGGTCTTCTGGCCAGAGGTCCATATATCTTTCTTTCATGAATATGACTTTGTTTGTGTACCGTCTATTTACTGTCTGTTCTGTGCTGTTTTGTGTCTGTTTACAACTATTGTCTTGCGAATTCCGACCTACTGTCATTGGATTATGGAATGGTATGTTTGCGATTATTATATTTCAAGCTTATGTTATTATTTTTTTGAAGAATATAATAACTACTGATACACAAGGAGATATTTTAACTAGATGAAATTACTGCACAAATAGCATGTATTTTATCACATAAATGTAGCATGTATTTCATGACATAAATGTTTCATATATAATCATAATTTATAAAGTTTAAAAAATCAAAACACTTTAGGCAGTAGAGCAAGGAACTGTAATGCATGACTACACAAGACAAAACTGCTGAAAAATCAGTCAAAAGTTACAACTTTTGAGCTGTCCATCTCAATTATGGGCATTATGCAGTTCAGACTATTCAAGCTAACAGTACTACGCACAATTCAAAGAAATGCATTCAATGCTATCTTTATTACGCAACATATTAACTGATAGTTTAGTCCGAGAGTTTAGTATGGTACAGTCAAAATGCAATTTATGTAAAACAACATCAATCAAAACATCAAATTAATACAACATATTAACATTAAACCATGTGACACACATTGTGACATATAAAATGATTAAAGTATGTTTTTGTAAATATTGTTTTCCTTGCTCGACACTTCCTTTAAAGTTTAAATTAGAGTCCTTTGAAGCTTTCTGTCATTTCTATTTTTTAACCATTTTACTTGTGAATATATGCACACAATTTATGCCATGAAATATATGCATTGTTTTCATTGTGATCTTATTTCACTTTGTCTAGTGTGATTAGATATTATTTAGCTGAAAAAAGGTCCAGGAGAAGTAAGGAAAATCCAGTATTCCACAGTGTAACAATTGGCTGAAAATATAAAATTTCTTTCAGTCTCTCGAATCCGTAACTGAATCCGAAACCGTGTCTAACTTCAGCATCGTGAAAGGCCTTACTGGTTCTGACCACTAGATGGCACCGCAAACACAACTTTACGAACCCCTTACTGCTAACGTACACTCCTATGAGAAAACTCACTGAACACATTTTTTATTTTATTGAAAAAAAATAATCACACATAAAACAGTATTCATGGTGTAGCATTATTTTAAAAATAATTGTTTCTTAACTATGATGTTTCTACAAGCTGATAAAAGTATGGCCATCACATTTGCTTAAGAAGTTCTTGAGTATACTGGTAGTCTTATTACAAAAATTCATTAAATATGCAAATTAGAATTAATTAACCAAACTTACTAAACTTTTACCATAGTTATGCTACAGGGTAATTAAGTATGTGTACAGTCACATCAAATTTGGTTCAATATTTCTTGAGATATAGCCCTATGGCAAAAAAGTCATAAAATATGCAAATGAGCAATTAATTAATAAGCCACACCCACCAAAATCTAATCAGATCTAAGTCTCATCATGATAATACCAAATACCAAATTGCATGACATTGGACCTAAGGGTTCTTAAGTTATGAGTGGAACAAAATCTGTCTACGGACGGACGGACGGACGGACAGACGGACGGACGGACGGACGGACGGACAGACGGACACACACACAGACATTGTGGCGACATAGGACACCTTTGGTGCTTCGCACCACGGTGTCCAAAAATGTGGGCAGAAATCTTCTCCTTCACAGCTGATCCGACAATTTTAGTATGTGTAGTTTTCCAGGATGAATTATTTCAGTTTTGTTCAAATTGTGCACACATTAAAATGTAATTTTTTAAGGCTATTTTTATCTTTCTTGGTCCAAAACTTTTTTTCACCAAAACCACATATTTGATAGCTTTACAGGATGATATAGATGTTCAAACATGACTTGCTGTAGTTATGATGAAATGTACAACTTAGTATTTTTGGGCTTACTGTTGCAAGCTTTGGTCAAAACTTTTTTTCTCTCAAAAGCTACTTCACTGTGATAACTTTGGTATTTCGTGGACATGTTCCAAGTGATGTTTAAGTGGGATTTGAATTATAAAAAAATTGTATTTTGGGGCAATTTTGCCATTTTGTTAAAAAAATAGTTTCTCAAATACTACTTAGGTGATAGCTTTGACTATTGGTAGGGAAGATCTTCAGGTGGTTGGAAAGGCTAGAGCGTCAGTTATAAATTTCAACAAAACTATTAAAATATAAAAGTAGTCAACATTCTTTGTGGAATAAAAAAACTAGACATTTGGGCACAAAGGCATTGCAGAGTTATAGCCTGTTAAACTTCTGAAAAACTGACCAAATAAGAAGTTGGGGAGTCTTTAGTGTATTAACTATGGTAGAGGTCCCCTAGCTTTTAATAAAATGTTTGAAAAGGGAAAGTCATTATTTGCTGGTTTTCAGGAAAGTTTGACAAGGCGGTGCTGGCATTCAGAGTGAGTGACTGCTATTGTAAATGCATTTTTAGATTCTTTGAGTGTCAAAGAGGTGTCAAAAGTGAGATTAACCAAAAAAACTGCTCTATGACTTCAAAAGAGGGGTGCAAATAAGGCTTGTTTTCAACATTTTTGACAGAATAACAGTTTTCCTACATAATTGTTATACCAATTTAATCCAACTTTGAAATGAGATATGGACATGGAATTTTTACAGCCTATTAACAAGGTTACAGATAAGATTTGTAGGCACAATTTTCCTGTATTTGAAGTACTTTTGTGAAAAATCCATTTTGAAATTTGAAAGAATTTTTAATAATTTTTTGATATGTAAACCCATGTAAAATCATAAAAACAAATTTTATTTACAAATCCTGCTGTACAAATCTTACAAGAAATGGTGTCAACATATTTATAACTAATTTGGTAATATTAATACAATCCAATTATTATTAAATTCAAATATGTAAAAAAAATATGAAAAATTAAATTTAATATTTACTGGTGTCATATTTCAAAATCATGGCTGCAAATATACAATTTTCGTATTTTTTGGAGAAAGTATTAACTAAGGGAGTTATCCTGAAAATTTTAACTTAATATTTTGATTCTAACACTTGAAACTTGACATTAACTCAGAGAAAAGAATTGATGCGAAAATAGCCTTTCCAACCACCTTAATGTGACATGTAAAAATTATGATGAAATTGTGTATTTTTGCATCTTTTTTTGCCATTTATGGTCAGGCCATCATGAAGTGAGCAATGAAAGATTTCCACCTTCTTTATCAACACGTGTCACAAATAGTTATTCTCTATGTAACACAGCGAAGGTCTGTCATCTGCCACTCAGTTACTTCTTTGTTATGTTTTAACTTGCTTATGCTTTAATAATAAAATGATGATCTTTTGTGAAAATTTTCTCTGAGTCTTTCAGAATATTTGAACCCTCTTCTACGATGTAGTTATTGAGCTCACAGACAAACTTGAAATATTGCCAAGTGTATTGTGAAGGTGATTTCTGTACATGAAGTGTTACAGCTGGTATATTTACACCAACCATTCTAAACAGGTAGAATAGTCAGTAAATGGTAGAATTTATTTTATGAGCCAGAGCTATTGATTTGTAGCATCTATAGATGCTAATATGTATTGCGTGCTTGAAAGGTGCAGTAAAAGAAATAGCCGAAAGTTGAAATGGTGCATTTGTAAAGTGAATTTGAGCTGGTATGATGTGAAATGTGTGTCAGTCACAGCTGAAAACGTACTACCCCAACCTACCTTACGAGGGTTTCCCAGATAGGGTGACGCCAACATTGTGGCTCTTCTGTGCTTTGATATTGAAATTGAAACACTACTCTATGAGAAGTTTACTGGCTGATTCGCCACATCAGGAACAGTAGTGGCAATGGTTTCACAAGAAGAAGCAAAAATGTCCTAGCATACCCATTGATGTCTTTATTTTACTGTTTTAGTCAGAAGCTTGTCGCTATCCAGGGTGCTCATAATGCTCCACAACCCACCATTGCTGCAAAGTTGCGGCAACACTAAGCATATGGAACTAGTCGTATCTCTTTTCGTAATGTGACATGTTCTGGCGAATTGTGACATGGAATAAGCATGTGGCATGTTTAAGAAATAAATTTCTCAGTTGTCAGTTGATAAATGTACAAATAGTTCTTATATGTGGGAGAACTTTCGAGAAACGTCAGATTTGGCCGGTAAACCTGTCAGATTTGTAAATCTAAGCCATCCAAGCACTATTATGAATGGTTCAGCCATATGCATTCTTATTCCAGTATCAAATTTAAACAGAGAATTTTTATCAAGACATCTAAATAGGCTGTACGTGAGTGGAAGCTGTTTTATTCCAGTATCAAATTTAAACAGAGAATTCTTATCAAGACTGTGAGTGCAAGCTGTTTATATTTGCTTGAAAATACTTGGTATAGGTAGCCCCTTATAGGATGTTCCTGAAATTCACTTGTGATGTTCACTTGTATTAAATTGTCCTTCATCTACATGCCTACGCCATGGACTGCTGCTCCACTGAGTGACTCAACACGCTCTTTGATCAGCACCCTATGTGATTAAATACAGTAATGTAAAGGTGTTGAGCCACACTTGTATTCTAATCACATCCTATTTATACCACTGGTGACAATTTGATTCCAGTCTAGCTTAGTTTCAGCATAGCTGTCAGTGAATAGTTATAATGAGCATTTGTCTTCATATTCAGATGCAGATCAGAATTCTTTGCCAAGATTTTCCATAAGCTGGAAAAAAACAGAAGTGAAAACTAAGTTATGTTTGACACCAGCTGGGCTGACTGATGGTAGTTGCTTTTGCTGGCAAAGGATTTACAGAGACATTATTGTCTAAATATGTTATTAAGACCATTTTAATCTTGTGTTTTCTTTTGTCGTGTATTGAGTGATTTCTTTTCAAACCTATTTGGTTTGAATTTTATGAATTTTTTAAATATCAAGTTTTAACAAAGAGACTTTTTTTTTATTGACAATTAGCATAATTCTCTGGGTGGGGGGGGGTGTTGCACATATCTGACTGTGTTGAACTTCCGAAATACTATTTACATTGCAGAATTTGTACGGCAGTATGGGAAAAAGAATGAGTCATGGACACCAACTTCTGAGGAGAAATGAATAAGGTTTTCATGGATGCTATTGGTCTGGCAAAGGAACAACTTGGCTTGCGCATAAAAAATCCAAAGGATTTCAGAAGAAAATACAGGGGGACGTATAGAGTTGGCGCTGTATGTCCGTGAGTCTGTACGTCCACACGTCCACGCAGATATCTGAGACATACATTAAATTTCATTTAAACTAGGTACATGGATAATACACACTGAAATACACATGCACTTCCATTTTCTTTGGGGTGGCATGGTGCTAATTTGCATAATTAGTGATGTTTGAAAAAGAGGTCTTTTGGGAGAGACTGGGCCAAATTTGATGAAACTCCGGATGTGAAGTGCTCTAAAAACACACAATAACACATGTCAATCTTGTGTCAATTAATTGCTAATTTGCACATTTAATGAATTTTCATAATTCTGGTAACATGTCGAGAGATACTGATTCAGATTAGATAAAACTTGATACAGCTGTTCATATACCAGAGCTGTAACTGTCTGCAAACGCATTTAGCAGGATCATGTCAATTGCTTATTTGCATGTTTGATGACTTTGTTGTAATGAGGATGATATGTCAAGAAATGGTATGAACCAACCACATTATATTGTTTTCTGTATTAAAGTCTGACCTCTAAGCAGAGAAATGTTTGTAATCGGAGATCTATATCCTAAATGACTCTACCAAATTTGATGATGCAGATGTTAATCATACATTGATTAATTGTCAAAAAAGCCATTTAGTAGTATCAGTAACTAAGGCGAACTTGTCATATTGTCTAAATTGAGGTGTTGTCAACACTGTAGGGTGAAACTATGCATGTGGAGGGATTGCAGCCAAAAAACTGTAACAACTCATCGTGTTATTGAACCAATTATATTTGAGATTGGGAATTTGGCTAAGCTGTTTTGTCTGTGGCTTCTCCGCTAGGTGACTGGGTGACGTGCATTGTGAGGTTGAAGCCAACTGAAACCATCAGCTAAGCAGAAATATCAGTCAATTACAAAGTAATCAGTTTTGCGAAAGTTGAAACATTGTCTACCACAAATGTACATATAGAGATAACAATTTTTGATTAAAAGACAAGGATGAAAATCTGATATCTGGTAAGAGCACACCAAAATAATGTTCAATATACCAGAATATTTCAACATTTATCTTACTAATTCATGTAATTGTTCATTACTTACTTAAGTTAAATGGTTTAACAGCTATGAAGTAATTGGTGGCCAGCACTCATTCCTAGCTGTAAAAAGTCTTGCTGAAAAATATTCCGAGAAGGAAGAGATACAGTCAAGATATGCAGTGGTATATGCCGAATTGACAGAGGAGCAAAGGCTATGGTTGGCAAACCAACACAACATAACCATGGAACAGCACAACAAGATGTGTTTAACCGATACGGTAATGTGTGTGACATGCTTTGAATTTTGGGAGTAAGGGGCCATCTGACCAGCGGTTATGAAGAAGAAGATTTTTTACCAAAAACACCTTTTTTGGCATTAATTTGCCTATTTTCAACAATATCAAAACATAGGGCCAAAGTCCCTGAAGCTACTATAGACATGGATACAAAATTAAGTATTTCCTGACTGTATGAAATTATCTCACTAAGGTCATCATAGGGACTTGTAAACCAAATATTAAAGCTGTCTGACCAGCGGTTTTGAAAAACAAGCGACTCAACAGTTGACAGAGCTCTGCTGTGTTATGTAGAGAATAACCTTTTGTGACACATGTATTGATAAGGTGGACATCTTTGATAGCTCATTTCAGGATGGCCTGACCAAAAATGGAAAAAAATTCCGTAAAAATACAGATTTGCATATTTCATCAGACTATATTAGTCTACAATAGCAAATAAACGAGAGTTAATTACATTCTAATTTAAGTAAACAAGACTTGCTTAAATCAAGATTTACGTCATAAAAAAACAGCATATCTGTCAGGTTATAAAAAATCTTGAGCTGGTTATCTTTTAATATCAGTATTTTCATCCTATTAACCAAGCACATTTTAACTTTCAAATTAACATTGTAAGTAAGTTCTGTTGAATAAGTTGAGACTGTACATACTCAGAGAAAGCACACTAAAGAGACAAATGTTTGAAACTTAAGAAGTTCAAGGTCATCAAAAGCATTATAAGGAATCATGTTACACTTTCATTGCACTTTTTACACAGATTGCATAATTGCTATAAATAGCACATGAGGAATCTTACAGCCCAGCTTAAAAACCCTATCACTTTGACCACTCTTTTAATTGACCACTCTATTTTTTTCCTCAAAAAGTAATCTTATTTATCCTTACCAAGTCAACCATGTATGGAAATTAGAACTTTCTCTATCTCTATTTGTTTAACCACCCTATCATGACAAACTATTATGAGCAATTTCTTTTAGATAACATAAATGGTGGTTCAGAATATATCAAAGTTGGGATTCAGGAAAGTTGCCTTTACATGTTTTAATCCTCAATTCACTATGAACTGTCAAAAAAAGTTGAACTTTCTGATAATTCCACACTAAAATTATTTTGGCTTTGATGATTTCCTAATTAATTCAATTATTTAAAAACATATTAATTATTTTTTCTGGGTGAATTGATAGGGTTTTTACAGTACAAGAATTACATACAATGTAAGTCAAACTTTGACCAAAAATGACAAAAAAATTCCTTAAAAATACACATTTGCATATTTCATCACAATTTGAACAAATCTAAGTTGGGTTATCCCTAGGGACCTGTATACCAAATAACAAAGCTGTCTGACCAGCGGTTATGAAGAAGAAGATTTTTTACCAAAAACACCTTTTTTGGCATTAATTTGCCTATTTTCAACAACATCAAAAAATAAAAAAAAATAGTTTCTCAAAATCATATTTTTCATCTACACAACAAATATCAAATCAGTAAGTACTGCGGTTCTCAAGATATTTGAGTGGACGGACGCCTCACAAACGGACATACATACATACATACATACATACAGACTGAAGACGGACGCCGGACGGATACCCATCCCAATAGCTTCTATAGACTATAGTCTATAGTAGCTAAAATTGACTGGTTTATATTTTGATATATGTGACAAAAATTGACTGTGGCGCTCAAAGGGTTAATAGCATTTAGCCTCAGGTCTTCCCCTACATAAACACACAAAAGAAAGTTTGGAAGTGTGAAAAATCTAACCAAGCCTCATTCTGTATCAGCATACCTACAATCGGTAATTACATCACTATAACAATCAGGTTTATCAACACTGCAAATTTTTGTAATCTGGTGAATACAATCATACCTGCAACTCTTCCCTTTTCTAACACAGTTTCTGCTGTCTAACTTTATGTCCTTGTCTTTATGCTTTCGTACATGTAGTGCAACTTTTGTACACATTAATCAAAAAGAGCGCCCCCCTAAAGAAATTGCTTTTATCATGTGCATGATTTAATTATCCATAGCCGCAAGTGGTTTTTGAGAATTTGCAAATCAACATCAAAGTCAACACTATATTGAAGTAAAAGTTGGGAACAATTAGTGAGGAAGTGAAAGGGGCACTATATTGCATCATTATTAGCTTTTTGTTGGGCTAGTTTTTCAAACTTCTTCAAAACAAATCAACGTGCATATGTATGACATATAAAGTAATCTTTGTACCAAGTTTGAATGAAATTGCTCCAGGCATCTCTGAGATGTCTGCGTGAACGGATGGACAGACGCACGCACGCACGCACGCACGGACATGATCAAGTCCCCCCGGATGGTGTCTGTGGGACTAAAAATTACTTAACTGTCCCTAAAAATGCTGTGCAAGGCTGTAGGGTTCTATTAATATGTTCCTTAAATTGAGCAAATACTATCGCAAATACATGAATATGCATAAAATTAAATTGATTCGATGTTCTACATAATGGTTTGTGATTCGCTGTGCTAAAGTACACGAATTCACATGTGCTATTTATTTATTTATGTTTTACTTTCAGGTTCACTTCTATTGCATGGACTGCAGATCCTACCTTGGTCCATGTAGAACTGCAAGGGACTGTGGAAACTGTGGTCATGAATTTGATGCAGACCAATCCTACAAGACTGGAGGCTTCTTTCTCACAATGTCCATCAAGGACCAAATCAAAAGAATTTTAGAGATACAGGAAGTAGTTGACATTCTCCAAAATAGAGATGTAAATGACCTCTTGAATGTTGTGTATGGCAAACTGTACAAAGACCTTCTTCGTCATAATGTGATTGATTGTACAGATATATCCTTGCTTTTCAACACTGATGGGGTTGCTATATTTAAATCATCCAATTTTTCAGTTTGGCCAATTTTTGGAACAATAAATGAAATTCCCCCACACCTCCGTAAGAAGCACATGGTCATGGGTGGTTTGTGGTTTGGTTCATCAAAACCAAGAATGAACACCTTTTTAAAGCCCTTTGTTGATGAATTGGTGGATTTAACAACAAATGGTATTCAGTCAGGTATTGGGGTCAGCAAAGTCATTGCATTGTGTCTGTCAGCTGATGCACCAGCTAGAGCACTGGTAAGGAATTGTAAGCAATACAACGGAAAATACGGTTGTGATTGGTGCTTGCAGGAGGGGACGGAGATACCTAATGGTAATGGGCCCCCAGTTAGGGTATATCCATATCAACCTAATGCTCCCTTAAGAAGTAATGTACACCAGAGGAGGTTGGCTGTAGAAAGTCAACATAGCGGAGTATGTCAACAAGGTGTGAAAGGTCCTTCTGTGACAATGCTTTTACCTAATTATGACTGTGTTAATGGCATCTGTGCAGAATCACAACATTCTGCTTTCTTGGGGGTGACTAGACACTTTGTTAATGCTTGGTTAGATACATCTAACAGGGAAGAACCTTACTACATTGGAAATCATGTTAGAGAAGTTGATGAGCGATTGCAAAGCATAGCACCACCTACCGAGATCACTAGATGCCCAAGATCACTACAGACCAGAAAATATTGGAAGGCATCAGAGTGGAGGGCATTGCTACTGTATTCGTTGGTGATTTTCCAAGGAATTTTGCCAATTCAATATCTGAGACACTGGTTCTTTCTGGTGTTTGGTTTATACCATTTAATGAGTGAGAGTGTGACTCAGCGTAAGATTCGTGAAGCCGATGGAAGTTTACGCATGTTTGTCTTGATGACTCAAAGACTCTATGGTATTCGTCATTGCACATTTAATGTCCACTCATTAATACATTTTGCCAGCTCTGTTAGCCATACTGGTCCTCTCTGGGCAACGTCAACTTTCCCCTTTGAGGGATATAATAGTCCTGTTTCAAAATGACCTACATTACACGTCATACACACAGTGCCTTTCCAAGGTCCACTTTCGGACCAGTCATTGGAGGGACCTCATGTGTTTAGGTGTCATTATTATGTATTATGCAATTAACAGCTTCCTGATTGGTTAATGTGTACGTCCGGTCTTACAGTGTTCACTGCCTCATTATGCAATGTCCCATGTACATTTGGATGATGCCTGCACGTGGTCGCAGCTCGATCCCAGTATAGGAAGAAAGGTATATGTAGGTTACGACCGGTAGGACTGACCCACAAGAATCACCAGCTGCAGTCAGTTGACTGCGAACAACTGTTCTCACACGGTCACAATTTTTGATCTTTGGAACATGGTTAACGGCTTACTGAATTATATAATGAACCCCCTGTGTTTCCCTTGAAGCTCTATTGTTTCCTCTTGTCATTCACAGGCCTCACTGTTGTCGATGCGGCCAATGCCCCCGTCAAATCAAAATGAAAATGAAAAGCGTGAACTTTGCACGTAACCAAAATTGGAAAACAACGAGCCAACATGCTTGTAATGCATAAAGGGACAGGGAAAAGTAAAAGCATGAAAATTTAACGCATGAAGGTTTGTCGGGCAATCTTCGGCTGATCCGTGAACATCACGAATAACGTATACTACTTCAGCGGTAGCCAGGAAGCACGTGGGACATTGCATAATGCATAATGAGGCAGTGAACACTGGAGGACCCGACCTACACATTTACCAATCAGGGAGCTGTACATGAGGGCCCACCAATCAGCGTAACGCAAATGGACCTTAAATTACCAGATGAACCAATCACTGATGTTGGTACATATGCCATGGACCTGACTTATGAAACAGGACTACTAGGACAATCATTAAATGTTTCCAAGGAACACAGAAAGTTGCTCTGCAAATTTGTGAGAGATTTCTTCTTATGAAGGGGATGACAGATTTGGCAAGTAACTGTTTAGATGAGAACACTCACTCTGGTGTGTTAAAGTTGTACAGCATTCTTACAAACAAATACTCACAATCTAATCAAGAGCATATACTTGGGAATGATTTACGGGCAATTGGTAAAGGTGAATACATGATTCTTTCACCAACAAAGTCTCTCGCTGTACGTAGGTTGGTTTTGAACCAAGTACACAATTCAGGTTTTTTTCATAAAAGATTTATTTACAGGCATCAGTTATATGCTAGTCATGCCTACACTAGGTCTGTACGCCACTGTAATTCATATATAACATTCTCTCACCCTTTGTATACTTGTGGTAGGGTAGAGTCTCTCATTACTGTTAAATTAGGGTTTTGTAATATTGATGATGGTCTTTGTCCCTGTGAAGAGATATACTGTGAAATACTTTATTTTCGAGGGGATCTTATTTTCGCGGATTTCGAGGGTAGCAATTTTGCGCGAAAATAAAGTCACCACGAACATTTTCCAAAGTCTTGTCATGTACACACGCTCTCATGTCACACACACACACACGAAGAAAACAACAAAAAGTGTACGGACAAAAAAATCTTACTTTATTCGATTTTAAAACAGTATTGCAGCATTGAAGAGAAATATAATCTAAGAATATTCAAAACTGAAAAACGCGGAATCGAAATAAAAAAATACATGATATGGAAATGGCTTCAACTTCATGAACGTAAATGACTGTACAGTAATTTGTAAAGACTTAGGCACCAACGTACTAGTACTGGCATAACTTAACTGTTCAGCAGAAAATTTTGACATCTAATTGTCCATTCTCAAACAAGTCCAGCCTGCACAAATCCGTTGATAACGATGTCGCGGCGAGTTGACATGATTTCATGGCACTTCATCAACCATTTCGCGTGGAGCGGCTTGATGACCGATGTACGAAGATCGATGTTGGCGCCGGCGGGGGACGTGTTCGGTGTGTCGTTTTCTTGTTGATCGAGGGATTCGGTGACTCTATCTGCATACCATGACTGGAAACAGTTCTTTAACTCTTCTTTTAATTCTTTATTTACTGCCAAATCGAGTGGCTGGAGTCGGTCAGTACAGGCTGCTGGGATGTACACTACGCTGATGTTGTTTCTCTGCAGTATACGGTGCATTCCTTTCGATCGGTGAGCTTTGTAGATGTCGAACAGACAGAGCGCACGTTGGTTTTCGTGGACACCGAGCTTGCTGCGTTGGTCTTGAATGTAAGGAATGATGACTTCTTGCACATACCGTGTCATGGATTCTTCGTTACTCCAGTGAGACTCGGTGTGCGTGACGTCCCAATTGTCTCAGGAAATGTGATGGCTGGATGGCATCGGTCAGTCTTACCGCCATAGATCACTTGAGGGGGCAGTAAAATCCTGCTTGACTGATGGCTAACAGCACGGTGATCTGACGCTAATCATCCATACCATTGATTGTCACTTGCTCAGTGCCTCGTTCTTCCAGGGTCCATTCGCCACCGGGGACCAAACTGACCCCAGTTTGGTCCAAGTTCACGATCAATTCACTCGGAATGTTGTGCTCGGCGACAACGCTGTGAACTCGCTCGTGGAAAGCAGACTTGATCTGGTCAAAGTCACTGGGGAGGTGCTTAACTCCCTTTGTGCCCTTCCGCTTCACAAAGTTCATACGCTTCAGAAGTGACTTAGCCCAAGACTTGGTAATCTTGATAGAACCACCATACTGTTGAAGTCTTGTTCTGTCCGCGTTTTGAACGATACCTTGTGCAGCAGCCATAACAATTCTCGTGTTGATCGCCCCACCATTCAGTCGCACTTTCCGTATCCATTGCTGCACCTTGATATCCAGTTCGCGACCAAGGAGAACTGGCTGACCTCTCTGACCTTTTGGTAATGACGTCAGGGGAGACGCTGGGTTTTGTCGTTGTCTCTTACGGAAAGAATCTCTTATGCTTCGCACGGTGCTTTCAGAAATGCTTCTGCCTAGCTCTTTACTAAAACTTCGAGATGTTTTCATAACACCATTTTCGATGGCTGCTTTGGCTATCTTCGCTCGCATTTCATCTGAGTAGAAGTTGTAGTCACCACGTTTACGTTTGCGAGAAGCTAAACTGGAATCGACTGCTCTGTTGGCGGCTTCGGTGACTTTAGCTTCCACGAGTGAAACTTCTTCCCGCGGATCGGGAAGACCCGGGGTCGAAGACGGCGCCACTTGCTTTAGCCAGCGTGTGAGAAGAGACATGATGTACGTTCGTCAGTGTCTCGTAGAGAAGTGAGGTAAAATCGCACGGGAAAGTCAGTTTTTAAAGGGAAACATTCTTTGATCTTTGGCGATCTCTTTTACATGCCGCTTTCTTCAGTGTCATCTTTTCAAACAATTTGTCATTGATCTCTTTTACATGCCGCTTTCGTCAGTGTCATCGTTCAGTTTGTCATTGATCTGCCGCCATCAATTAGTAGTTGATGAATTCACCTTTCATAACCTTGATTGACAGCTGTCAATAAACACTGCCGCGAAAGACGTTTTCAATGCGGTAAGTGTACAATCAGGAAGTGTGAATCATTTCTTTACAAACAGGTGGATTCGGTGACAGCTCAGCATCGCCAGGGTGATTTGATAAAATAGCTACTTTGTAGCTGTCAAAACCGCATTCTTTTGTTTGACATTTTGCTTAGTACTACTGTCGGCGTAACTGCTTTTGATCTCCGCGAAAATTTGATCCCGCGAAAAAATCACAAACCATGAAAGCGCGAAAATAGAGTCCCTCGAAAGTAAAGTATTTCACAGTACTTGTTAGTGTTGGCGGCATCTCAGTTTTATTGGGACTAATACATGACATTTAATACCATGGTAAAAATTAGCAGATCATAACTTCACATGAGGCAGCCACTGCATTAAAAAGTGAGACAGAAAACCCCTTTTTATATCTCATGATCAGCACTTATTGTGTGTACTCTCAGCATTACTGGTGATAGCTTGCACATGTAGAGTTTGAAGTTAATTTGTTTGTTTGGTGGTCAAGTTTGACCACCAGATTTTAATTTTGGTTGTCAGTGGCAAAATTTCGGTGGTCAAAAAAATTAGTCATTATCAGAGTGCAATTCTTGTGGAGGTCAAGGTCCATAGGGGTGAATAGTGGGCTGACATCTTATTCCGGAACCATTCTACCATTCTGCTACACGTGCATGTTGGATGCCCAGTAAATCCACTGGAAGATGTTCAATATTTTCACAACAGATCAACTTGACCACTGCATGAGTGACTGACTGACTGTATGTTTTGACACAATTACAAACTAAGTAATCAAGAAATGACAATTACTGCTGATAACATGACAATTTTTTTAGACTATTATGAATTTTTTCAGAGTTTTGTACCTTGATCTGTGTCACTTTAATGACTAGACAAAATTTACATGGAGATGTTATGCAACGTTTGCAGACTTAATCACAATAATCATAGCAGTGAACAGTTAAACAAAGAGAGACATTGTCTATCCACAGGAACACCTCACTTGAGTAGAGTGGAGTGGGGTTGAAGGACTGACATTGAACCACAGTGGAGGGACTGTGATTGAACAGACAAGACTTATACATGAGCATATTACTTTGACAAAACTACATAGCAACTTCCTTCAGTTAACAGACCTATAGGTTTGTAGGTCTATAGAAACCTAAAAAAGGGTTTTATAGGGAAAAACACAGGTTTGTAGGTCTATAGACACCTATAGGTGATATGTTTATAGAAAACCCTCGATTTCTATAATAACAATATAGAATGACAATGGCGGCTAGCAAGTGACTGGTGTTTTCATAGACTGTACAACATTTATACTCACACAATACTCACAAGAACTGAAAGTAACATACCGGTACATGGAACCTGTGAGTCATGGCAGAAAACAAGGCAGGAAGGATTTCTAGGCCTAATATGAATGAGGACTTTGTGTACGATGCAGCGAAGTCTACCACCGTAGTGACCAACCCAACCATGGCGGAAATTCAAGCTGATGAAGTTATACATACGGACTTCAAGTATGACTGCAAAATTAGCAGTGCGGTACCAACCAACATCAAGTTTAAGACAACCACAACCACATTGCCATTATGGGTTAAGGCATCGAAAGATAAGTATACAGACAGCTATGGGTGAACGAACTTAAACAGGAGTGGAAAGAATCAAATCTGTCAGGGGGTAAGATGGCTGTTCTTACACTGTGGAATTGTCGGGCAGGAAAGCAAGACGATAGAGAGCATAAATATGTAGTGTTGACATTCTATACCAAAGGCGGAATCATGGTTCAAGGTGAAAGTTTTGAGAACTGGGCAGATAAAGACTTTCTTGAACTTAAACAATCTGTTAATAGAAATAACGGTGATTTCACTGTGAACTCGAAAACCAAGATGGTGGCCTCAATACGTTTGGCCAACGTACACACATGCATGGAGCTGTTGATAAACCAGATACAGCTGGAGATACTGATCATGAATGTGTGCAACTCACAGAAGATAAAGTTGATGCAGACAGTGATGATGGGTTGTAAAGAAACTGGTTCATAAATTTGAAACTCCCTCCAGCAGATCTAGACGGGGCAATATAGAGAAAAATTACAGTGTCCTAGAGAGGAGTTATATGATACCGAAATATGCGTGGAGGAGTTACAGACTCAAATGACTGAACTCATTCAATCTACCAATGTTGTAAATCAACAATTGATAAAAACGCTTCAGCAGGATCAAAGAGAGCTTGTACTTGTACAAAAGATTACAATGAGTTGAAAGCTAATTACAACAAGCTGGTTGAAGCTAATGATAAACTGAAAAAGGAGATGAAAGAGAACACCCGTGACTTTGAAGAAAAACTTAACATGCAAGACATTGACAAAATGCTATGGCAACAAGAGTTCACAAAATTGAAAGAAACTACCACTGTTGCTTTGGATAAATTGACGGCTGATAACAATGAGCTAAGGCAAGCAGCAGAAACATTCTCCAGGAAATACGATATCATGAGTAACCAGTATGAACAGCTGTCACTACATCTCAATGAAGTAAGTCTGGAAGATTTGAAAGTCAGCGCAGGCCACCATCAACGACATCAGCAAAGTTACTTGCAAGTGATGTAAGACAATCGGGAGTTCCCCTAAACAATCATTACCAGGTATTTGAAAATACATCTGAGGAGAAAGTTGATGAAATGCTGAGTGAGACATATGCATCAGTCACAACTACACAACACGTCCAGAACAGAAATCTAGAAACCGGTCAGGAAGTTACAGTTACCACTACCTCACAACACATCCAAAAGGATCTGGCATCAGTACAGCATGTTCTACTTGGTGACTCACTTATCAACGGTGTGAATATAGACCAGATGTATAGACCAAACATTGCAGAGAAATATATGGTATACACAACTGAAGAGGCTGTCCAAAAAATTCAGGATTCAAATTTTGATCCCACAAAATTATCATCTGTAATTTGCCATGTGGGAACAAATGACTTAACAAAGAAAACAAAACAATCAGTACTGACATCACTCCAAACAATGGCTGAAGCTGCAACACAAAAATATCCAAATGCCAAAATTGGAATATCTGCAATTTTACCTAGGATTGAATGTGATACGATTAATGTTGATATTACAGAAATTAAGAATGAAAGCTGGTATTCATACAACGTAGGAAGTTGGCAATGAGTGGACATCTGTTTGCAAAGGATGGAATACACATTGAAAGGGATGGTGTCAAGTTAATAGTAGCAGATATGAAATGGGCGATGATGGATGGAAACGAAAAGCGAGCTCGTCAGGGTCAATCTACGAGGTCAGGTCATGGCAACAGGAGTGGAATCATAGAGAGGTCAACCAGTGCAGTACAACAGACAGGCTACAGGGCAGTACCGATCACATGGAAATAAACAATATCAACATCGTCAAACAAAGCCACTGTATAACAGTACTGGGAGGGAAGATGCTGTGCAAAATAAAAATGACCAGATAGTCCATTCGTTGATAACTCATTTGAAAATTTTATATAAGTGTGTATGATACTGTTAAAACAACCATGTTACTAGTAGAGTAACATTCGTTAGTTGGCCATTGTTATGTGTTTATCGGAGACTTATCGACAACAGGTGGATAACACCTTAACTTTTATTGACTTGGAACATTCAAGGAGTCAAGCAGAAGCTGAATGACCAAGACTTCTTGAATACTATTAATTCTTTTGACTTTGTAGCTTTAGAAGAAAGTTGGTTAGATTCTGTAGACAATTTTTCCTTGTCTGATTTCAGTTATTTTCGTAGTGATAGGAAAAAACAGAAAACAGCAAAACGGAACTCTGGTGGTACTATATTTCTGTTTAAACATAAATATAAAAAAGGAGTACAGAAAATCTCTACGATTATACCTGATACAATATGGGTCAAACTAGATAAAACTTTTTTTAACTTTGAAAAAGACATATTTATCTGTGCAACATATTTCCCACCAGATAATTCATCCATTTACAAAGAGAAGGTAAATACTCTCTTTGAAGATATTGAAAAGAAATAATCAATTACTCATCCGAGGGTGAAATAATTATTATGGGTGATTTCAATGCACGTACAGGAAGACTTGATGATTACGTTACAGATGACTCAAGAGACCATATTACATTACCAAATATGTATGCTATAGATAATTTCAGAGCAAGATTGAATAAGGATAAAATATCAATTCATATGGAAGGAAACTTATTGACCTCTGTTTATCAACAGACATGAAAATTGTCAATGGCAGAAAAATTGGCGACTTGTATGGAGATTTTACATGTTACACATATAATGGCTCAAGCCTTGTGGACTATGTAATTGCACAATCAAGCCTTCACTTTAAAATTCAATACTTAAGAGTTCACCAATTGACCCACTTATCAGACCATTGTCCACCATCTTTTGCACTCACTGGGCAAGTCAGAACTGAAAATGTGGACAACAGTACCGGTCTTAACCCACTTCCCAAAAGATATTTATGGGAACAAAGTTCAACTGAGAAGTATCAAGAGGCTCTCCAAAGCCCATCAGTCAGTTCCAAAATTACTCAGTATCTACACACAAATTATTTGACTGGTAATATTGATGATGCTGTACAAGGCTTGGATGATATAATTTACACGGCTGCAGACATGTCACTCAAACCTGCACTCATAAAGTTATAAAGAAAGGCAATGTGAAAAAGAAAACAGGTCGTCGATGGTATGACAAATCATGTTTTATGATAAAACGTGAAGTTAGAGCAATGGGTAAACTGATTGTGAAATATCCAAATGACCCATATGTGAGAGGTCGCTATTTTCAACTTAAGAGTATAAAAAGTTAATTAGAACTAAAAAGAGAATGTACCAGGAGAATCTTTTAAATAATATCACGGAAGTGAATGGTGGTAACTTAGATCAATTCTGGAGTGCATTGAAAGAATTAAAACCAACATTTCCTTACCAACAAATGATGATATCAGTAATAGTATACGTGTTGAGGAATGGATCAAGCATTTCTCAAATCAAAATAAGAAATATAACCATAGTTCAAATTAGACAAAATTATAAAGGAGCTAGAAAGTAAGGAAATTAATGAAGAATTGAATGGGGATATTACTTCCACTGAAATCATGAAGGCAATTAAACAATTAAAAAAGAAAAAGTCGCCAGGTGATGATAAAATAATCAATGAAATGTTAATAAGTGGTCAGTATGTCCTTCTGAAACCAATTACAAAACTCTTTAATAGTATTTTAAATTCAAAAAAGTTTCCAGACATTTGGCGCACTAGCATTATAAAACCACTTTTCAAATCAGGGGATAAAAATAACCCAAATAACTACAGAGGGATAGCTCTATCAAGTTGTCACTCAAAACTTTTCACTTCAGTTTTGAATAACAGATTACATAAATATGTTGAGAGTCATGATATTCTAAGTCAATATCAGGCTGGGTTTAGGCCTGGATTTCGAACAACAGACAACATGTTCATCTTAAAATCGGTTATTGATAAGTATATTAATAAATCAAACATTGAAAATGCGAAGGATAAAAGGAAATATAAATAGGTTGTTTGTAGGATTTGTTGATTTTAGAAAGGCATTTGATAGTATTTGGAGTCAAGGGCTCTATTATAAGTTACTAACACACAATATTAATGGCAATATTTATCAAATAATCAAAAGTATGTATGACGAAGTCAAATACAGTATAAAACTTAATGGTGGAATCACACGACAGTTCAAATCAATGCGAGGAGTTAGGCAAGGTTGCAATATTAGTCCCATTCTTTTTAATCTGTTTGTTAACGATTTATCAGGTTACTTTGATGATAGGTGTGAACCAGTTAATTTAGGACAGTCTCTGATCAATTTCCTATTATATGCTGATGATCTTGTATTAATTTCAGAATCAGAGGCTGGATTACAACGTTGCTTTGATAAACTTCATTCATATTGTAATGACTGGAATTTAGAAGTCAACACTAACAAAACCAAAGTCATTGTTTTCAACAAGAATGCTAGGGTCCTTCGTCATAATATAACTTTTATTAGATAGTATGAAATCAGAAATTGTTCAAAGCTACAAATACTTAGGCATAGACTTCAAATGTAATGGGAAGTTTGACATTGCAAAGGAGACTCTATACAAGGAGGCACTGAAGTGTTCTTTTATATTAGAAAAGTGGTCAGTTCATCAGCTAACATAGATATTCATGCATGGATTCATATTTTTGACCACGTTATTAGGCCTATACTAACTTACTAACTTAAATTTGGGGAACTGAGAAATATTCAGATAGGACACCAATTGAAAATTGAATCTTAAGTTGTGTAAAATACTTCTCCAAGTTAATCAGTCAGCAACAAATTTAGCAGTGAGAGGTGAGATGGGCAGGCATCCTCTTTTACCTTTTATCAAGAAAATGATGGTTAAATATTGGTATAGAACATACACTAAGAAAGAAAATGCTTTGATCCATGAGGTGATTGCATTTTGTACTAACAGTAACATGGCCTGGGCACTGCAATGCAAGAAATTACAGGATTGGCGAGTTTTGGTAAATTTGGGCAAAATGATAAACATAGTGTGAAAAACTTAACAGATAAGATAAGTAATGACTACATTTAAAATGGAAAAATGAAGTTAATGCAGAAAAGACATCATCAGGAGAGAATAACAAATTACGCATTTATAGAAAGTTTAAAACGGATTTTAAAATGGAAAATGTATCAAGGATAAAAATGACAGAAAATACATTACCAAGCTGAGAATAAGTGACCATAATCTGATGATTGAGAAAGGTAGACACATGAGACCAAAACTAAAAGCTGAGGACAGAATTTGTAATAGGTGTGGTACCAACTCAGTTGAGGATGAATTTCATTATATCATGTGTTGTCCATGTCATACACAATCACAACAAAAATTGTTAGACTTGATAGCAGTCAACAATGAAAACTTCAACAGCTGGGATTTGCCAGCCAAATTTTGCTACCTAATGAGCAATACAGATAGCATGATATACCTCACAACATTTATCCAAGAAACAGATATTTTTTAAAATTACCCCACATTTCATATTCTGCATAAAGTTATATCTTATTTATATATATATATTATATATATATATATATATATATATATATATTATTTTTTGATGAGTATCCTTTTCTTATTTTTGTAGTATTAGTTCTTGACTATGTTCACCTTTGAGGGAATAACGTCAATAAAGTTATAATAAAAATATTACCTATAGGTGGATTGACCTATAAGTACCTATAAGTAACATACAGCTAGCTATAGGTACCTCTAAGTTATTTTTGTAAGGGTTTACACTCTTTTGCTATTACTGATAATCCCTTGTGTCCCTGTGCCCATGCAATGGATCACGTACTGATCCGACGAAGTCAGATCCCGTGAGGAGTACGGTGCCCAGAGTACAGTGATCCAAGGTCAAATATGGCCACGGGAAGGTGAAAAATATAGCTGTCAACTTCGTAAAGACCAGTGGTAACGTGACGAACGTAGCTACACCAGTCGTCTTTCGCAGCATCTCGATGCCATGACCGTCCATTAAAGGGCTATCAGTGCACAGTTATCTTGCCAGTCAGCTTGAGCACGAAGTTCATTCATTCAGTATCACGTGTCAGCCTGTGTAAGTAGATGGATCCTGCTGGTAGCCGAGATGACGATTTGGTCTACAGAGTTACGAGTACGAGTTCGAGTCCAGACACTTCGGTTAATGCGCAATCAAACAACTTACAGTCTTCGGATAATCCCAGTATAATTTCCATCTTCAAAACCAAGTTCCTCGATACGGCATGGGGCCGCTGTCCATTTTCTGGCTATGATAGTCTGTGCTACGCCATCCGGATGGCACACAATGCGAAAGTCGAAATCTATATTTAGCCAGGTACCATAGGCCTAATTACACGGAAAATCAATTCGCGTATGTATTTTGTATATCCATGGCTCAGGCATAATCGTCATTGCCCCCGTAAATCTGAGCGTTGAACGCAAAATACAATATTAACGATATAGTTATTCTTGATGTGCCGATTGCAATGAAAACTTTTCACAGTTTTAGCAGTTATCTATAGCACAAGGCGGAAGTATACATTGCTTTCCCCTATTGAAGGCGCAATTTGGCTGACAGCAGTTCCCATGACTACAGTCTGTACCGGCGGATCCGCTGTATCATGTGTCGTGGCGCGGGTGGGTTTCGTAGCCCCGCAAGTCCCCTTGAAGATTTTTTTGTGGGGGCGACACAAAAATCTTCGAGGGGAGTTGCGGAGATACGAAACTGCAACAAGGTACGGTATTGCCTCAAACTGATTAAAATCAGATGTTGAGTAGCCTACATGTACGGCGACGTCTATACTTAAGCTTAACGCGGGCGGTATTCTCTTGATCAGAACACAGTCGTTTGGTAGGCTGTTCAGCTTTGGGACTATTCGCCCCATAGACAAGTGTACAGAAGTGTACAGGGGTGTTTCTTGCTTCTGTACACTTGTCTATGGGCGAATAGTCCCAAAGCTGAACAGCCCACCAAACGACTGTGATCAGAGGCGACAGCATGAGAATAAGCTTACCGAGCGCGTAAGTATACGCGTCGCCTTGCTGCAATAATCGTCCGCTTTTTTTCTGATATCGTAGGAATTTCAACAAAAAGGAGTAGCCTATTTCGTTAGCCAAACGCATATTTCATTCTCTGTCCTGGAAAAATGGAAAAAAGGGAGCATATAGATCTTACACCTCCTTCCTCCGAAACCCGGATCATTTCCCGCAAAACAGTCTGCAGGTTTTATCTGTGTTCTGTTTGTCTCTGGTTTGAATTTTGTAAATTGAATTAAACGTTGTTCACATTTTCAACATTAAAGAGAGATTGAAGGTAAAATAGGAATCGTATACGGGTTTGAAAAACAAAACTTATCATTGTGATGGAACTCTCAAGGAAACTCAATTCCTTGCATGTTACAAAAATCCAGGAAAAGGGGTATTTGTTGATTTCACGTGCTCATGAAAGAAGAAAGGGACCATTTGTAAAAGGACTAGAATATCCCCGTCGTTGATGAAACAGGGTAAATAATTATCTTAGATGTGCAAAATTGCATTAAATAGAGACTTCAAAATGTAAACGTACGTTTTTCAACAGTTTATAGATGACAACAATATAACTATACAGATGTGTCGAAACAATATTAATACATTCTATAGTTTGACATTATCGCTCGCTCGCTCGCTCGCTCTCTCTCTCTCTCTGATATTATAAATTAGGTATTTCTTGGTTAAATTTTCTCCCATATTTTCAAATTAAGAGAATCTCTTTAATTCACAAGTCCAAGAGAAGTGTGTTAGGATTTTTGAAACACGTACGCACAAGTAACGAATCATCATGCGGGAGTGCCATCGCTGGCTGTCAACACTATTTTCGAAACACGTTTTGCAAAATCAAAATTATGGAGTGCTTTTCTGACTGTGGGGATACAACGGTTTCAGAGCAAGTTTAAAATTCTGACTTTAAAGTCTTATAGATAAGGTCGGACATCGAGCCGTCGCTGAATAGAAAAGGGGAAGAAAGCGTGATGTTGCATTCAACTCAGAATACGCATAATGTGTCTGTCATCCCGGCGTCACTAAGCGCCCTCGACTCGGACTGTTCAAAGAAAAGGTAGGAATGCCATAAGAGAAGACTTATAGGTCGATTTAATTTCGGAAGAACCCTAACCCAAATTCACAATAACACGACATTTCAAAGTATACCCAATTGTTAATTCGGCAAGTCACTTTGTGAGCGGCAATGAATAGGCTGACACAGTGTGCATACTTTTACCGAGTAGTTCATGCTTCTTACCTCTGTAGATTATTTTTTAGCTTTTTTGTGTAAACTGAAAAAGTTGCTTCTGAATCATAAATACCCCATTCTACATGAAAGAATCAGTGTCTCAATTGTTGAATAGTTTATGTAAGATATTTATGCCGCATGCATTGTCGGCCAAATCAATTTTACATGTAAAATACATTCCCTTCTGTAGGCCTAGAACTTAGTCACGATGCTTTGAAAAATTCAGTTCGCGCACCTTACAATTTTCAATGGACGCTTTCAATAAAGTTGCAGTAAGTGAATAGCACAGAATGGAAAACTTTTCGCTTTAATTACTCTTTTCTTGGTCGAATTTTTTACCGTTGTTATAAATACACGAGAGATATACTGACGACGGACAGCAGACAAACGTATTCAAACATAGACCCTCGAGCCAAACAAGTACACGGCAAGGATAGAGTTGCCCTTGGTTACAAACATCGACCAATCAATGAAAGATAGTGCTTCGCTGAATGACCAATCATATAGACGATACGACGAGACGTCTTCGCGTCA
This sequence comes from Ptychodera flava, assembly GCF_041260155.1. Lineage (NCBI taxonomy): Eukaryota > Metazoa > Hemichordata > Enteropneusta > Ptychoderidae > Ptychodera > Ptychodera flava. The sequence goes on from NC_091938.1 coordinate 34,934,315, forward strand.
AAATCACTGACGTTGCGCGTATTCTTTCATTTCTTTCTTCGAAGAATTCGAATTACAGAATTGAGAATTTACACAGAGCCTGTGAACAAGGTTCCATTCGCTCAATGCTCTACGAAATGACTGATTTTGAGTTTTATGTCCGTTTGCGTAACAGGAAAGTCATGCACAGAAACGTTAATTACACCGATTTGAAAAAAGCAACCGTCCATTTCCATGTGCGCTCTGATTTCTCATAAATTACTCACATCGATGCGTGTTGTATGTTGTAATATCCGTGTCATTATTTACAAGAAGCCTTGAAGTATAAAGTTTAATTAAAGAATGGTATTCATTTTGTTTTTACATGTGATAAAGACATGTTTGTCGGATTCAAACGCAAAACATTCACCGTATTATCTTACTTAACAGAGACCACGTCCTCGTTGCAAATTAAATCCTCGAATCGGTCCTAAACTCGTAGAAAGGACTGGCTGCGGGAACTGGCTACCTTCTCCTTGAGTGCGGTGCATGCCATATTGCTTGATTGCTGAATATCTCAAACTTGAAGGATTATGTTACCCATTTGAATAGCTTGCTTTTAGTTCTTCTTGGCTAGAGTGAAGCTTTTCAGGATTTCCACGGGACGTTTTTAGCCGTAATAGTCGTAGCTATTAGCTGAATTAATTGTAGCCTTGGTGGGCTGGGTCGTGAGGCTTGTCCGATGCCGAACCAAAGCAAGGCTACAATTCCATCCTATATAGGACCTGGCAGCGTAAAACTGCACTGAAGATCTGCAAGTGCACTCCTAGGGCACAAACGGGGCAGCATATTTATCAGCGAATCTCGCCTTACCGTGTGCAAATGTAACTTAACCATAGTTTCTGCAAAATGATGCGATTTTTTTCTTGTCTTTTTCTTTGAAACAATGCTCGTTTGATATATTGATGCAATAGTTTTTGTCTTTTATCAATGCCTGCAGAATACTTCAGTTTTCTTTTTTGCATTTTTTTGACATGCATCATAAAACTTTTGAATTGAGGCTGGCGCGGCCACCCCAAGAAATAGCTGAAATGTTGATCGCTATTCCAGATTTGTTACTAAATATAGCTTCACGCGTGCGACCTCGGACAACGATGCCTCAACTTCGGACAAACGTAACTTTGTTGCATGCGCGGTTGTTTTTTGTTGCTTGTAGCCTCAGCCATAAAGTCATACGAATGTGTAGTACCCATTGTATCACCAACAGGTTTTATTTTGTCGTTTCTGCGGAAAATGTGGACTGATATTTATAGATGCATATTAATGGTAGAATAATGACGTCATTTGCGATCAGTGCTACAGGCCAGGGCTGTTAACAGTTTACGTCACTGTTCTCTCATTAATATGCAAAAATAAATATTTGTCTGCAGTTTTAGATTAGGCCCTACGCTTTTGAAAATCATGCATGCAAAAACGACGAAAACACATCTTAGTAGGCGACTGGCCAGTGTAACAAGGAATACTTAGGGGAAAGTGGGGCAAGTGGGACACTTAACCATTTTTTGCTTAATATTTTATCGATAACTATTCAAAGTGATTTGAAATATAAGTATTATGTACGTGTATTGTCTACTGCTAAAATCTGTGAAATAAGAAAAAAAATAAATTTCACCATATTAATATAACAACGATTTTGATGAAACAAAAAAAACGTCCCACTTACCCCAACATGTTGGGGGTAAGTGGGACAGTTTTATTTGAAGTTTTAAAGGCAGTTAGATGCCTTTTTCTGCATGTGTAATAAGTAAAAACTACACTTATAATAGAAACCAAGAACTCAAAATCAACAGATATAACTTTATGGAAACTTTATTTACAACAAGATAAAAGTGACCTGGATAATTTGTTTTCATTCTTTCCCTTTGAAACAACTGGGATTTCTTATTTTAGGCCTACTCTATAATGATATCAATATTTTCAATCGAAATTTAACATAGAATTTAATTTTGCAAGCGGCTCAATCTGTCATTTGCCAACATTCCAAAGATAAATCAGCATGAAAGCTTGGAGGGTTCAATTGCACTGAATTACCGAATTGAACACAAATAAACTGTTTTAATAGGAAACTATAAATATCCCAATGAGCTCGCTACAAAATCTGACTATTCTGAAATTATTTTCCACATTTTGACCCGGAATCACTAGTCTATAGGTCGAATCATTTCGAGAAATTACACCCTCACAAAACTATACATAAAACACAAACATAGTATATGTATTGTCACTCATGCAAAGGAACGTTTGTCATCACCTAATAATTTTAATTTTGTCTGTGTTCACTCGTCACTGCTATTGCTATGATCAGTGCAGCAAAACTGTTCCAGCTTGTATTCCCCGAACACTCCGGTACAAGTTTCATGAAAGCATTTTGGACATTTTCTACATCGCCACCAGTCCTCATCATTACTAGTATCATCTTAATAATACCTTTGGCAATGTCCACAATACATTTATTTGACATTTAATTGCACTGAGTCTAGATTTGATTCTAGACTGGATTTTGTACAGGTTTGGTCTTTTTCACTAGTGTTTTGCCCTTTGTCCTGTTTTTGCTTTTACCAGCACATCCAGTCGACTGTGACTTTGTGACGGATACATTCTCTTTTATTTTGAGTTTCTCAATTTTAAGTAGTCTTTTCATTAGCATCTTTTCCTCCGTTCCCTTGTTTCTGCTGTTTTTTCTGCTCTCTCCCTTTTACTGAATTCCTTCTGCCTGATCTCCATTTCCTTTATTTCTTCCCTTTATTTAGCTCCGCAATGAACTTCTACCATGGTTGAGGGAGGCACTGAAAAGGAAAAAAATATAGAAATGATTATTGCTACGTGTTCGAAAAAATGTTCAAGCTACTTGGGGTCCATACAATAATTTGATAAACTAGAGATATATGAACGAGTAAAATCAGCAACTTATACAACCAACTCAGTGTTACAGACTGTCCCACTTTACCCTGAATAGTTGGGGTAAGTGGGACACCACTACATTTTTAGCCCATATAAAGATAATTTACCAATGAAATAAAAAAAGTTCTACAATTTTTTATATTCATCGCAATTACAATTAATATCTTGGGCATCAGGATATTGATTTCTAAAAATCAAAATACCGGCATAGAAATGTAAATATTATCGCTATTCATACATGTAAGGTCATTTAAAAATGGCCGACATAAGGTATCGAATACACCACAAAATGCTCCTTTTTTGTAATAAAGTAATAAAGCCATGACAATTGATATTTATTGGCATACAAACTACTTCGGCGAGATTAGCTTAGAGTAAAATATTGAAATCTTGATAAATAGCTATAACGAAAAACCATGGGGTTGTCACTTCACATAAATAAACAAAATCGATCAATTGTCGGCCATATTGGAAATTGATGACGTCATTAAACAGAAAAACTCATCATATTCTGTGCATTTTGCAATTTTTATGCATCGGTAACTATGTACAAACTCCATATCAATGATTCTTCCATTTCCGTACTTTTTTCACAGAAAATGTCTGGAAAATTTTAAAATCGCGCTTATCGAAGTTACTATGTAGTTTTACACGTACTAACCAGACAAATTTTGACCGTTATCGTATTCAATATACATAAAATATTGTATTTTTACCTGTAATCGCAGAGACTCTGTCGACCGGCTGCTCCACGATATGGCAAAAGACCACTAATTCATTTCCCATAGGCCACCACAGTAGCGTTGAGCTCGATTTTCCTATTTTAAAACATTCAGCGGCACGAATCCTCTTAACAGGTGTTAGGTCAATGTCAGCTTGACTACTGATTAATTTTCGTGTGGGCAAGTCCACGGAAATTTTGAGATAGCGATGAAAATAGCGCCCTCATTGGTGTTTTTGATAAAATTCAGGCATATTATTATGATTTCTATGGGCCCTAGAACTCCTCATATTACCACCAAATGCTTCAGCCATTATTCACAACAGTCTGCATTTTGATTCAGGCAGAAAAATATCTTTACAAAAATTCTTGACGTTAAAGTTCAAACTAAACAAGCATCCATGCAGATATCAAAACTTCAAGGTCTGCACTATTTTTCTTCCGAACTATCTTCGTGGGGTAACGAACCCGGAAGTGAATTAGTGATCTTGTGATAGAGGCAGTTCCCGAGATAAGGAGACAGGGCGTTTTCATTGGTCGCAATGATAACGCCCAGGTCTAAAGCGTTGCAGAGCGCATGCGCAGATTATCGCCATGCTGCCTTGCGTTTTGAGAGGACGTACATGTAGGCCCACGCTCCCTGCGTTTGATTGATTCTTCAGGAATCCTGCCGAATCACGGTATGTTACAATTTTTCAGTGTACGAAGTGTTACCCAAGCAGCTGCACGTCATGAAATCGAAAAACTGTATACGATCTTTAACAGTGGACCGCAAGTGTAATGTAAGCTAGCAAAACCCACAGGTAAGTGGAGTTGCCGTGTACGCATAGAGACACACGTACGGTCCCCACATTTGTGGAGGGACCGTGATAGAGAAACTACTACACGGCACACTCCACGTACCTGAGGTATAACCAGGGTCCCTCCTCAAATGCCATGGGACCTAGCTATAACGTTGTGCTACATCGAGTGCTGTTCTGCGCGGTAGGGAGAGAGGCGGTAACATTTGATAATTTTTAACATAATGATGGGGTAGCCCTGCGTACGATGCTGTGTGTTCCGCTACAGCTAATAGCCCCGCGGGGCTATTAGCTGTAGCGGAACACACAGCATCGTACGCAGGGCTAATGATAGGGTTGAGTGGATGTCGGACAGTGAAAATTGTCCGTAAACGACAAGAAGTCAACACTGCTGAACAGACTGTGTTGATATTTAATACAGATGTTTAGACCATGTTCAAGGTTCTGATTCCTCAAAATGGTGCCAAACGAATCAGCGGTTAGATAGATATGAGAAATTGTTGACCCTCTTTTTCAACTAATTTATTTTAGGGGCCTTGCATATGTGTATTTTGGAAGGTACACCAATACTGCACTTTGGACTGTTTTATGAGTTATGGAACAGAAATGTGTGTACTGTTAGATGAATGCTAGAAACATGGAATGGAAGTATCAGAGATTTCCATGCTCTTATGGGCATCAAAAGCGATAAAAAATAACATATTTCATATTTTAGTTTCTCACATTTGAGACGACCCTAGGCATTTGTTATATTATCTCATATCTGCTCACTTCAGTCTTGAGTAAACATCCTTGAGTCAATATACAGACTTTGACTTTCAAATTAGAGTGTTGGTTTTGGATTTTCTTATATATATTCTTACTTCAAACACTCTATTGAACTTATCTAGAATATATATGACTGGATTGTACACAAAGGTTGGCTTCGGAGACTGATTTTATTGTTTATGAGAGAATGGGCATTATAGTTGCAAAAGCCATGCCCCTGTCTCTTTTCAAATTAGAGAGTTCTTTTTGGAGTTTATTCAATATATTCTTACTTCAAACACTCTATTGAACTTATCTAGAATATATATGACTGGAATGTACACAAAGGTTGGCTTCGGAGACGGATTTTATTGTTTTTGAGAGAATGGGCATTATAGTTGCAAAAGCCATGCCCCTGTCTCCTTTGAAAATAGAGTGTTCTGTTTGGAGTTTGCTTCAATATATTCTTACTTCAAACACTCTATTGAACTTATCTAGAATATATATGACTGGAATGTACACGAAGGTTGGCTTCAGAGACGGATTTTATTGTTTTTGAGAGAATGGGCATTATAGTTGCAAAAGCCATGCCCCTGTCTCCTTTCAAATTAGAGTGTTGGTTTTGGATTTTCTTATATATATTCTTACTTCAAACACTCTATTGAACTTATCTAGAATATATATGACTGGAATGTACACAAAGGTTGGCTTCGGAGACTGATTTTATTGTTTATGAGAGAATGGGCATTATAGTTGCAAAAGCCATGCCCCTGTCTCTTTTCAAATTAGAGTGTTCTTTTTTGGAGTTTATTAAATATATTCTTACTTCAAACACTCTATTGAACTTATCTAGAATATATATGACTGGAATATACACAAAGGTTGGCTTCGGAGACTGATTTTATTGTTTATGAGAGAATGGGCATTATAGTTGCAAAAGCCATGCCCCTGTCTCTTTTCAAATTAAAGTGTTCTTTTTGGAGTTTATTCAATATATTCTTACTTCAAACACTCTATTGAACTTATCTAGAATACATATGACTGGAATGTACACAAAGGTTGGCTTCAAAGACTGATTTTATTATTGTTTATGAGAGAATGGGCATTATAGTTGCAAAAGCCATGCCCCTGTCTCTTTTCAAATTAGAGTGTTCTTTTTTGGAGTTAATTAAATTAATCTTACTTCAAACACTCTATTGAACTTATCTAGAATATCTATGACTGGCATGTACACAAAGGTTGGCTTTGGAGACTGATTTTATTGTTTTTCAGAGAATGGGTCATTGTAGTTGCAAAAGCCATGCCCCTGTCTCCTTTGAAAATAGAGTGTTCTGTTTGGAGTTTGCTTCAATATATTCTTACTTCAAACACTCTATTGAACTTATCTAGAATATATATGACTGGAATGTACACGAAGGTTGGCTTCGGAGACGGATTTTATTGTTTTTGAGAGAATGGGCATTATAGTTGCAAAAGCCATGCCCCTGTCTCCTTTCAAATTAGAGTGTTGGTTTTAGATTTTCTTATATATATTCTTACTTCAAACACTCTATTGAACTTATCTAGAATATATATGACTGGAATGTACACAAAGGTTGGCTTCGGAGACTGATTTTATTGTTTATGAGAGAATGGGCATTATAGTTGCAAAAGCCATGCCCCTGTCTCTTTTCAAATTAGAGTGTTCTTTTTTGGAGTTTATTAAATATATTCTTACTTCAAACACTCTATTGAACTTATCTAGAATATATATGACTGGAATATACACAAAGGTTGGCTTCGGAGACTGATTTTATTGTTTTTGAGAGAATGGGCATTATAGTTGCAAAAGCCATGCCCCTGTCTCTTTTCAAATTAAAGTGTTCTTTTTGGAGTTTATTCAATATATTCTTACTTCAAACACTCTATTGAACTTATCTAGAATATATATGACTGGAATGTACACAAAGGTTGGCTTCGGAGACTGATTTTATTATTGTTTATGAGAGAATGGGCATTATAGTTGCAAAAGCCATGCCCCTGTCTCTTTTCAAATTAGAGTGTTCTTTTTTGGAGTTTATTAAATTAATCTTACTTCAAACACTCTATTGAACTTATCTAGAATATATATGACTGAAATGTACACAAAGGTTGGCTTCGGAGACGGATTTTATTGTTTCTCAGAGAATGGGTCATTGTAGTTGCAAAAGCCATGCCCCTGTCTCCTCTGAAAATAGAGTGTTCTCTTTGGAGTTTGCTTCAATATATTCTTACTTCAGACACTCTATTGAACTTATCTAGAATATATATGACTGGAATGTACACAAAGGTTGGCTTCGGAGACGGATTTTATTGTTTTTGAGAGAATGGGCATTATAGTTGCAAAAGCCATGCCCCTGTCTCCTTTCAAATTAGAGTGTTGGTTTTGGATTTTCTTATATATATTCTTACTTCAAACACTCTATTGAACTTATCTAGAATATATATGACTGGAATGTACACAAAGGTTGGCTTCGGAGACGGATTTTTTGTTTTTTGAGAGAATGGGCATTATAGTTGCAAAAGCCATGCCCCTGTCTCCTTTGAAAATAGAGTGTTCTGTTTGGAGTTTGCTTCAATATATTCTTACTTCAAACACTCTATTGAACTTATCTAGAATATATATGACTGGAATGTACACAAAGGTTGGCTTCGGAGACGGATTTATTGTTTTTGAGAGAATGGGCATTATAGTTGCAAAAGCCATGCCCCTGTCTCCTTTCAAATTAGAGTGTTGGTTTTGGATTTTCTTATATATATTCTTACTTCAAACACTCTATTGAACTTATCTAGAATATATATGACTGGAATGTACACAAAGGTTGGCTTCGGAGACTGATTTTATTGTTTTTGAGAGAATGGGCATTATAGTTGCAAAAGCCATACCCCTGTCTCCCTTGAAAATAGAGTGTTCTGTTTGGAGTTTGCTTCAATATATTCTTACTTCAAACAATAAACCAAGACAACATCACAAAAGGACTGTAGGTGTGTACCCAAAATTAAGCATGCTTTGGTCAAAAATGAAACTGTTCTATCTTGTCATATAATTGTGGTATGCTTTTGTGTACATGATAAATACTTATTTATAAAATAAATATTGGCATCCGCAAATCAGGAAATTGATGAAGAAATGTATGTACAGTTACAACAAACATTTCGGGATCCAAATTACATAGTACCAAGCATGGCGTTTAAAGCAATGGCACCCAGTCCAAAGGTCAAAGGTGAGAGCCTATCATTTGTACCACACTAAAGTATTTGGTAATGTTAATTGAGTATGTAAACTTCAGTCTGTAAAAGTTTTGCACTTTTTCTATCACAGTCTGTTTTCAGGATGGGAAGTATGCATTACTACAAGTGACAAGAAACTGTACGTAGTATGGAGGAGCAATCCATGAACAACATACTGTGAGTGTTTCATACTGTATTTAATATCATAGAAATATGTTCGCTTTCTGATGTTTATTGTACAGTATTTTATAATTTTTCACAAGGAATTTATTTTCACATGTATTTGCTGACTACATGCAAAATAACGGAAATTAAATTTTTCACTTTAGCTTCATTGGACTGGAGGGACTGTTATGTTCTTGTGTAAGAGGGCATTATGTATATTTTCTAATAGCATGACCTTATGTTACACCGGAGAACACCACATTAACCTGTCAAAGCCATTTAGCAAAATGCCTAGTGAGACAGGGAGTCATTTGGCCAGATAACAAATAAATTGGCGATCAACTTCACTGGTTGGGTACAGCAATTGCAAACAGTAAAATCAGCGGGTAATCTCAATCGGTGTCAATTGTGAATTATTCTTCATTCAATTCAGTTTATTTTTCTAAGATACACAATGAGAGAAATGGTTTGTACCACTGTGCGATGTTTACGCAGCCTGTAGTATCAGTATCAATTTTATGGCCAGAGTTGGGCTTCCTGCTGACTTTTGTATTACAATCGCTGTACCAGACCACTGAAGTTGACCGCCAATTTACTTGTTATCTGGCCAAATGAGTCTCTGTTTTACAAGGCATTTTGCTAAATGGCTTGACGGGTTAATGTGGCGTTTTTGTCCAAAAAACACTGAGAATAGATTGTGAAGTTCAAAGTTGAAAAACTCATAAGTTGTCCCATGGCCATTCAAATGCCTCTGAAATGGCTCTGGTCCAATAATCGCAATCATACCAATCCATAATCCAATGACACTAGGTCTGAATTCGTAAGACAATAGTTGTAAACGTTGACACAAAACAGCACAGAACAGACAGTAACTAGATCAGTCTGAACGCTAGGGGTGTAATTTGCATATGCAAATGCCATTTCCTTTCGAACGGCACTCAGCAACTCGGTCTACACTGTGACCGTTGGCTGGCTAACACAGTTTTTCAGTCGCTCCCAAATCCTCATTTTTTCGCCGATAATTATCATTGGAGACCAACTTCATCTCTTCAATTGGATTTTCTGAGAAGGTAAGTGACTTTTCGGGGCTCTGTTTGAAAAATTAAAGTGAATTTTGCGATTTCAGCGATTTTTCATAGTACGATGTTATATGTCGAGCGCGGACTTGTGTTGCTGTACCAACTACGGTAGCATGAAATTATGGCCCAAAATCAAGCATAGTTCGTGGAATTATACTATAAATTAGCTTTTTACCGCAGAATTTTGTCTGTTCATGCCAGGAATTTGATGTTGGGCGGCAAAGTTCGCCGCTGTGTTTTGCCGCTAAAATCCAATATGGCGCCAAATCAACATTAGTGTACTGTACGTTTACACGTACACTGTGTACTAGCATACGCTCATAGTGAAATAAATCCCCAAAATGTGCGTATTTAATAGGTCAAATGTTACTTTTTTGGGGGAAACTATCATCAAGTGACACTTTTAGGTTGTAATACGTAAAATTCGTGTCACAGTTGTTTTTAATTATTTTCCTCTTTTTTTCTTCAGGGTCATCACAGTCCGAGGATGGCTTCGAAGCTTCCAGCCGGGGCTTCCCATAGAAAAACTTGTGCATGTGACCTCATGGTTGTTCACTTTTAACTTTTTTGACGTAATTTTCGTGTCTGATTTGTCTCAGTTTGTTGCAGTCAAGTCTCTGAGGCTTAAGTATTGATCAAACTTCAGGTTTATTTAGAATAAAGCTGTTGTCTTTGCAGTATATTGAATTCAGAACTTATTAATTTTCTTTTTAATTTAACCAACACAAAACCAACCGACACGTTCCAATATTTATTGAGAAATTCGTGTCACCCGAGCGGCACTTTCAAAGGCTTCATTAAAGGTGAACTTCTCCGATATGCTTGCACATGCAACAACGACATGGACTTCATTGAAAAGGTCAACTTTCTCACACGCAAACTTCAACAACAAGATTATAGAAAAAAAAGATATATCTCGTATAAAGAAAGATGTTAATCTCACCAACCATCGACGATACCTCACCGATAAAGATAAGAGGAATATGACATAAGAACAAAACTGGTTTACACAACGACCTTCAGTCCATTCATCAAAACCAGGCAAATCAAACAATGTCTATCAAAAAATTGGAAAATAATAGAAGCCGATCAAACACTGGTCAAAGTTTTTCCAGAAAAACCTATCATAGCATACAAAAGGAATAAAAACTTAAGAGACATCCTCGTTCAGGCACAAATCAAGCACGAGGATAAAATAAACACGAACGGTCTGACCAACAAACCACTCAAAGTTCAGACCACAACATATCCATACTAGCATCTCTAGTTGATGAACAATCGCTACTATCAAATTAACATGTGGGATAAATAGCTCCAACACATAACCGGTTCTTTCCCGGGGACCCAGATCACATGACCAGGGTCAAAGCACTATCGATTCACCGGTGTCTCGCCATGTTTCTCCATATCATTAAACCACATTGATCGAATCAATATACCGCATCACTATCAAAGGTAGAAAACGATGTGTAAAGTTGCTCTCATTTTCCTATATATAGAAACAGACTTCAAGATACATAAAACAATATTTATAAATTCTAAAATTCTGAGAAAAAATATACTAAAGAATTGTAGTTGTAGTTAACATAAAATTATTCTCGTTTGTAGAGGCCATCTAATCTGTGGTGAATGTATAATGCCCACTGTAACAAGTACTAGAAAACGGCATTCATAGGTGAAATTTTTAGACGAAGTTTCGCCAAGGGTCTATTGAAAAGTGTACCATTTCCAGTAAAATAGTTCTGTGAAGTTAAAAATTGGTATACACAATCAATTGTTACTGAAAAAGACACTGCTGAAATTTGATCGGTGTTCAAGACCCGGAAGACCATTTACTAGCCCCGTTTCTCCTTCATAGACAGACCCAAATCGTGTTATGCAACAGAAACTACTCAGTATACACATCGACAATCTTTTGAAGGTAGGTTTATTTTTACATGACAAACTGTTTATATCAGAAACAAATTCCTAAAAAACACATATTACCTATAACATTCACTCAGGTCCGCGGTATAGCGTGAATATAGGCATGTTTAGGCGACCCATGCTTGTGTGACCCCTGCGTACTACTGCGACCTTTGTTTTGAAATGAAAACGAGGCTATTTTTCTGAGGGCGCTGTTCAAATTACACCCCCAGCATTCAGACTGAAAACGTACACAAACGAAGTCATAAATGGATAAACACGGGCACAAAAATTATGAATGGATGCTCAGAATTGCTTCTGAAACGTTTCAAATGTGAGACAGTTCAGCCGGCCAGACCTGAGCCTGTGTAGGTATTAACTCTATCTGCAACTCATTGTGTGGACGGACTGACCCGCTTCAGAGCCGTTTTAAACGCCCATACGCAACAGCTAAATGTAACGTATAACAAACAACCAACATTCAATTTCTTTCGTCACGGCTGCCGAACAGAGCACTACATTCCATGACAATAATTGGTTTGACGATCAGTTTGCTTATCTCAGTCTGGGCAGATGAAAGTATACAGAGAATGCTGGGTGGAACCTGTAGAGACAGCCTTGTTTACAAAAAAAATTGCTGAAAGGGCTGTACAAAAAGATTTAAACAGGATAGCTTATCAGTTCCAGAGCAAGATAAAATCACTGAAAGTGAATTACAAAAAAGTTGACAGCAACAGGCAGTATGAAAGTATGACAGCACTCACGTTAGCCATCTTGTTACAATGCTGTATGCTTGGCCATATACACCTTTTGAACTCGAGAGAGAGCATTAAGGTTCCAAGACAAGAAATTGACCTCGTTAATCTAACAATTCTCTGATAGTTAATAAGGTCAGAACCCCCTTAAATTATACATTTTCTGAAGGCCAAGATATAGGGTAAGATTTTGGTAACCACAGTGTCACCATTGTTTACATAACTATCACATGGCAGGTAATTTGCATAACCTTTCAAAAATCGGTTTTACCCATGTTTTGTCTCAATACTTAAAAATATCTGACTCAAACTTGCTGGAATGCAAGCTGTCACAACGCTCTTCCAAATTATATCTCAGATTTTTTATATCTTACTTAGTTTTTAGTTGAGCACAATTTAAAGATATCAACCAGGGTTAAATTCACCTCTCTGTAAGTTTTCCTGTCGTAAAAATTGTTTAAAAAGGTTTAAAAAAATTTTCTGTCATCTCAGGATGGTGAAAAGGCAAATGTTTGATCTTTGTGACAATGTTGCATATTTAGATATAGTAAAAGGCGACTGTGATTTTGCTTTCTTGAAAGTTGAATAATTACACTGACTCAGATCAGGGAATAGAACTAAAGTCACATACAATATCAACTGAAGATTGTGGCTCATTCTATGTAGTACATGTCACAAGTTGTAAACAGTCACTTACAACCACTGGTTAATGACAATGAACTCATTGTTAATGTATCTGAGTAAAGTAAGAGTGAATGCTGAGTAGCATCACACAAATATGCTCTGGCAGGCAAGAATGTGTTAATTCAGAGTTAAGCAAAGGCGAAACAAATGTGAACCCTAGTAACATGACCAAAACAAGAAAGAGCTGCAGTCCCTGAACATTTTTCTCACATTTCGAAACAGGTTGTGTGTGGTTTCTCATGCATCTTGAACTGTGGTTTTACAACTTATCCGGACACCAAACTTGCTAATTACCCAGCAACTTCGCTGATGATATAGAAACTTGGGTGTCCGGATAAGTCGTAAAACCATGTAAAAATGTGCGGCTTTGATGTAATGATTGATTGATATTTTTCACCAATCCTCAAACGAACACATTAATGATACATCCTGTAAATTTTCTGATTTTTTACAGATTTGTTCCACAGTACATGACGGAAATCCTATATAAAGAAGCCGTTACATTTCTTGTATCAAAAAATAAAGAATCTCATTGAAGGATGCAGACATACTCTGCCGACAGACAGAAAAATTAAGTGCCTTAAAATAAATAACAAAGTATGGTTTCTCTGTCAGGAGTCTGGTGATGCAGATTAAGAACATTACTACTATCCTCATGGTATGCTTTATGGGGTCACTTGTCAGTTTGGGTCAAGAAAACGTGTTCTCAAAATTACTTGTCTGATAGCTTTGTAATTTGTTACAAAAGTCCGATGCAAAAGCTCCCAAACTGCTGACCTACCATCTTAGTATTTGGTGTACAGGTAGACCCAGGGTTTAGATGTTCTGTTGTTTAAATGAACATGTCAGTGTCAAAAATATGCAAATGAGGTTAGAAAAGGGGAAATCTTGCAAATGTTCAGGAGTAGTGGTATTAACTTAACCAGCCTACACATCTCAGTCAGAGCTTCTATAACCTTTAACCTATTTGTATCCAGTGTACTTATTATGTGTAGGAGTGGTGGCAGTGACTTAAACAGCCTACTCCACTGACCTCAAGTCATTTCCTGTAATTGTTCATGAACTGATACATATTGACAGACCTGCTGAAACCATGAAGGACTGTGTTGAAACATTCCTCTGCTAAGCCTGTTCCTAAAGTTGACCTCCAGTACCTAAAGTTTCAGACTTATTTACTTTTGTCATTACTGTTTTTCTGGTTAAAATATATCTTGATGGATCAATATGAGCACACTGTCATTGACGGTATTTTTATATGATATGATCAGATGAATGTGTAATAATTGATGAACCTTAAGTTTACCATGATTGGCCAGCTAATCGAAAGTTAAGACTTTTTTTTATAGCCCGAAAGTCAAATGCAGTGTATTCATTATGTTTTAAATGGCATGTTTTAAATGGCATTATTTATAAAACAATCTTCCATGTGTTAATCTCTGGCCTGATATTTTGTATGAAAGCAGTCAATGTCATGAGCGTCAGTCACATGACCCACATTGGGAGTTCTTCAACTCTTAAAAGTCAGAGCTATCTCTGTCACTACCCATAGGTAGTAGAAATATTAACTTTGAAAATGTGAACAATACCATTGTTAAGTTAATCAAGTGCGTTCCTATTCTACTGCATGTTGAACACTCCAGTATTAAGCTTGCAAACACAACCTGTGAATGTGTATAGATTTGCATCATTTACAAATGACTTTCATTGTTGACTCCAGTTTAATTATCACCTATATTTTAAAATATACAGGCTTTGTTAACAAACTGAATGTTGTGTGTTTGAACATGACAGCAAGAAACAGTATTTGATATATTGTATGCAAATATTTAAAAAATGTCATCAGTTGCAGCTTGGTGTCCTGTGACGAGGTCTACTTGTTGTTTTGCTTGTGAAAATTCAATGGCATCATGAGATTGGAGATTGTTTTAAATAAAAAGTCATGAAATGAGATGCAATGGTTTTATATTGTGCTTACTTTTTACTGACATTAGAATGGGAAGAGTATGTAAAAATGTTCTTATTTAATTACCTGCGTACCAAACTATACAAAAAGTATGTAAAAAAGTACTTTAAGTAGCCCCTCCCTTAGACTCAGAGTAAACCCTTCATGTCCCCATTCCAGCTCTTCTGAACTGAAATTTTCAGATTCCCCCCTCCCCTGAATGCATGCCTCTAGCCTCGATCCCTGCAGTATTCATGAATATAACCAAAAGCATGTTGAAATGCATAGTATTTAGCTCACCAACAAAACATGTATATGTATAACATGCAATCTTATTTTTAAAAATTTAAGTCTGAATAGTGGGTGTGAAGGTTGTAGACTTAATACTATCTGAAACTCATTGGATACTCTGTAAGCAGTGACATGCATGAAAGTGGGAGTAAAATCAAGCAAACTGAAATCACATCTGGTTCAGTGTTTTTGAGATGTGGATACAAATTGAATGGTGTTTTCAGGTAATTGGCACTTATAACAAAATTTAAGAAAGTTGCATATTTTCATTGCAGCAGCTATACAACTATCAAGGCTTTACTTCTCCCTGCCCTTTTCAAAGTAAAATATTTAGGTATAAATACTGAGTGATAGACCAGGACATGCATCTTTCAATACGTTTAGTCGCAATGACTGACTAAATTAAGGTCACAGTCTTACTGATATGTTACAGGGTTAATTTATGTTTAAGACTACTGGAAAACTTGTGCTATGTAGATAAAACTATAGGAAAGTATCATTATTGAAGTTGCTTTCTGTGGCACTCTTGATATATTCATGACAGTTTATTAACTATGAAAGTCTCTGACTGTTTTAATATTGCTTGACAAAACTAAAACAACATATAAAAGTTCCCATTTTGCATTACTTTTGAAATCCCATCCTCCCTCACGAAACAAGAAATATTGTCCCAAAATTTATTTTATTACATCACAGGACAGAGTAAGGGTAGTCTGTAGAAAGAAATTTGAGTACGTGATGTGCGCTGCCAAAAAAGCGAAAATGTTTAATCCCCCGCACCCCTTAAGTCGCCTCCTGTAGAAGAACTATTCAACTGCAACTTTTTTTCATCCCCTCATCACACGTACTCGGATAAATATTCACACACTCCCGTTGTTTACTCTAGCACCATCTTTGACCCACGATCACACAACTTTGACCCATATAATGTATACATGGTTAACGAGCGTAAATTCAAGTGTCATTTTCCCGATCTCAGAATCCTGCTGGTTTTCTAGCGGACACTAAAATTGAAAATATCTTACCTGACTGTATAGTAGGCGAAATTACTTTCGAATGGGTTCCGAAAAAGAACAATTGTAAATTGTTAAGTTTGTTCGCAAGTCACATTTATCTGTTAAATATCTCAATGAATCAAATTTTTGTTTTATGCAGTAATCGTAAGCTATAAACCATGATCTCATTGCTGTGTTGTTGATATTATTGTAATTCATGACATTAGAATGGAGCAGAAAGTCTCGATGAATGAAATATGCTAAAATCGTCATCATTAAATACAATAAAACTCTCTCTCTGTCTCTCTCTGTCTCTCTCTGTCTCTCTCTCTCTCTCTCTCTATATATATATATATATATATATATATATATATATATATATATATATATATATATATATATATATATATATATATATATATATATATATATATATATAAAAGTAGAGCTTCATCAGGTTGAAGATGCAGATCAGTAGATGTGTGCAATTTTATTCATCCGCTATTACCAAACCACGCTACGAACAACACTGGGAGCTATCTGTACATCTCAAGTATACATGTATATATATATGTATACTACCCTTTTCAGTAATAGAGCGCGAAGCCAGTGCAGTGAACTGCAATAAAACTGCTCACACTAATTAGTTTCAGCTGTAGCCAGCTGGCAAAGTCGACAACATTGTATGTCCCATGCAGACAGTTTGTCTGGGGAAGTTGAAATAAAAAAGATTTGTACATGGACCAGTGCATGGTAATGTTACATTGTATCTTAATCTTGAACACAGGGTGCCAATCGTAAACTCTCATTTACAACTCGAGCCTCAGACAGAGCTAGTTTTGCCTTTGTACAAGCAGACTTTTTGGTCTTTATCAAGTAGCCTTGTTCAACACCAAAGTGGCCACGGCTACAGCTGAAACTAATTAGTGTAAGCAGTTTTATTGCAGTTCACTGCAGTGGCTTCGCGCTCTATTACTGCAAATGGTTGTATATATATATATATATATATATATATATATATATATATATATATATATATATATATATATATATATATATATGATGTATAGACATTAAATTTCAGAAGGTAAATAATAATAATAATAATAATAATAATAATAATGATAATGATGATATTCTTAAAAACACTCCACAAACGTCTCAGTGCGCTGAATACAACTTTTTAAAGGATTCAGAAACATGACAGCTAAAACTATAATTACGAATAAAATTTAATAAAAACATGTGTCTTCAACAACGTTTAAAAGATGTAAAGATTGCACGTCGAGCCTTCAAAGGGTGTGCATCGTGTTGACTGAATTCCATAACTCGTGAGAAGTACAGGCCTCCCCTTGGTACTTTCTGAACAAAATTGCCTCAAGTTTGTGTCTAAGGAAAAGGAAATTACATAGGATTGGAATAACGCTAACTGCCTGGCGTTACCGTATCGGTTGATTTTCTCAACCAATAAGCTCATCATGGAAACTGGTAACTCTACCGTCTGCGTATAACCCTATGGTCAAGTGATCTGCAACAATGGAATTGGGCTATCGATTTGCCTGTACAACGATAGTTGTCTCGACCCTGCTCGTCATTGGTGCTGCTCTTTCAGACGGTACGGTTCATAATTTTCTCAGTTTGCCTGTTTATGTACCATGTATATTTGTCAGATATTTTTTTTTAACAGTCATGTCCATAGTACAAGATCCGGACCCTATTTATTATTATTCAAGGTGGGGCTCAGTGTTTATCAGAATAGTTTTGTATACACAGCTATAGTGTTGAATGGAACAAATTTCCAAAAAATATACTGAGTATTACTTCAAATTCTCTCTTTAAAATGAAGTTAAAGAAGTATTTTTATGAAGTAATGAATCAACGTGAGCAAATGATTTTGTTTTTTATTAATTGTTGTCTTGCCGATTTGCAATTGCTTGTGAATTTGCTTTTCGTGGGACCACAGTGGAAATAAGTTTTTAACTTTTCTGTGTTATCCCATAACTTTCTTCTTTGTCCTTTTCCTTGTTTGTATTGTGTGGTTATTATTTTTAAATAAATCAAATCAAAATCAAATGTTCTGGCCTAGCAAGAGCGTTACAAGACAAACTGGCGTTTGAAGCTTTGTTGCGGTCAGAATATAGTTTGATATGAGTGACGGCTTGTCTGGTCATTTCAAACGTGAACTGAGCCACTGCCTGACGCCCTCACGTGTGCCTTATATGTGTTGTCTCCGATAATTACTAATTTAAGTGGCGATATAGAATCTAATCCCGGGCCATAGTCAACTAAGCCAAAACAGCCTAAAATTACAGAGACAATGTCTACCAGGGTGCGAGTACTGTGCGGTCGCTCGATATCGCTTGAAGAATTGAACACTGACAGCGGCAAACCGGAGAAAATGATGATACAATAAAAGATATTATGGATGAACTTGGTACTATGAAATTGACTATCTCCGGTGAAATAGAATCCTTTCTCATGAAATAAATAACAAAATAGGACAAATTGAAGCTGAAATGAGAGAGGTCAGGTCAGAGCTACAGCGGGAATGTGAACATGTTAAATTACTCAGGAATGAAACTGAACAACTACGAAACGATGTTTAAACTCGAATCTGAAGCCGACTGTACTACATCGCAATTAAAACGCAATGATTTCATTATTTATGAAGTTCCTGAGCCGGCAAACGGTAAAGAAAGCTGGGATGATAGTGAGGAGAAAGTGAAAGCCCAACTATTTTTCTGTATCCATATTTGCCTTTTGCCTATTTTCAGTTTTTGTAATAATGAACTTGTCAAGATTTAAAAAAAGGTAATAAAATGAATTGAATTGAATTGAATTGAATTGAATTGAATTTGAACGTCCTCATCGGCTTAATATCCCTCCCTTCCGCGACCAATCATTGGCAAGTGTACAAGTTTTAAGCAGAAGGAACAGGTGTTAACAGCTGCACGGAAATGCCAAGACTCTGAAACACAATACCCTGTTGCTGAAGATTTCTCTATCCGTGTTCGTAACATTAGAAAGAACATCGATATTTGTTAGACAAGCCCGGCAAAACAACCAACGATGTAGGCTTTCTTTATATGATAGAATTATTATCGAAGGTAGAGTGTTTGTGCATGATACAATGTTAACGATGATATCAAACCAAAAGGTAGATCAAAATAGGGTCTAGGCCAAGGTCTAAAGTGTAATAAAATAAAAAATGATAAGGATGTCTACTTTAAAACTTGTATCTGTGAAAACCATTCTAATACTGCTGTTGATATTTCGACTAATGTTTTGAAGACACTGACACTTAAAATACGAGGGCTAAGGTTTTCACAGATGAGTTTCAATCAACAATTGCAAATCACAATATCCTTGGATTTGTAGAGACCTGGCTTAGTGGATCTGATGAAATGCCATGTATTCCTGGTTACGTTGGTTTTAATATGCCAAGAGTAAAACGTTGTAAACGAGGGCGCAGGGCGGGGGAGTTGCTGTCTATGTTAGTAATAATATTGTAGACGGTGTCACTCAATTGAAATGCAATTTGCAAGATGTAATTGTACTACTGTTTCACAATGATTTCTTTCATTTTAAATCATCTACAGATATTGTTTACTTTGTGTTTACACTGCACCAGAATACTCGACTATATACCATAGTTTACTTGACGTAAACGGAATAGTGCTCCTCGAAGAGTGAATGTCAGATATATTGTCTGATTATCCTGATGTAAATGAAATTTTAACAGGAGATTTAATGCAAGAACCTCTTCTGAGGATTGCAATATTTTAGATGATTCTATTGATTATTTACCATTGGAATCATATTCCTGTGATACGTTTACCTTTCCACGCAAATCAAAAGACAAATTAAGTCATCAATAACTTTGGTAAGTCTTTTTTATCACTTTGTAAAATATTTGATATTCATATCGTCAACGGAAGTTTCGAACCAGACATTCCTGGAGAGTGTACATGTATCTCAAATAATGGGTGCAGCACTGTTGATTATTTAATCATCTCTACTGATTTATTTAGACCTGTAACATATTTTTCAGTTATTGATATTGATCTGTCCGATCATTTTACCGATTGTATCAAACATTGAAGTGAATATGTGTATTCCTAGTCTTCAAAATTCCTCTGTAAGTGAATATGAGGGTACACGAAAGGCTGTCAAATTTAAATGAAAATTAACTGAAAGATATTTTTATTGAGCGCATGAGTGCCTCAGAAATGTGGGATAATTTACGTTTTGCATTTGATATTTCTGATATTTCTAGCTGTATACGTATATATGTGATATTTTTGAATGTGCTGCTGAAGAAATGAAACGAAATTCACCAATATTCATCAGTACACATGCCCCATGGCTGGTTTGACCTGTGGTGTCAACAGCTGAAGTCTGTGAAAAACAAAAAATCTTCATCACGATTATCACGATAACATTAAATTATCATTACTGAAGGAAGGTAGATATAGCAAAACATTGTCGGATACACTATAGGAAAACATTGCGAGACTGGAGAGAGAAAATGACGCTTTCTCGCAATTGGTGAGAATCTCTTGTTATTCTCACCGCAGTCAGTGAGAACTTGAGCTGCGAGAAATACACTCCGTGGTGAGAATAAAGTATGATAACAGATTCTCACCGGTGAGACTGGAAATTCTCACCAGGCATGCGTGGTGAGAATGTATCATACTCACCATTCACTAGTGAGAATCAACCAGAGTCGACCGTCCCTCGGTGAGAATCAACCAGACTCACCATTCACTGGTGAGAATCAAGTAGACTCGCTGTTCACTGGTGAGAATCAGCCAGACTCGCTGTTCACTTTATCAGTGACTCGCTGTTCACTTTATCAGTGAACAGAGAGTCTGGTTGATTCTCACCGATGAACGGCGAGTCTGATTAATTCTCACCGGTAAACAGCGAGTCTGCTTGATTCTCAGCAGTAAATGATAAGTATTATACATTCTCACCGTGAAAATTACCATTCTCACCGTACTCGGTGAGAATTTACAGTCTCACTGGTGAGAATCTGTTATCATACTTTATTCTCACCAAAGAGTGCATTCTCGCAGCTCACTGGTCAAGCGTCACTTTCTCGCAATATTTTCCTATAGTGATAAGTTTAAATCATTGAGTACAAAGTGTTTAAGCCCTGAAATCTCGGCAAATGAGTGGTTTGAGTATTTAAAAAAGTATTTCAATCTTTGTCGGATGACACTATAGCTCCTGATTTATCTATGGACGACACCTATAGTGAATATAATTCAATATTAGATAGTATTATTACAGCAGACAAAATTCACAAAGCTATTCAGAAACCAGGAAAACACCGGTTTTGATGGAATGCCGGCTGAATTTTTCAAAGCTACTGAGGATGTCCTCCTATCATACCTTGTTAGACTTTTTCATTTAATCTTTAATTCCGGTAGTTTTTCAGAGGAGTGGACTACGGGTGTTATCGATCCACTTTATAATTCAGGGCACACTTAAATGTAAATAATTATAGAGGTATCACGCTTTTAAAGGCCTTTGTTGGCACCAGATTGTCTCATCAGAAAATTTACACACCAGATTACAATTTCAAAAGAAAACAAAGGGCTATCAAACCTCCATAATCCTCCTACAGACTAGAACAAAGACGATCCCAGGGATCGCCAATAGTGCCTTTAAGCAACTTTAGTAAATTATTTACCATTATTTTGAATGAAATATTAACGAATGGGCCGAGGCAGAAGGAAAACTGTCAGAGTGCCAAACAGGTTTCAAAAGAGGATATTCAACCTTATGTAATACTTTTACTTTATATTCCATAGTCAACAAATATCTTTGCAGGAAAGGAGGAAGATTTTATTGTATTTTTGTTGACTTTGTTAAAGCATTTGATACCGTAAACCATACGCTGTTATTTACGTTACTCCTACAAATGGTGTACAAGGTAAAATGCTTTTAATAGCATATATAATGATGTTAGTAGAACAGGTCAGCATATCACAGAAAACTTTGATTGTCCAATGGGAGTAAGACAGAGATGTATCCTTAGCCCCTTTTTTGTTCGCTGTTTTCATAAATGAACTACAAAGTATTGTTGAAAACGCGGGTCACATGGACATTCAGATAACACGAGTTGAAAGATATTTTTCATCTGCTATATGGATATGCGGATGATATAACTCTGTTTGCTGATACAGTAGTAGGCCTACAAAGACTTCTAATTTTACCCAATTTGTTTGCTGATAAATGGAAAATCAAAGTAAATCTTGCACAAACAAAAATCATTGTCTTCAGAAATGGTTGGATATTGAAAAGACAGAACAATGGTTTTATAAAGGGGAAAAGGTTTATGTTGTATCGTATTATAAATATCTTGGCATTGTATTTTCTAGACGTAATGATTGACCCCCCAAACTCTAGCAGACCAAACAAAGAAATCCGTATTTATAATCGCTTTACCAAAAAGTTCAGAGAACTCCCTTGTTATCTTTATTTTTAAGGTTTTGATATAATGATACTTCCGATTTTGCTGTTATGATGCTGAGTTATGGGGATATCAAATGTATACATGTATTGAGACCGTACACTAATTATATAATTGTAAACGTTTCCTTGGTGTAAAACGTAACATTCCCACTGTTGCCGTACTTGGAGAATTAGGAACCCCTCTATTTATTTTTACCTATGTTAGATGCATCGAATGGAGGGTGAAACTTCTGTCTATGCCGAATAGTAGAATTGCTAAGCATTGGTGACATATTTACAAATTACACTCTTCAGGTATGGCTTCGGTCATGCGTGAGTCAGCCAAGGTGTTGGTAATAAACAAAACAATTTTATCACCTTTATGAACAGAGTCAAGGACAACTGGCAACATGAATGGTGGGAGGATGTCTCCAATACGTCGTTTACACTTATTTTGTCAAATAAAACACAACCCATCATTTAAGAATTATTTACTTTATATTTAAAATCAATAGATATCGAAAGGCACTGTCATAGTCCCTGTTACGTTGTTCCAGTCACAAACTATTGATTGAAACTTGTTGTAGTAAATACTTAGAGCGATCAGAACGTTCGTGTGAAATCTGTGATACTCTTTCTATTGATGATGAATTTCATTTTCTGTTCGAATGTAATCTTTACCACTGACAATCTACGGATTCAGTTTCTGCTGAATTTGGCAATTAGAACCCAGGTCTACGAAATTTAACGAAACTCTTCATGAGTAACAATATATGTCATTTAGCAAAGTTTATACTTATCAAGCTTTTGAATTAGGGAAAGAAGCCTTGGTATTATTTACGTAATGGTGCAATCTGTTTATAATGTTTATGTAATTCTTTTATCTGTGTTGATCTGGGCTGAAGGCCTGAAGACAATAAAGTTGTTGTTGTTAGAAGATGTAACATTTCTGGTGCAACGAATTTCTGAAGGCAGTGCATCCCACAGAAAAGGAGTACGTACCGAAAAAGCTCTATAACCGTAAAATAGCCGCGAGGAGGAGTTACACGCAATTTCTTTGAAGATCGTAGATTTCTTGTCGTTACATACAGGTCAATTAAATATTTCAAATAAAGCGGTGATCGCCATTAACAATCTTAAAAGTAGTTATTAACTAATACGCGCTTTCACAGGTAACCAGTGTAAATCAATTAAAACAGGAGTGATGTGGTCATATTTACGTGTACCTGTGACTAGACGGGCTGCTGCATTATGAAGAGACTGCAGACGATTTAGTTGGTCATTTGAAATACCATAGAACAGACTGATACAATAGTCCAGTCTGGAGGTAACGAATGCATGGATGAGTTTTTTCAGTAGTGGGCTTGTCCAGTAATTTTAATACGAATTTTACCTAAAAGATAAACTACAACGTTTGATTAACATTCAAAGTGATATAAACCGTTGAGTATAGGGCCTTCATTTTACATTTAAACAGTGATTTTACTAATTTGTAATGAAGCCATGGCAAAAATAATTTAATTGCCATGACCATTAATTCATTGTCACCATGGTTTCATGTATCGTGTCTAAAACCGGGGTCAAATATATGCATGGTCACCCATTCATTCAGCATCTTTCAACATGTCAATCAATATAAGTAGTACTTGCATTAAACAAA
This sequence comes from Ptychodera flava, assembly GCF_041260155.1. Lineage (NCBI taxonomy): Eukaryota > Metazoa > Hemichordata > Enteropneusta > Ptychoderidae > Ptychodera > Ptychodera flava. The sequence goes on from NC_091938.1 coordinate 34,958,689, forward strand.
CTTCATGGAGAAATGGCCGACTTTGTCCCTTTAACATTATATGGATACGTTCATATTCAGGCTTATATAGCAAGAGACTGACAAGAGCAGAAGTGAAACGGAAGTGAGAGCGCCGCCACTGTTTGAAGTGTTGCAACGATGTCGGCCGGGCGACATCGTTACAGCGATGAAAACGCCCTGTCTCCTTATCTCGCGAACTGGTGTTCTGGATCTTGTGCCATATGGCGTCTGCTGGTCACTGGGAGAACGTGAGAGTACTGTCGCAAAAGGGTAATCACCCTATCGAACACAAATTGTCGTAAACTGAAAAATGTCCCACTTGCCCCAGCGTCCCACTTGCCCCACTTTCCCCTAAAGGCATATTCACGACGCAAGAGTACAAGTTGCAGAAACGGCCATATAGGCAACATTGATAAAATTTGTCCGCATTTCAAGCTGCGTGTCCGATGTCGCGCGCGCGTACAGTTAGGCCTATCGGCCTATCTAGTAACAAACAAACTGTAGCCTATTCTGAGTATTCAGTGAACAGCGCTATTCTGACTCGCCAAGGATTTTTACAAAAAATGACATGACGCTCAGCTCCCGGCATGATGCGCGCGCTGACCAGAAACACAGCTATTTTTTTGCCTTACACTGCTCCCAGATAATGTTAATTTCGAAACTGTAACCTCATAGCAACGGTCAACCACTGTACTCCTGGTTTATTCAATAATTTTTGTGTTTTTTGTTAGGGAACGCCATCTCCGAACTCGTCGATACGTGCATAGCCGGGTTACAGCGGCCACGCACTCCGTTTCCCAACTTCCGATCTGATTAAAATCAGATGGTGAGTACGGCGACGTTTATAAATAAGATTAAGAAGGTTATAGACATCGCCATACTACATCTGGTTTTAATCTAATGCCCAGCACAGCGAACCATAAACCCTGGGACCAGCAACAACAAGCGCGAAACGACTGTGTCATGCCCGGGCGGGTAGATCTGTAGTCATGGAGACCGCCAGCCGAGTCGCTTCTCAGCGACCATTCTAACCTCCGCTTATATTTTATAAAACGTAGTTCCAACTGTAGTACTTTCGTCGGAGGTTCGAGAGCGGATTTGCTGATGTAAAGCATACGTTTTTCAATGGCTGAGACAAATACGTACACAGAATAAATGCCATAAATTATGGCATTTCTTCTCTATTTTGTCAATAAAACGTGCGGATTGATTTTAGCTTGAGTGATTATAAAAAGGCTCAATTATAAAATCTCACAGCTTTTTTATGCAGTTGTTAAAATTACACAGAAGAACGGAGTGGACCTCGTTAATATCTCTACGTTCTTGTGCCAGAATGACCCACGGACTAATCCTGCGTCATTTCACCTCAACTTAGAAGATATGATGCTTGGGTGAACAGAGACCGCAGCTGCGTAGCGATTACCGAAATGGAACTCTACTTTTTCGTTTGTGCGACCGGGTCTGGTCTCAGTAAATTTCACTGGGTAGATCGAATGATAGGCAAGTGCTGTGTGCATGCACGTTTCACAAGGCAAGGCGCGCAGTCAGCTGGCTATTATGCACCACCATGGTGGTCTTTCTTTCTACCTCAATGAACTTACGTGTCACCGTTGAACATAACAAGTTGTGTACAGTATACATTCCCAGCGTCACCAGCCTGTCGAGACTTTTTTGACATAGCCATATTTAACTCTCTCGAAACAGTATTTTTTGGTTGGCCTATCAATGACCAATAGATCACTGTACTCTGGGCACCGTACTCCTCACGGGATCTGACTTCGTCGGATCGGTACGTGATCAACTGGTCTTGTTTAAGGCATATTAGCTGTCTTATTGTCACCGTTGAAATATTCGATAATTCTTTGTGGTTTCTTGTCAATGACCTTGGATGACCTTAGATCACTGTATTCTGGGCACCGTACTCCTCACGGGATCTGACCTTGTCGGATCGGTACGTGATCAACTGGTCTTGTGTATTAAAGGTATGGCTGTCTTTTTGGCACCGTTGAAATATTCGATAAATTCGGTACAAACAATTATTACTGGCAAAAACTAGAATCTTGTACCAACACTTGTTTGCATTTTGCACATACCAGCTCTTTGACATGACTGCCTGGTGTTGTGCAATCTTTACTCCATTTACATGTAATATTTGCATTCATCATGCATATGCATACTGGGAGGTTGTTATGCAAATGACTGGCAGTGTGACTGAAGATTGAAAAGAACACCACTACTCTCTCACCAGTCCATACAAGCTTATACTCAAAGTTATTATCAGTATTTTTTGTTTTGTTTTTCCTGTGTCAAATTATGAACAGAGGTTAACTGTTCAGTTTCAGTATAAACCCCATTTTGCATTCTTCAAAACTAGCATACGGTAGTCTTCAAATCAATCTCCAGTTCTACAGGGGTGACATTTATTTGCTGTGGAGTTGTACACCTATACTTTTTTTATTTTTAATTTATTTCTACTTGAAATTGAATTTCTGATTTTTTTCCTATATCTATTTATAATGTTCTTTTCTCCTTAATGAACCTGTATGTTTTCAGCTTGCATGATTACATGTAAGCTTATGTCCCAGTGATGTCTGTCTGTCTGTCTGTCTGTTGGTCCGATATCTCAAAACCGGCTTATCAAATCAAAATCAAATCTGTTATGTAAATTCATTTAGCAAATGGCAAGAATTGATTAGTTTTGGTGGGTGTGGCTTGCATCATTTGCATAATTACTTACTTTAGAAGAAAAAAACATACATTGAGAATGACTGCACAGAATTTGATGAGATTTGCAGCAAATGTTGATCACATCAAAATATATCAGGTGTGAAAGGTATTAAGGGGTAACATGAAAGATAATTCCTAATTGGCATATTTAATGAATTCTCCCAATTTATTTATTTATCTGAATTGACTTGACTAAAGTTTGATGAAACTTGCTTTGTACATTAAAGGTTGCAACATTATTGAAAATTTCAAGCATTTTACATCAGGCAAATCCTAATTTGCATATTTTATGAATTTTCTCAAGGGATGGACCATTAGATCTTGGGAGGGGGGAGTGGTGAAAAACAAAAACAAAATTCAGAGCAGAAAGTTACGAAAAATTAAATCTTCAAACTTCTTTCCAAATTAAAAAAAAATAAGAATACAAATGTGTAAAAAAACTGCAAAAATCTTTAAAATCTTGAATTTTTTTTTAATTTTACTGTCAGGAAGCAGCTTTCTGTATTTTTAGTACATCCTCCAGGCACATTTTTAATTTTATTGTATACATTTAGAGTGACTGTATCCCTTATACTGGGAGTTGTGATCATCTTATCTTTGCAGGACTTTAGTATTCTGATCACTTGACTGTTTTCTACTTGTTTCCTGCGTAAAAACCAAGCAGGTACTTAAGATAAAACATTGAAACTATGGTATGGTTGTCAAGACAGAAAGTTATATTTGCCTATTAAGATCAAGTTGAAAAGATGCAGGCCACATCAGGTTCATTTTTTTCACAGCATTTTATTGAAATGATGAATGCAAGAATGGGTGAACAAGTACAAGCACGTCAATAATGATAAAACAACATATCAAGTCATTATGTATTATTTTGCTTTTAAAAGGCATTTTCAGTTCTTTTTTCTCAAAAAAAACAGCCTTAAAAACAACAGCAACATATTTTTAAACATTCAACAATACCCTACGTAGAATGCCATCTATCCAACAAATCCCAACACACAAAAGGGTTGAACTTTGAAGGTTTCTCTATAGCAAATACTGAATAAATCTGCATGACTAATCATTTGTGTGTAGCAAACGCTGAATGACAATTATCTGAAGAATTTTCCACCACAAAAAAAGAACATGACTTGTGAAGCAAATTTCAAAGAAATTGGACAAGCCCTTTCAGAGAATACAGATTTTTTTTTTACCATAAATGGCATAAATTGCCGTAAAAAGACAAATATTGAAATTTCACCACATCTATACACATCCAATCAATTAGGACATGCTGCTACAGAGAAATACATGTTTTGATCAAAAAAGGGCAAAAATTGCCCCCAAAAACACAAATATGCAAATATCACTATATTTTGCAAACAACTCAGCTTGTCAAAATCAATTGTAAATCATGAGATATGCATGATGTTTGGCAGGGTGAATGTAGGCATTTCACAAAGCAGTAGAAAGCGAAGCCAGGAAACCCAAATAGTCAATTTTCAAAACTATAGGAAGCTACTGAGGAGCAAGAAGACCATGTTTCAGAGGAAGATGTGTAATCTGAAAAACTCTCCCCAAGTGCCTCCAAATAACACCACTTTAATCTCTATTTTTCAAAAGCTCCAATGGCAGGAGGGGAGGGACATCCAATTTCACCAGAGTCCGTATGTTATTAATATTAATCTGTCTTTGCTTCACTGCTCTATTTCCTTTGTCCCATTTTTTTGCCAGTGTGTCTTTAATGAGAGTACCTGGGAATACAAAAAAGTGGTACTTAGTGACATAATAATAGGGTGAATAGAGTGTCTGCCTGACCTCTGAAAGACCTTTCATTCTGTTGTTGTTGTTGTTGTTGATAGGAATGTGTTTCTCCTCTTGTCTGTAAGACATTAGGCACAAACATTTTACATGCAAAGAACCAGCACAATATGAGTAAGAAACAAAGTAAAGGTAATGCCGTCAGAGATCACTCAAAGAGCCTTTAGTGTTCACACTGTACAAAGCTGCATTCACAGTTATGCTGATAACATTCATATGTATACATTTACAAAAAAAAGGTGAAGTATCTCACAGGCTGGATCTCATTATTATGAGAAATTGAAGGTTTTTTTTGACCAGAGACTACCTGAACTTGAACGCTAAGTACATATTTCGACAATAATTATATTGCCGACTTTTCTTTAAATTTCAATTAACATACTTCTTTAGGTCTATTGTCATCAAATTTTGGTGGAACACAAACAACTTCAGCACTGCCACTACTTGAAATTGTACTTGTATATTTAAGCACAGAAAAATTTCATTTACATTACTTGCCCATTGTAACAAGTACTGCTGGACAAAAGTGACTAGTCATAAGTTCATAAATACAACAATGAAAAATTGTAAAACATACAAAATTATTAATGACAGCATGCATTAATAAAGACTAATTAATTAAGTCTTCAACAGATCAAACCAGTATCTCCAGCTACTTTAAAATTCAGCTTGGTGATCTGCTCATACAGTCTCTGATACTATCTCACATGTACTATGGTACCTGCCCTTGCATTGTTCACAGCATACCATTGCTAACTCCCTTGTATCTGATTGTCTGCAGTGGCAGTAGCACTAACCTGCTTCACTTTGCAGCTACTGTAGATGTTTGGCTGCCATATTCTTCAATAAGGAAATGGTGGGAGGATGACAAGTTGTAAACAGTCTTGAAGATGCTGCCTCATCTCATTTCGGTGCCACAAATACTCTGTCAGATCATGTTCATGGCAAACTGCATTTGCAATCGCGAATATTCCACAATTATCACTCCCAGCTTGTTTCTGGACTGATGGCCACTGGAATGTAATTGCCTTCCCTTGGCGATACAGCATCCTCACCATAGCCTTCTCTGTACATGGGGCATATCAAGTGATGTGGCCATTGAATCAAATACAGTTTACTGTCCCTGTTGTGCAGCCGAAGTTTGAAACAGTGATCCAGTGGTTTTTGATTAGTATTCATTATTTGGACGAATGGATCTTTAAGTGTTCCAACATAAACTCCAGCAGTATAACCACTCCTGCAGCTTGTCAAAACCTTGAAATTGATGTATTGGCCACAGCTATGGTTCATGAGATCTGTTGACCATTTTCCGGTAGTCATGATCTCGTTCATTATGATATCTTTCATCATGGCTTGAAGTTGTTTGTTTGTCTGGTCTCTCAGGGTTTTGTTGTACTTTGTTGGTATTGATGCATACTGCATCATCTTGTAGCTTCTCATAAATGTAAAGAAAATCACGTACAAATCGCAAAGATAAGTGTGACACAATAGTACAGAAATCATAAATTCATTTTAAAGGAACGAATGGGACAAAGTATTTTCTCTTCATGTTGTAACTTGTTTTGATACCAGTGTATCAATAGGACACCATAGTTGTGAGTGCATGTACTATCATTCTGGACTTAGGCCTATTGGCATTCATTAACAAGCACATTGACTTTGAAATTGTATAACTGCAGTGTGACATTGTGGCCCATAAGTGAACATTTCACTTAGCACACATCTAATTGACTCTATATCCTTAATAGCATTATTAGATTCCTATATCAGTTTTTCCCCTAAACTTGTAATGATAATAATCACAATAAAAATATTAATAAACAATATGATAACAATAGGGGTTCAACATTAAAGCCACTGTGGTCTCAAAACCCTAATAATACAGAATGCCGGGTTGGGCTGGAGACTCCTGTATTTAAATTACATTGTTTATTTATTCTGTACATTGCAGCTGCATTTCAAAGCTCTCCAGACCATGTAAGGGTTGAGGGTTTTCTAGAATAGGTTCTCTGCAGTTGGGACAGGTATCCAAGCACACTGTACATTTCATACAGCCAACTACCTTATTGCAGCTCACTTTGACTTTGTATTGTATATGGTATGGGGAAAGATGTTCATCCAGACATATCAATACATGACACAGAAGAAAACCAAAGGTGTGAAAGCTTTAGACCACCTGATTTCATAAATCAGCGAAATCACGAACTCTTGAGCATTTCTGGTCAACGGTCAAATGGTTGCATAATCAATCCATCGACTGGCCTCTTTTGCCTTAAATCATCACTTTCCCTATGCTACTGGCGAGAAATCATCCTGAAATCGACTGGGCATGCCAACCCAGCGCGGGCCATTTTGAATAATCTTTCCATTCTCAAATATTATTCATTCAACTTTGGCAATGTTTTTTCCTTAAGTATAATATCATTACATACCCTCCTTTCCAATTGAATGAAATAAATGAAATAATAAATAAATAAAAAAAATAAATGAAAGAATGAAATATGTAGCCATCTTTGTACTATTCTCAATGTTTTCTTTACATACTGTAGTCTGCATGAAAGTTTGTTCTACAAGATATGTATACCTTCTGATATTGGGAATCTCTTTTTAGATTGCAATTGTCTTCTTTTGTTAGTAAAATCAAGCCAAGCCTTTTGCTTCTTCAAAATGCCAAATTTAGGGGGAGGTTAATGAGCAATGACATCATTTTTTTTTTTAAGAGCGCTGCCATCATCATGCGGACAGGTTTTGTTTGTCTTGGAATCATGCTTGATTCTGAATCAACTGCTGGCTGAAATCGTTCTGCACATGCGCAAATCGCAAGACAGAAAGACAACCTTGTAAACAGTGAAAACCTGGTGGAATCCTGTCATCTCTTTCATAAGTTACATATCTTTGAAAATCACTCAAAAATTTGTGATTTTCTAAAGTTTTCTGGGCATTTTCCTGTCCTTTTTAGAGGACCTGGAAAAGATGAATGAGATTTTTCATGTGTAAACTGCTAATTTTCCCAGTGACCTGAATAAATCACCTAACATCTTTCTTTCTATGCTAATGAAACAAATATAAACAAAAAATGCTATATCAAGACATCACCACACCAACTAATTCCAAAGACAAGATTGGCATATGTTGAGAATTAGGCCTGAAATATTTTAAGAAAGTTGACAACCAATACTGGCAATTTTATAATAATGGATAATACAATTTACATTCAGTTCACAAGAGTGTAATGGGAATTTTAATTTTGTCATGGCAATGTTTTTTATTTCTATCACTATAGTCAATCTTTGATCCCAGAAAAAAAATCAAGTTATGCTTTCTCATTTGTAAACAATGAAAGTTTGTTTTCAGTCAGCTTCTTTATTTTAGAACCCCATTGTAAATATATGAAAGAAACAATCAGTAAGATTTTTTATTACCTTCTCGTGTCTATTTATAGACAGAGAAGGTGGTATTAGAGTTGAAAACCAGTATGCTGCTGTCAAGTACTTCCGTCTGTCAAGACTTCTGTCTGTCAAGATCCGTTGACGTCATGCCATTGTGATGGGTCATATCATAAACTGGTGGGGGTGTTCATGGCTCAGGTTGAGGTGTGGGAGAACGATTTTGAGCTATGACAAAAATCAAAAGGGACTTAGCGGCATAGCCACAGTGTTAAGCCTTTCTCCAAGGTTTCTTAGTTGACTACAATCTATTACAGACTACTGAGCTGACGTTAGGGGTACTCACTTTGTGTTTGCTCACTCTGTGAGCGCTAGTGTTTAGTACTGAGTTGCGTGGATATCCCCTCATGGCCTCACGTGATCTTGGCCTGTTGCATAATCTGCAGAGATGATCATATGCCTCCGAGTCTGAAAACTGTCATTGTGTAAGCCTGTCGGCATTTTCCTTGCATTTTTTCTCATTTAATTTTGCAAAATATCGGCGAGTACCTCAATATTTCAAGATAACCCTTTCTTCCCAATCGTTTCCTGGAGTTTCAGAGTCATATGAACGAAAATGAGTGAAAGTTTTAGACAGGAAAATCGGACGTCGGCCATGTTCAATGTTTACCTGTTTACAGTACAATCAGAAGTTTACGTGGAGGAATTAACCAACAAACACTATTCATGATGCCCGCCCTCTAGAGGCAGACCCTCCTATATGAAGCACCACATTTGATGCTTGTGGAAAGCTTGACCACACAATGGAGGATTTAAACTTTTAGAATATGACAAACTGAATAAGAAGGTATTCAGAAAATGTCAAATACTGCGGAAAAATGCGCAAATATTCAATATAAACAGGTTAACTGACTGGTCAGCTATAAAAAACAATGAAAATGTTTATGATCAAAAGTTTTTGAGATGCGCACATTTTAACAAATACAAAAATGATTAACATTATAAATATAAGACCAAACTATTTTTTCAGGGATGGGACAGGTTGGAAATGAGGGGTGAGAGACAAAGGCACTCCTATTGCTGCATGTAGATGCAGCCACACCATTTCATTTACAGCATACTTATTCACTGTGTTGTGTTCAAGTTCCATATTGTACTGACTGTCATACAAGGATAACATGAGCAAATCAAATCAAATTAGAAAAGGATCAATGCTGTTGTGTGGATTTTGCTGAACATGGCTGATTTTAATATTTCGCCCTATATATTTGGTATCCAGCAAAGGCATATTTTGATGTAAAGTCAAATTAACACTACATTGCTGACAATATATTTTACAGTTTCTGCATGAACTTTTCTTTTTTTTTAAATTATAGTATATAGTACTTCAAACAGATTAACAGTTATCGTGATGTCACCCATAATTTTACATCACAAAGACTGTAATTCTGCCAATTTTTTTGTTTTTCAGTCATTTTTTGCTCACGTGTTTACACACGTGAGCATATGTCGCAGCGATGTCTGTCTGTCTGTCTGTCTGTGTGTCTGTCTGTCTGTCTGTTGGTCCAATATCTCAATAACTGCCTATCAGATCACAATCAAATCTGGTACATAGATTCAGTTAGTAAATGGCAAGAACTGATTAGTTTTTGGTGGGTGTGGCTTGCATACTTTTTGCTCATTTGCATAATTAATGATTTTAGAAAAAACGGATATACATTAAAAACGACTACACACAATTTGATGAGATTTGCTACAAATGTTGATCACACCAAGATATATCAGCAGTGGGAACCATGAAGGGGTGACATGAAAGATAGTTGCTAATTTGCATATTTAATGAACTTTCCTAATTAGGGATATATGTCTGATTTGACTTGATCAAAATCGACCAAACTTGGTATGTATATTAAAGATACTATGATTTAACATTATTGATAGTCATTAAGCGTTTTAACTTCAGCCAATTCCTAATTTGCATATTTAATGAACTTTGCTAATTAGGGATATATATTTGAATTGACTGGACCAAAGTTGATGAAACTTGCTACATGTATTGAAGCTACTATGATACAACATTTTTGAAAGTCATTAAGCATTTTTACTTCAGCCAATTCCGAATTTGCATATTTAATAAACTTTCCCAATTAGGGATATATATCTTAATTAACTTGATTGTATTTGTTGAAACTTGCTATATACATCATACATCAAAGATACTGTGATATAACATTATTGAAAGTCAAAAGACATTTTTACTTCAGCCAATTCCTAATTTGCATATTAAATGAATTTTCATAATTAGGGATATTTATCTGAATTGACTTGATCAAAATTGATGAAACTTGCTATGTACATTAAAGACACTATAATGCAATATTATTGAAAGTCATTAAGCATTTTCTCTTAAGCCATTCCTAATTTGCATATTTAAAGAACTTTCCTAATTACAGATACATATCTGAATCGACTTGACCAAAGTTGACAAAACTTGCTACATATATTGCAGATACCATGATACAACATTGAAAATCATAAGCATTTTTACTTAAGCCAATTCCTAATTTACATATTTAATGAACTTTGCTTATTAGGGATACACACTGGGATTTACTTGATCAAAGTTGGCAAAACATGCTATGTACATTGATGATTATACCAGGTTAAAACAATATCAAAAGTCATTTCACATTTTCATGTCAGCTAATTTATGATTTGCAAATCTAATGAGCTTTCACAGCTCGGCATATATGGCTTGAAGGACTTGGCCAACGGTAATTACACTTGCTATATAAAGTGGTGATACAATGACAGCAGTCAAAGAACTTTAATATTTTTATTTCAGCTTATTACATATTTGTATACTTCATGACCTAATCGGCAGTGATTATTGTTCATTATGTTGATCATAATACTTTCAATGAAGTTGTAAAAATGTGGCAAAGGTTCAATTTTACACAACTGCAATATATAATGAAACACGTGAGCATTTTCAGTTCATATCTGGTATAAATTTTGCACTGCACAAGATGATTGAACAAATTGCAATGTTTGAATTTGTAAACTCAAAGAATAAAAATCCTTTGGTCACAAATTAAATTATTTTTTGAAAAGAAATTTACTCTTAAACACTTTTAGCATATATTCTTTACATGGTCATGTATTTCAAGGAAAATATGCCTATTAAAAACAGTAATTTCTTCACTTTCAATTTTTTTTCAATACTATGACAATTATCAGCCATGAGGTTATACAAACACAAGACCAGATAAGCGTTTTTCATCATTTCCACAGGACTCTTTGGAAAATCCATTAAAAACAGTTAAAAGTGACTTAAAATGATCACTTGGTATACATTTAATTTACAGATGCCAGGTTGTGTATTTCACATGCACTCAGGTCAGTAAGGAAGTGCGTCATTACTATTTTGGACTGTGAATTCTTATTTCTGAATTATTTAACTTTTTCCCACATTGAACTATCTTTAGGCAGTTTATACTGTAGCTTAGAATTTTTTTGATTGATGTATTTAATCATCTTTTGGGTTCTTTGGGTCCATATCCCACCTCATGCCCCTACATCATCAACTATTTACCAACAACTCCATGCCAACAACCAATTACCTGACCTGGCCACACATTAGAGAAGGTACAGCGTCATTGACGGTATTTTACTCTGAGTGAACGAAATCAAAATATGCAAAGATAATTTTCAAATGAATGATGCAATTGATAATGTCAATTAAATAAGACAAGTTGACCGAAGTGAAGGAAATTTGTTGTACATTCAACCATGGTAGACTTGTAGCAAAGAAAGCAGAAAAGGGGGTGGTAAGAAATAGATGAATAGACTACAGTAATTTGTAAAATTAACTTGCACTATTTGTGTTTATTTTAGGATTTATTCAATTTTAATTAGTCAAAGTTCATACAAATAGGTACAGGAGAATACAAAGCCACGAAGATTCTACAGATCTAAAACAGCTCTCCCAAATTTTAGCTTAATCTTTCCCTATCTATTCATGATCAATATACTCTCATGGGTTACTGAAACAAGCTGTTTTTCTAAAAAATTCTTTCTGACCATATAATAGTATACCTCTACTGAACCTTATACACACACAAGATAATAACACACATGCCATTGGCCTTTATTTATTGTTTTTAGAGTAAAATTGTAAACTTTTGTCTCAAAAGTGGCAAAAAATTCTTGTAATAAAAAAAAACATTAAGATAATCAACATATTTTTAAATGATCTTTCAAAGAGCACAGCTTTCCTTTCTTTCTAGAAAGTTTATGTGTAAAAATGTACCAGTTTACACTATTCTCAAACATCAAGGAGTCTGTCTGATTATCAAAAGTAATTCCCTAAATACTGCCACATTTGTACGCATTGTATGAAACAAAGCCATCCATGTTTATTGACTGAATTTGTCACCATTAGTGACAGGACTGAGACTGTTAAATTTGAATGTATGGCACACCATGTGAGATGTTGCATCATGAGATTCTAAAGTAATTTTCTTACCCCCTCCAAGTGACTTATTCTGCTTCTAAACATCTTGGATGACAATTTTGGCATTGTATACGTAGCAGCCAGGATATCCACAATAGCAGACTTTAAGTATAGTTTCTGGCTTCTCCTTAATATTGTTAATTATTGAGTCACTGACAGGTAATCTGTGACCAGATAAATCAATGCTGTTAATTGACAAAATTAATGACATTTCTTATTTTATCCGGTACATCTGATGTCCTCTTTTCAGACATTTTGTCAGACTGGACAGCTGCATTAACAAAGAATAGATAAATGTTGGAAAGAAACATTCCTTATTTATAGTGTTTGATTCCTTTGAAGAAAAAAATGACAAAAATGATATCGTATCTATAAATAAACAAATGCATACTTGATGCATTAAGTAATGTAATAATAGCTACAGTAGTATTACTTGCTTGACAAAATAAACTTAAGATTAAATTAGGTAGATTGGTCGATAAATACTCAGTCACCTTTTTGTCTGTGTAGGATTTATCTATATCAGAATAAATGTACTGGCATTTTGAGCAAGGAAATTAACAATATCTATATTCTAACAAATACTTTGAAAAAGTAAAACTTTTAAGAGAAGTTGAGATAGAGCTTTAACAAGAAGCATTCATAAAAATAACAAACACGTTGTGTTAAAACTTTACTGGTTCAAACAGTATTGATGTAGCCTACATGCATTGTCATAGATGACAATTTCTGGAAGTTTTCTTAGTCAAGTTGTCATAATATCGATAGTACTTTGGGTGACTCAACTTGCGTCATAGCCTGTAAGCCATAGCATATACCATGTGTACAAAACACATTGCAAATGCCAGGTGATAATGTTGGGCATCAACACAATGCCTAGTCTCTCTTTGGCTTTGTCATCTACAGAAATAAATAACAAAATCCTTTATTGTGTATCATCAGTTTCAGTTTTTAGTCAGCAATATTTTCTGAACTCTTTCATTTGATCTTTTCCGTTTGTTTCTGGCTGCTTTCGGTAATTTAGAGAATTTGAAATAAACTTGAGTTGTCGCAACTCTTTCCATGCATGCCATAAAATAAGCCAGCTCAACTGTTCTGAAATGTCGGGTCGTGTTGCTAGTTATTTTACATTTTTATGATACCTTAATCTTTGCCTGGGTTTCAAATAGCTTTCCCTTCACACTGACCTTTTTCAATAAGTCTTGTTGGAATGGGTAAAACTACTCCTTTCTTGGGGTGAAAGATTTCTAAAAGAGAACTACTTCTCATAGCATTAAGCATTATTGTGTACTCTTGAGGAGTCCTTGATTGAAAGAACAAGTAATGAAGTACAAATGTGATGGAGACCTGAAGGCTTCTGTAATAATGGAAGCATTTCATGAAATGTGTCATGGCGAGGGAGGAAATGTATTTAATTTAGACCAATTGTAACGTGTATACAGTCATGACTGTATGTCTTCTACAGACAGAAGACTCAAAGAGGCCCATCACATTCACTTTAAATAAATTGTGGGCTCACATTTTGGGAAGAAATGTATTAATTATGGAGGCAATCAGCGCTAGCTCGCCTTATGCTACATTTATGACAGTATCATTTAACCTTTCTGCTCTTTGTAGACACTTGAAGTCTTCTTTCTTTCTTTAGTCTATATCTCCATAGAGTCCTTCATCCATGGAAATGGACAAGATTAAGAGGTGAATTGTGACTTATGCAAATTAACACACCACTTCATAAATCATGCAAGTCATGAGTGATTTCTAACATCTTCTGAATAGCAAATGTCTGACTCTCACAGTTTAAATAAACAATTAACTACATTCATTACTTTCTTGACAGGAGGAAACATGACTCCATGTATTGGTTTGTCTTGGATGGTAATATATTGAAAATGCAGTTTTAATTAATGTTGCACCACATGCACACCTTGTAGATGTCATTCCTACAGCTTTATTAGCCCCCATGAACACCGTTCTCAGGTGTGTCTTTCCAATTCAGTTATTGTGAATCCAGTGAATGTAAACTCAGTAGACTTGCCAGGTCCTAACTGATGGAGTTCCGCAGAAGGCATTCAGTAAAGACGTCTACTTGCTTCGGCGGTGTGGATCAATCTGCTATTCGATAGAGAGGAAATGCGTAATGTACATGCAAGGCATTCCTGTGCAGGAGGATGCCGCCAACGGCGAAAAGCCCGCGTTTCACGACATAGTAGAAGTAAGACTCATACTGTTGAGGGTATTACACCTGGTGATTGAACACATTCTATCGTTTCTTTATACAAAGTACTAGTGCGTGACACAAACAAACCCAAGGCACCCCCCCCCAGCTGAACCACCTGTGTGTGTACTGTCCTTCATGTAACTATAAAGTGGTCCAAGTACAAAATAGAGCTTGCTATTGTCTCGTCGGCAAAAGACAGCACAGAGCCTACATCATACATCCAATCCAACAGAGGGCTCTATTGTATGTATCATCTTTCGTCAGTGGTCACACAGGGTATAGGGCATACCATTGTGGCACAAGCTCCTGGTAAAAGAAATAATAAAATTATTAGATACAAGATGTTACGTTTGAGTTGTGAGCAGGGATTTAGAAAACCACAGAATAACTCATGTCTATTTACCTTGCCACAAACAGGCTTGAGGCATCATCAGCTGAACTACTCTGTGTGGACTGTATGACATGCCACTATAAAATGGTCCAAGTACCATATAGCGCTGGCTATTGTCTCGTCAGCAAAAGATAGCACAGAGCATTCATCATACATCCAATCCACACAGAGGGCTCTATTGTATGTGTCTCCTGTCGTCAGTGATGGGTACAGGGTGTAACATTCTGGCACAAACTCCTGGGAAAAGAAATCATAAAATTAATATATAAGTCTGTTGCGTATGTGCTGTGAATTTATGATAGCACTTCTAAAATACCCAGTGGTACTGTCCCATTGGCAAATTCATATAAACTCACAATACCTATCATGTTTACACACCACAGAATTGCTAAGTGCAAGTGATACCATATATGCCACTCTGTAGAATCAAAGTGGTTGGATGATGAGAGTTGTGGAACAGTCTCAACCAGAGGCCTGGGAGTGGGGTGCACCCCATATTTTCATACGGGGTGTGTGGCCCAAGTTGAAAACATTAATGCTGACCTTTTGTTTGGGATTCCAAGGCTTAAGTGTGTCTACTACTTAGTCAACATGACATTGACCCGTCCTAATCATGTGTACAAAGTACGTGTATGTCGCAGTTTTTGTCAAATCTGGTGTAATTAATACTGTTAACAGACTGATATTAGCACGGTGAGCATGATGACCTTTGGTTTGATGTCGCTGTGAACAATACCAACAAATCTGGTGTGGTAGTTCTGTGTTCAGCACTCCATAGACCTTAGTATTGGTCAGCGTGATGATTTTTGGTTTGATGTTGCAGTGAACATTGCCAAACTGTGACATGCTCGGGTGGATCTGTGCTGCTATAAGCTGTCTGTACAACATTTGCAACATGCATTTCAGCAGGGTCCATGTCTATTTAACATGGTACACATGTCCTAGGTCTACAAAGGAAGAATAATGCACAAACCATCCTAATTGTATTTAATCATGGATTCACTCATAAGTGGTGATTCGAAATTTGAAAGTGGAGAAAACATCTGTGATCATATTTTTTTACTTCAAAAAATAGAGCTAATATTCACCGTTATACAGTATATGTACTAGGTCTTTGACCGGTGTTTAAATCACACTATCTCAGATGGTCACATGACCACTTGCAACCAATCAGCTTCACATTTTTCTCACACTGTTTTGTCATAGCTTAGGCTGCTGGTATTGTTCACCCTCCCACCCACCCGTTGTAATAATGACGTTTTGAGCTACTTCGAGCTCTGTATTGTATTTGTTCTTTGCCTTTATTTGCTATTTCTGTATTGCTTTTATCAGAAGGCAGTAGATTGTTATGTAGTATTTTCCAGTGAAAGGACAGCTTTAAAAAACACAGTTACATAATTGAATTACTATGGATTGGTAAAATCATAGTATCATATTTGGTGCCTATTTTTCTTTGCATCAATGAAATAAATAGAACTACGATATGAGCAAAACGTAAGGTTATGGTTTAACTTTGTTTTCTCCAATAAAAACAGTTCAAACTTAACCTACCGTACTTTCCTTTGAAAGAGTGCGATCTACTGTGAAACAGAATTAGCAATTCGATTCATCTTTGTCTGTGTGTACATTGTCTGCTGCATTTTTTCTTTGAGCCAACTGAGTACTTTAATCTCAGCCCTCACTAGCTTATGCTTACTTTTCTTCTTGCAGAGATCGATTATCTTGATGGCTTTGTGCACCTGAGTTCCACAGTCTAATACCTTGACTACAGTGAATTATCTAGAGAGACTACATCAATTAAAAAAATAACAATAACCATTTCTTAGATCTACTGAATGCACCATGATTAAGTATATCTTGGAAATATTCTACCCATATATCAACATTGTTGATTGCAGCAATGGAACAGAACTAAACACCTCAAACTTTAAGGACTAGTACTTTTACTTACTGGTAGCAAAACTACACAAATAACATTAAGGCAGGGGTGCACAGTGTAATCAAATTTCTCATTCTCTTACTTTTGTTAACTTTGCAACACACAATGCAGTTATGATAGTGTGTCATTTTAAATTCCATAAGGGTGTCACATGATATTTACACCACCATTTTCGGAATAGAACCAGCTGTTTGAAGGAGATGCTTGGAATGCAGATACGCTCCAGACAGCGGAGTTAAACATTTGTTGGCCGATGGAAAACAGTGTCACCTGAAAGTATGAGCTGCATGTTTTGAAGTTAGCTAAAAATAACTGGTTTACACGTTCATGTAAATACCTATACGGTTGAAATTTACTGCATCCAAGGTTTAATTTCCCTCTGAATTCATCCATATTACCTTTTTCCATGGACAGCAAAATCTTGCTTACTTTTGCAGTCTGGAATGCATCTTCTGGAAGACGGATGAACGTTTTGTGAACTTCGCTCATCTTGAACATCAGGTATTTTACTGAATGTCTCTGGCCAATTAAAATTGGGTGATGTCATGGCCTGCTTTGTCAGTACAATCTGGTCTGCGTATATTGTGGTGTCAGTCTAGGTGGGTTGGTCCTGGTTTTTGTTGTAGCTCCCATAGCCATATGTATATATGGCAATGGAAGCTATTCTTATAGGCTAGGGAAATGTCTGTATGTATGTATGTCTGTATGTCTGTATGTCTGTATGTCTGTATGTCTGTCCGTCAACATCAAAAACTCCAAAACCGCTGTACATTTCATCTTGATATTTGGTGTGTACATGGATGATGGGCTGCAGATGAGATTTTGTTCAAATGAAGTTGTCATTGCCAAAAATATGCAAATTAAGTGAAAAAATGTAAAAACAGTCAAATTGAAAAAACTCAATAACCACTGAGCAGATTACATGAAAATTAGCATGTAAGTACTTTGGGCTGACATGAAATGATTGTGCACATCTTGGGTCAGTATCTTGGACTTGCTATTTTTCATGAATTTTTTTGTAATTTTCTCCCATTTTGGTCAAAAAATCTCCTGCTCTGAAACCACAAGTCCGATTGATGTGAAACATGGTATGGAAGTGCATAGGAGTGACCTTTGCCAAATTTGGGCAAATCGTGGTGAAATTTGCATATTTTTAGTTTACACGTCCATAGACTCCCATGTATAAGGCAGATCTCCATAGACTCCCATGTATAAGGCCACGAAAAATAAAAATTTAGTTTCTCATCGTATTCATATTGCAAAATAGGATGCAGTGACACATTTTTAGTCCCCACAGATGAAGTCCAGTGAGCTTATAGATTGGGTCATGTCCGTCTGTTCGTCCATCCGTAAGTCCATCCGTTCACGCATATATCTCAGATATTTTTACAAAATGTCATGTGTCCTTGATGACCTTTGATCTCAAATATACATATTTGTCCATAACTCAGTAACCACAAGTGCTACAGCCTTCATGTATGGTATGATGGGACAGCTTATGACGCAACATATTGTACCTCATTAATTATGCGCATATCTAATTTTGAGCGAGCCAATAGAGCTAGAGGTCTGATTTTTGGTATATAGGGATAACTTAGCAATACAATTTTTTTGACAAAATGTCACGTGACCTCGGTGACCTTTGACCTCAAATATACATATTTGTCCATAACTCAGTAACCACGAGTGCTACAGCCTTCATGTATGGTATGATGGGACACCTTATGACGCCACATATTGTACCTCATTAATTATGCGCATATCTAATTTTGAGCGAGCCAATAGAGCTAGAGGTCTGATTTTTGGTATACAGGGATAACTTAGCAATGCAATTTTTTTGACAAAATGTCACGTGACCTGGGTGACCTTTGACCTCAAATATACATATTTGTCCATAACTCAGTAACCACAAGTGCTACACCCTTCATGTATGGTATGATGGGACAGCTTATGACGCCACATATTGTACCTCATTAATTATGCACATATCTAATTTTGAGCGAGCCAATAGAGCTAGAGGTCTGATTTTTGGTATGTAGGGATAACTTAGCAAAACAATTTTTTTGACAAAATGTCACGTGACCTCGGTGACCTTTGACCTCAAATATACATATTTTTCCATAACTCGGTAACCACAAGTGCTACACCCTTCATGTTTGGTATGATTGGACACCTTATGACGCAACATACTGTACCTTAATAATTATGCGCATATCTCATTTTGAGCGAGCCAATAGAGCTGGATGTCTGATTTTTGGTATATAGGGATAACTATAGGAGAGAAATTTTTTGACCAAATGTCATGTGACCTCGATGACCTTTTACCTAAAATATATGTTTATGTCAATAAATAAGTAACCACAAGTGCTATGTCCTTTGTATTTACCTCATTAATTATGTACACATCTAATTCTGGGCAAGCGAATAGAGCTAGAGATCTGATTTTTTGGCATATAGGGATTAATTAGCAATATAATTTTTTTTTTTCAAAATGTCATGTGACCTTTGACCTTGATTATACATATATATGCATATTTCAGTAACCACAAGTTCTATACCCTCCAATTTTGATAGGATATTAGACCTTAAGATGTCACATCTTGTACCTCATTTATAATGCGCATATGTATTTCTTGGCTGGCCAATACTGCTAGAGGTCTGATCTTTTTTCCCGATTTAGAACCATAACTTAGACATGCCTCATGTGTTTCAAATTGGGAACAACGACATAGACCTATGTGCCCATAGATCTCAACATATACACTCCAGTGATACTTCTTAATGACCATATTTTCCTGCCCCATCAAGACTAATACTCCTATTACAAGTGGGGACTATGTCATTGTAAATGACTTGTTGAGTTAATGGTTGTATCACAGTATTCCATATATCTAATTCTGTATTTTTTCCATTTTATATTCTGAAAAATTACATTAAACATAGTTCACTGCCTCCAGTACATTTCATTTAAGTATTTTCACTTCATGCACTTTATCCCTTTCACACATGTTCAAATATCTGACCAGAGAACAAACACTAAATAGTCCAGGATGGGAGCTACAGTGTCATTGACGCTGTTTTTGTTGTTGCTTGTCTACTCATTTTCACTCTCCCAGGTTGCCTTCTCTGCTCTGTTCTACAAACTGAGAGTGAACATGATATCAGTCACAACGCAGGGTTTGCTTAACAAAGTGTGAATTTGTGAACGCATGAGTATACAGCTCAATATTTTGTCCGCCTTCAAATTTCTGCCAGCATGCAAGTGACTTTTTCTATGTGTCAATTCCTTCTAAACATCATTGCAATTTCCCTGTAATAATCTGAGTTTCATGTATTTTTTTTTTCAAAAGGAGGACAGTGCAAGTTCTTGTCATTGAACAGACTTTTTATATAAAGTTGTCCATTTTTATTTGTGGAAATAATTTCATACTCATCTTCTTTCAATTCTCCCCAATGTTAGTCCTCAAAAATCACATTTTCGAGACCCATTAGCTAAAACCTCTCTAGCAATACTGATTCCCCTTCTTGCAGATTTCTGGCATCCACATCCTTTCTTAATGCTTGTCGCACATGTCTATTTTCTCCATATTTTCTTTGATATTCCCTAAAACAATAAGCTACCCACTCTTAACATTCCATCCCCAATCGCTCAATGGTTTAAGAAGAATTTCACTCCTATCTGTTGGAGACATTAGATAAGCAACCCAACATATCCACCAATACCATAGTTGGACAACCGGACAACACCTCCACCAATGGTATTCTTAAGCCTTATCTGATGGCATAAGTCCATCTTCAGAGTCAACTCTAGCCCACTGTATTTCACGTATATCAGACAATAAAATATCTGATATTTGATTGAACCACTGCTGGGTCTCCAATCCTCTGGTGTACTTGCCTGAATAGTGATGTATGCTTTTGAAATATACATACATTTAGGTAGGTACATGTGTCTTACATGTGTTCTCATAAGTGTTACAAATCAAACCATTCCCTTAGCCTTGAACAAAATTTTGTGTTGCTTTAAAGATGATAAAGAAATAAGCACAATCAGTCGTTTTCCACAATGCTGATCAAGAAACAAATTGACATGAGAACCTACATGGTAGTTTGAGGATAGGTTTGGCTGAAATTGAAGATTGCAAACAAAGGAATTTATTTAAACCCAGTAATTAAGAACTAGTTGTTCATTTCTGCATGTTTACCTTGTACTGCTATTCAGATAACTTCCAAGTTAAACCCAAAAAGTAAGAGCTACATTTTGTATGTGTTCAGTAGATTTTGCCCACCTTGCTCCCAGTCAGCTTCTCTGTTCATAATCCTGATCTTAAGTTTACATATCATATGTATGTTGGCATGCATGAAGACATTCAAAATTAAACTTTGGCATGAATTTATTTATTTACTGTTTCTGTGAAATCCACCCTACTTCACATTCAACCAATAATTGCTCATGTTTGTCTTCCTGTAGACGGCTCTACAATAACCTGAGTGCAGTCTTTACATTCACTGTCAACACAGAGACAACTGTCCACAGCAGCCTGAAGGTAACTACTGTTGCCTTTCGGAATGGACTTGATGTCACTGAAGAAGGAAAATTATCATAACTTTTACTGCAATTTCATAGTAAATAAAACAGATTTTACGTAATGAGAGAATGACTTTCTTAACAACAATCACATTATTTTATACCATTACAATTGAAACATGTAAATTGTATGTCTATATATTGTACTGTAAATATAGCTTTCTTACATCAAAAATGGAAAGGTATAGGTTCATGTCACTCCTTTTGGGACATTTTTGCCCCTGAACACCTCCACTTTACATAAATGTAGTCTGGTTTGCATGTACAAGTGGTTACATATACATGTACTCACATTTATTGCCCCAGTAGTTACAAACATTGTGACTTTTTGGCATGTCGAACTGCATAAGCCACTCATCTCATCCCCTATACCATTGCTGCTGCAGAAAGTACTGGCATGTGCTAAGCAAGGATTTGTTTGTTTGTATTCAAATACCAACAAAAGGATATGCCATAGTAAAACTTTATATTGTTGAGTTTGGTCTGCAACAACCAACGTCAATCTCTAAAAGATTCTTTTGTCTGTGACTTCAGTCGCCTGCACCTAAAATAAGCTTTAAAGGCAAAGGCATATACATATGATGTGTCAAAAGCAAAAATAGTAGTTCAACAACAACTTGTAAATTTCAAACTGGGCAATGAGTTTTGAGAAAACCACAGTACTGTGGTTAATCATCAGCAAGTACCTGCTATGGTGGTTTTCAAACCACACAAACATTTATGACAAGCACAATTAAACATTCTTATTTTAAATTTACAGCAACAGCATTGAGCACACCTCCAATTTAAGTGGTAATGTTAAAGTGTATGAGGTATTGCCATACACAGAAAGACTATGAGATGCTTTCATATAGAGACAAGTCTCCAATATTAATGCCATTGGTCATAAGTGGTAATAATTGTCTTTGAATCACTTTTTAGGCATTTAATCTACAAGAAAAACAAACAAAAAATATATTCCATAATTAATGTGAAAAGTCATAATGGTTTTCTTTTAAGAGTCATTACACTGATGCAAAATTGGTGGTGGTAGTGTACGGTAGATGGTGGCTTCAACTCGTCTCTCTTTTACCAGCACTTTTCAAAACATAATAATAAAATAACAGCATGAGAATTTGGCTGCTTACAACAAACATTAATTCTGTCAAGTAAGTCTACATGACAGTAAGATTGGCTCTCTGACACATGCAGTTACTACCATTGCAAGTGTATGTGCTTTGCAGCATTAAGCCTTTCTCCATGCAAAGTTCATATTGTATGCTAGAAAGAAACAATCTGCAGCAAGTGCTGCATGCCAAGGAGTAACATTTGTACCAAGGGTATAAGTTGATTATATGAAGACTACACAAAAAGAAACAAAGTCATCAAAAGAGTATTTTCATATCTATTTGTATCAAATGTTTCTTTTAGTTTTGTCTGTGATAAAATAACTTTGAAGTAGGAGAAAAATGTACATTTCAAGTGACATAAAGCAGCAAGTGACGTAAAGCAAGCACTATTGGACAGGAAGTAACAGAAAATTGTGTTTAAAAACATGTTGTTTATCAATGTTTGGTTGGGCCATATCTGCACAACATGAAAGGTCATTAGGCATTGCTGGCATTGTGAATTTTTTTGAGAAGTTTACTGCAGGTTCTTAAATGTACTCCAGATTCTACAACTGCTAAGCATTTCAAACATGTATCTTGGATTTTATTTTTGTGGTGTTCATGGACGCTTATGTTGTTGTCTGGGTGGTTGGGAATGTATATGTTGTTGTCTGGATGGTTGGGACTGTATATGAGCTGGCTTGATCACCCTTACTCACCCTGCGTAATGACTGAATACTTTAATGTGATCAAACTTTTGCCATTTTCATTGCTTCAGCAGTTAAAGCATAATGTACAATATCTTGTATTGTAGTTTGCATTGTTGGCCTTGAATAAAATGTGTCAACTGTAAGTACTTATACCAGAAATACTGTTGCTTCCTCAACTCTTTCCTCAACAAAGAGCTTTAAAATGAACCCCCACATGTGGTATATCAGAAGAGAATTGTAAAAGTTTGAGAGTCCGAATGTCTGTCCTGGAGGTGTGTCCTACCTTAAGTTGCATCGATAATTTCAAATGAAGGCCGACTTCTTGCAATTTTGACATTACATTGGATGACATTCCTCCCAACCGTATAGCATTGAATGGTGTGCATTTTCATTAGTCTCAAATTTTTGCATAGAACTTGTGCACCTTTAAGAAATGAAACTAACTTTTTACACTTAAGCTTACTAACCACTACTGCAGTTTGAACTTTGCGTACTCGATACGTTTTGATTTTTTGCGGATAGATATCTTCTGAGGGTAAATTTGATTTCGGAGAAAACTTTTAACTATTAATAAATTAATATAGACATCTATGAAGAGCACAAATAATAGTTTACATCTTAATTGTTTGTTTGACATGAAGGTCACGTGGCATTGACGTTTTGACTCTTTCAATGCACAAGTGAAAACGTCAACTTAACAAGTCATCGTTGATGACACAGTCCCCACTTGTTAATGGGTAGTACTTTGATTACAGGTCCTCAGAGAGGATAGAGTCCTCTTCATTAGGTCTGTGATAAAAATACTTTTGAATAAATTCGCTTGATACATGTCTGAGCTGTAGTTCAGGACATGAAAAAATCGTAATAAAATGGCCACATGGCGGCCTTATTGGATCGTATCACAGAACAAATCTATGTGCATATGTATGACAGACATCCAGCTCTATGGGTTTGCTCAGAATTAGATATGCATAATTAATGAGGTACAGTATGAAGCATCATAAGGTCTCCCATCATACCATATATGAAGGGTGTAGCACTTGTGGTTACTGAGTTATGGACAAATATGTATATTTGAGGTCAAAGGTCACCGAGGTCACATGACATTTTGTCAAAAAAATTGTATTGCTAAGTTATCCCTATATACCAAAAATCAGACCTCTAGCTCTATTGGCTCGCTCAAAATTAGATATGTGCATAATTAATGAGGTACAATATGTGGCGTCATAAGGTGTCCCATCATACCATATATGAAGTGTGTAGCACTTGTGGTTACTGAGTTATGGACAAATATGTATATTTGAGGTCAAAGGTCACCAAGGTCACATGGCATTTTGTCAAAAAAATTGTATTGCTAAGTTATCCCTATATACCAAAAATCAGACCTCTAGCTCTATTGGCTCGCTCAAAATTAGATATGCACATAATTAATGAGGTACAATATGTGGCGTCATAGAGTGTCCCATCATACCATACATGAAGGATGTAGCACTTGTGTTTACTGAGTTATGGACAAATATGTATATTTGAGGTCAAAGGTCACCGAGGTCACGTGGCATTTTGTCAAAAATGGTATTGCTAAGTTATCCCTATAATACCAAAAATCAGACCTCAAGCTCTATTGGCTCGCTCAAAATTAGATATGTGCATAATTAATGAGGTACAATATGTGGCGTCATAAGCTGTCCCATCATACCATATATGAAGGGTGTAGCACTTGTGGTTACCGAGTTATGGACATATATATATATTTGAGGTCAAAGGTCACCAAGGTCACGTGACATTTTGTCAAAATATCTGAGATATCTGCGTGAACGGATGGACTCACGGATAGACATGACCCAATCTATAAGCCCCCTGGACTTCATCCGTGGGGACTAAAAACTGTGTCACTGCATCCTTTTTGCAATATGAATACGACGAGAAACTAAATTTTTATTTTTCTTGGCCTTATACATGGGAGTCTATGGACTGCCTTATACATGGGAGTCTATGGACTGCCTTATACATGGGAGTCTATGGACTGCCTTATACATGGGAGTCTATGGACTGCCTTATACATGGGAGTCTATGGAGGTGAAAACTAAAAAGTCCTCTAACACGGCCAAATTTGATCGCATTGTGAAACAAATCGACGTGCATCTGTATGGGGTAGGGTACTAACCTTGTGCAAAGTTTGAATGAAATCGCTCCAGGCATCTCTGAGATATCTGCGTGAACGGACGGACGCACAGACGCACGCACGCACGCACGGACATGACCAAACCTATAAGTCCCCCCGGACGGTGTCCGTGGGGACTAACAAAATGAATTTCTCTTAACCAGTATCTTTATTTTGATCATCTTTTGAAGAAAATTGTGACTATAGACGTGTATATAGGTAGTTCTCTTTTTGGAGGATGTGTAGCCCTGAAAAGGGCTGTTTTTTGAGAACTTGGCACTCCGATTACACCGTGCCTGGTGGTGGTGGTTGTTTGGATGAACCAGTCATATTCGACCGGACATGGCTATGGACAACGTTTATCAAGGATCTAACGTTGGGATGTTGCGGGTGTGGATGACGTGGTTGCTGTGGTGGCTGCTTCTGATGTCTTACATCCGGCTGGCGATGGCGATTTTGCTGCTGATGGGGCTTGTTGGTTGGTGGATGGCGTGACAAGCTGTAGGACGTGGCTGGCTGATGAGGGCGACTTTGCTGCTGGTGTTTGTTTTGCTGTTCTTTTTGTTGTTTTGTTTGTTTTGCTGTTCTGTTTATGGATGGCGTGACAAACTGGTCGAGCTGGCTTTACTGTCAGCTTCTCTTTTGCTGATCGCAACCAATATTGTGCGAGCCAAAGCTTCTTGGCCAATCGTGGTCAAATGTATGTGATCATCCACAAACATGCGTCTCTTGGCCATATACTTTGACTTGCACAATATCGGTCTGGGATCGACAAAAGTGAAGCCAAACAGTTCTGTGGTTGTCTTCAAGTGTCTGTTGATGTAGCGCACAGAATCTGCAGCCCTCTTCGCTGTGGTGTCGGCTGTCGTACCCGGTGGAAGGCGAGGAAGCAGGCCTGTGTCATAGATGCTGACATGTCGTAGGCTATCTTTGGCCGAGCGCAATAACTTGTTGAATTTGGTCAGTACAGTGCTGCAAGGGTCGTCGTGACGCTCCAGTGGACAATAATGCCGCGTAGCATTATTGCCGGCAACTATGAATAGCATGTGACATGATTTTCGATGAAATCACGTAGGTAACCTATCTGTGCGCCAGGGAACGCGATGACTTGTATTTGTCTGGGGTGGCACAAGACCGCAGAAAACAAGTTTCGCCTCAAGTCCCTTGCCATGTGACTCCGCCAAACCAAGCAAACTGGTTCCCTGACGTACAGAAGGATATGCCCTTGTCCAAGACCAAGACCTGCTCGCCTCGTGCCTATGCCCTAGTCGGCCCCGATGATGGGGCAAATGCTGCTTGGAACGTTGATGACGAACTGCTGGCCTCGATGTTTTGACCATTGTCACTGCTATTAACGCTGTAAATGCAAGGGTTTTTATGGTAAATCTTCATTTGCATATGCCTTTTTTAAGTTGCGTTTCTTGGACCCTATTGGTCAAATCGCATGTTCCTGATTGGTCAATTTTAAATGATGTTGATTGGCTAATTTATCCGGGTGCTAGGATCCGGCGAATTACTATATAAGCATTTCGCGGTCTTTTTCATAACGTTGGTATGAGGATTGCTCTTTCAGCTAAACATCTACTCGAAAGTGGTTGCCTTAAAGTATAGAACTTTTTTACCTCCTTTTTTCACCCAGTAAATGCAATTGATGATCAATAGATGCGCATGCGCTACTTATGCAGTGACTTTGTGTAAAAAGTTCTGGTATTACTGTGACCTCATACAAACTTTTGCCCCAAAACTATCTGGCACCCCATGGTTATCATAAAATGTCCTATGCAGAAGAGGTAATTGCAGCTGTGAAGTGACATTCTGCTTGTGTATTTTAGCTTTCCACTGTCAAGTAGTTTGCAAGGTTATTTTTAGTGTAGGTACACAAGAAACCATGCCAACTGGTGATTTGTTGATTGAACAACTTGGTAAACTGAAAAAAGTAAGGGAGGCCTTGTGTTAAAGAATTTTTGAATTCGATTAGAATGTTTAAAACTAAGTATTGTGCGTATGCATAATCGGAACATTCATCGTCTTTGTATTTGTCTTCGGCATTCATGTGCAAGTGCCATGTCCTCTGGTTGACTTGCTTGGATTTGGGGAGCCAAGCTGAATTTCATACAATAATTTCACTAACTTTCATGCCAATGATTTTGCAGAACAAATAACTGATCCCTGGGTACGTGTTTGTGAGCCTGCCATGACCATCATTTCTCAACACACGTTAAAAGGTTATTTTTTCCCGCCAACAAAGATGTCTAACATTTAATTAAACGATGCAATTGTGCAAACACTTTTTAGCTCCCATAGCCATATGTATATATGGCAATGGAAGCTATTCTTATAGGCTAGGGAAATGTCTGTATGTATGTATGTCTGTATGTCTGTCCATCAACATCAAAAACTCCAAAACCGCTGTACATTTCATCTTGATATTTGGTGTGTACATGGATGATGGGCTGTAGATGAGATTTTGTTCAAATGAAGTTGTCATTGCCAAAATATGCAAATTAAGTGAAAAAATGTAAAAACAGTCAAAATTGAAAAAACTCAATAACCACTGAGCAGATTACATGAAAAATTAGCATGTAAGTACTTTGGGCTGACATGAAATGATTGTGCACATCTTGGGTCAGTATCTTGGACTTGCTATTTTTCATGAATTTTTTGTAATTTTCTCCCATTTTTGGTCAAAAAATCTCCTGCTCTGAAACCACAAGTCCGATTGATTTGAAACTTGGTATGGAAGTGCATAGGAGTGACCTTTCCCAATTTAGGCAAATCGTGGTGAAATTTGCATATTTTTAGTTTACACGTCCATAGACTCCCATGTATAAGGCAGATCTCCATAGACTCCCATGTATAAGGCCACGAAAAATAAAAATTTAGTTTCTCATCGTATTCATATTGCAAAAAGGATGCAGTGACACAATTTTTAGTCCCCACGGATG
Organism: Ptychodera flava; assembly: GCF_041260155.1. NCBI lineage: Eukaryota > Metazoa > Hemichordata > Enteropneusta > Ptychoderidae > Ptychodera > Ptychodera flava. The sequence continues at coordinate 34,987,158 of NC_091938.1, forward strand.
AAGTCCAGTGAGCTTATAGATTGGGTCATGTCCGTCTGTTCGTCCATCCGTGAGTCCATCCGTTCACGCATATATCTCCGATATTTTGACAAAATGTCATGTGACCTTGATGACCTTTGATCTCAAATATACATATTTGTCCATAACTCAGTAACCACAAGTGCTGCAGCCTTCATGTATGGTATGATGGGACACCTTATGACGCCACATATTGTACCTCATTAATTATGCACATATCTAATTTTGAGCGAGCCAATAGAGCTAGAGGTCTGATTTTTGGTATATAGGGATAACTTAGCAATACAATTTTTTTGACAAAATGTCACGTGACCTCGGTGACCTTTGACCTCAAATATACATATTTGTCCATAACTCAGTAACCACAAGTGCTACAGCCTTCATGTATGGTATGATGGGACACCTTATGACGCCACATATTGTACCTCATTAATTATGCGCATATCTAATTTTGAGCGAGCCAATAGAGCTAGAGGTCTGATTTTTGGTATATAGGGATAACTTAGGAATACAATTTTTTTTGACAAAATGTCACATGACCTCAGTGACCTTTGACCTCAAATATACATATTTGTCCATAACTCAGTAACCACAAGTGCTGCAGCCTTCATGTATGGTATGATGGGACACCTTATGACGCCATATATTGTACCTCATTAATTATGCGCATATCTAATTTCGAGCGAGCCAATAGAGCTAGAGGTCTGATTTTGGTATATAGGGATAACTTAGCAATACAATTTTTTTGACAAAATGTCACGTGACCTCGGTGACCTTTGACCTCAATATACATATTTGTCCATAACTCAGTAACCACAAGTGCTACAGCCTTCATGTATGGTATGATGGGACACCTTATGACGCCACATATTGTACCTCATTAATTATGTGCATATCTAATTTCGAGCGAGCCAATAGAGCTAGAGGTCTGATTTTTGGTATATAGGGATAACTTAGCAATACAATTTTTTTGACAAAATGTCACGTGACCTCGGTGACCTTTGACCTCAAATATACATATTTGTCCATAACTCAGTAACCACAAGTGCTACAGCCTTCATGTATGGTATGATTGGACACCTTATGACGCCACATATTGTACCTCATTAATTATGCACATATCTAATTTTGAGCGAGCCAATAGAGCTAGAGGTCTGATTTTTGGTATATAGGGATAACTTAGCAATACAATTTTTTTTGACAAAATGTCACGTGACCTCAGTGACCTTTGACCTCAAATATACATATTTGTCCATAACTCAGTAACCACAAGTGCTGCAGCCTTCATGTATGGTATGATGGGACACCTTATGACGCCACATATTGTACCTCATTAATTATGCGCATATCTAATTTTGAGCGAGCCAATAGGGCTAGAGGTCTGATTTTTGGTATATAGGGATAACTTAGCAATACAATTTTTTGACAAAATGTCACGTGACCTCGGTGACCTTTGACCTCAAATATACATATTTGTCCATAACTCAGTAACCACAAGTGCTGCAGCCTTCATGTATGGTATGATGGGACACCTTATGACGCCACATATTGTACCTCATTAATTATGCGCATATCTAATTTTGAGCGAGCCAATAGAGCTAGAGGTCTGATTTTTGGTATATAGGGATAACTTAGCAATACAATTTTTTGACAAAATGTCACGTGACCTCTGTGACCTTTGACCTCAAATATACATATTTTTCCATAACTCGGTAACCACAAGTGCTGCACCCTTCATGTTTGGTATGATTGGACACCTTATGACGCCACACACTGTACCTCAATAATTATGCGCATATCTCATTCTAAGCGAGCCAATAGAGCTGGATGTCTGATTTTTGGTATATAGGGATAACTATAGGAGAGAAATTTTTTGACCAAATATCATGTGACCTCGATGACCTTTTACCTAAAATATATGTTTATGTCAATAAATAAGTAACCACAAGTGCTATGTCCTTTGTATTTAGTAGGATGGGAGACCTGATGACAACACACGCTTTACCTCATTAATTATGTACACATCGAATTCTGGGCAAGCGAATAGAGCTAGAGATCTGATTTTTTTGCATATAGGGATTAATTAGCAATATAATTTTTTTTCAAAATGTCATGTGACCTCGATGACCTTTGACCTTGATTATACATATATATGCATATTTCAGTAACCACAAGTTCTATACCCTCCAATTTTGATAGGATATTAGACCTTAAGATGTCACATCTTGTACCTCATTTATAATGCGCGTATGTATTTCTTGGCTGGCCAATACTGCTAGAGGTCTGATCTTTTTACCGATTTAGAACCATAACTTAGACATGCCTCATGTGTTTCAAATTGGGAACAACGACATAGACCTATGTGCCCATAGATCTCAACATATACACTCCAGTGATACTTCTTAATGACCACATTTTCCTGCCCCATCAAGACTAATACTCCTATTACAAGTGGGGACTATGTCATTGTAAATGACTTGTTGAGTTAATGGTTGTATCACAGTATTCGATATATCTAATTCTGTATTTTTTCCATTTTATATTCTGATAATTACATTAAACATATTTCACAGTCTCCAGTACATTTCATTTAAGTATTTTCACTTCATGCACTTTATCCCTTTCACACATGTTCAAATATCTGACCAGAGAACATACACTAAATAGTCCAGGATGGGAGCTACAGTGTCATTGACGCTATTTTTTAGCTCTGCTGTCAGCGACGTGGAGCTTATCAAATAGGTTGATTTTCCATCGTCGTGGTCGTCGTCCATCAACAATTGCCTTCTCCTCTGAAACCACAAGTCCAATTGCTTTGAAATTTTATATGCAGCTCACTTGGGGTGACTTCACTTCAGTTTGTTCAAATTGTGGTGAAATTTGTATTTTTGGGGCATTTTTTGCTGTTTTTGGTAAAAAAATCTTCTTCTCTGAAACCACTTGTCTGCAAGTCCAATTGCTTTGAAATTTGATGTGCAGTTTGCTTAGGATGACTTCAGTCAGATTTGTTCAAATCGTGGTGAAATTTGCATATTAGTATTTTTAAGGCAATTTTTGTCATTTTTGGTTCCCATAGCCATATGTATATATGGCAATGGAAGCTATTCTTATAGGCTAGGGAACTGTCTGTATGTCTGTATGTCTGTCCGTCAACATCAAAAACTCTAAAATCGCTGCACATTTCATCTTGATATTTGATGTGTACATGGATGATGGGCTGTAGATGAGATTTTGTTCAAATGAAGTTGTCATTGCCATAAATATGCAAATTAAGTAAAAACAGTCAAAATTGAAAAACTCAATAACCACTGAGCAGATTACATGAAAAATTAGCATGTAAGTACTTTGGGCTGACCTGAAATGATTGTGCACATCTTGGGTCAGTATCTTGGACTTGCTATTTTTCATGAATTTTTTTGTAATTTTCTCCCATTTTTGGTCAAAAAATCTTCTTCTCTGAAACCACAAGTCCGATTGATTTGAAACTTGGTATGGAATTGCATAGGAGTGACCTTTCCCAAATTTGAGCAATTTGGGAAATTTGCATATTTTTAGTTTACACGTCCATAGACTCCCATGTATAAGGCAGATCTCTATAGACTCCCATGTATAAGGCCACGAAAAATGAAAATTTTAGTTTCTCATCGTATTCATATTGCAAAAAGGATGCAGTGACACAATTTTTAGTCCCCACAGATGAAGTCCAGTGGGCTTATAGATTGGGCCATGTCGTCTGTTCGTCCATCCGTGAGTCCATCCATTCACGCAGATATCTCGGATATTTTGACAAATACAATGACAAATTGAAGGCAATTGTTGATGGACGACGACAGAAATTCAACCTATTTGATTTGCTCTGCGTCGCTGACAGCAGACTAAACAATTTGAATATTTGTGCAGACCAACACCTAAAATGAGAGATACATCTATGATCAGGTCATGACCGAAATCCATGACATTGTCACCAGTTTGGTAAACTGTTGGAACGAAATCCAGCTCAACAGACCGAATACTACATGAATATACATGCGTGCACACACACCGCTTTCCAACATTTCACTACCGGCACCTAAACCATAGGTACTAAACAAATTTCATACTTATCAATGACAAGAGAAGGTATAGTCTTCATATGACAGTATCTTTATTAGTCCCCACGGACACTGTCCGGAGGGACTTATCGGTTTGGATTATGTTCGTGCGTCCGTTCAGGCAGATATCTCAGAGATGCCCGGAGCGATTTCATTCAAACTTGGTACTGGATTACTTCATATGTCAAACATATGCACGTCGATTTGTTTTGTGATACGATCCAATATGGCCGCCAGGCGGCCATTTTATTACGATTTTTTCCATGTTGAGAGCCATAACTCAGACATGTTTCAACCGATTTTATTCAAAGTTGGTACGGTACAAGGACATTGACCAATGTCATAGATATGCGCGTCAATTTGTTTTGTGATACAATCCAATATGGCTGCCATGTGGCCATTTTGTTACGATTTTTTTATGTACAAAGCCATAACTCGGGCACATCTAAACCGATTTTAAACAAAGTTTGTACAAGGACATGAACCTATGTCATACATATGCACGTCGATTGTTTCATGATACGATCCAATATGGCCCCCAGGTGGCCATTTTATTATGATTTTTTCATGTACAGAGTCCTAACTCAGACATGTTTCAACCAATTTTATTCAAAGTTGGTACAAGGACATTGACCTATGTCATAGATATGCATGTCGATTTGTTTTGTGATACGATCCAATAAATTAAATTAATTGCCGATTTGCATTTCCATGATGAACTTTTGTTTTTTAGGGTGAATGTCCAGAAGCACTGCATCAAACTTTATAAAATATGGTACCAGTGATAATCGATCAGTGTTATGATAGGATGCAAAAATGTTTTGCAACATCCTGTTGATTAATTCCTAGTTGACTCATATAATGACCTTTAGGGTGGTGGCCTACATTGGTTTTATGTTTTCATCACCATGGAACTCATTCTTGGCCATTGAGCACCATCTGTATCAAAGTATTTTTATCACAGACCTAATTAATGAAGAGGACTCTATCCTCTCTGAGGACATGTAATCAAAGTACCCATTAACAAGTGGGGACTGTGTCATTGTCAATGACTTGTTATAATTAAAGTACATCTTATACAGCAAAATGATGAAAGTAGACATACCAAGTAACCAATATTCTTCTCAACATGCCAAGTAAAACAAAATCCCCACTAGCTGTACAGAAGAATGACTAGACTTCCCTAAGAGAATAACTAATATATCAAATTCTACTTCACTGTATGTAGGACTCTTACTTTTTGATACAAAGACGAATCTTTTCTAGTGAATAGAGAACTAGTTTAATATGATAGTTTCACTATTCAGAACAGTATTCAACTAATTTTGCATTGTCTAAGCTAGTCATTGTTGTAATAGTGTTGTGGCTTTTAGAAAGATTAAAAGCATATTATCTTACACTTGCATAACAAATTGTATCCATGCAAGCTACAAATAAAGTAAAAAATCTTCATTACTCTTGTACTAAAGGCTATCAAAAAATTGTTTCTGCCTAGATTATTTTTTCTAACATTCACTCATACTTTAAGTGCACAGAATCAATATTTGTCATATTTGGTTACTTTTCCACAAAAAGCACCAGTTTCGAACGGTTTCATCATTAATCTAAACAAAACCTTAGTTATACCAGTACCTTTATCATTGTTTTTAAATTAATATTTGAGATTACACATTTTACTGCAAGTTTCGAATGTGTGCCGTCAGCGTTGTTGTTGTTGTTGTGGTGGTGGTGAGTTGGTGATTAGTTTACTCGTGTGCTTCATAAGAAGTCTTCATCTCGTCGAAAAGCAGGTAATTTGTGAGGTCACATTTTTGTCAAGTTTCGGTGTGATACCAGCAATATCATCAGATGTAAATACACTCGAAGGTGGACCAGCTTTTAAGTGATAGTTTGTTGGATTCAATGTAGAAATACTGTGTCAATATGCTTTTGTTAAAGTGCAATTCATTACTTTCAAACTCATCAGATGTAAATACACTCAAAGGAGGACTAGCTTATAAGTGATAATTTGGATTCAATGTAGAATGTTCTGTGTTGAAGTACTTTTAGCAAAGTGCAATTCATTACTTTCAAACTCGCTCATAATGGTTATTGAGTCGGTAAAGTAAATTGGAAAATCTGCCATTCTTTTTGTCCAATGGCATTTGATTAATGCAGACAATACTTCAGAATAAACTTGTTTGACCACATTGTGTTTTGATACAAGACATTCTTCTGTAGAGAACAAAGACTTTGTTTTAATAGTCTACCTATTTGGATCAGTATAATCAGTTACATTTTCTAAAGTACTCGTTGCTCTAATAATATTGTGGCTTGTCCAAACGTATTTACTGTCCAAGTATACTCTAACAGTTGCATTATGAAAGGTATTTATTAATAGTCTTACACTTACTTTATGTAACACAAGTGCCTGATTCAGTAGTAAACTATCCACAAAATATCCTCACTGACATCCTCCATTTCACATCCTCATAACTCCTGTACTATCAGCTATCACTGGTTTTACACCAAATTATTTGGCTTCAAGCAGACAACACAAATGTAAATATATTGAAATTGCCATTATACACTGTGTGACTATCTATGAAAAATTAGCAACATAAAATTACTTGTATAATGGAAAACTAAAAATGCTTCAGCAAAAATATGTACATTACCTTTTATAACAAAACCTCAACACTGTGAAAATATATCATATTTAGACGTACATAAGTCTACTCAGTGAAAGATGTAATCACTCCAGAATTTTTATCATAAACAATGCAATAAGGCTCTTCACGAGTTAGAAATGCTGAAGCAATATAGTCAGATGTAAATACACTCAAAGGTGGACCAGCTTTTAAGTGATAGTTTGTTGGATTCATTGTAGAAATATACTGTGTCAATATGCTTTTATTAAAGTGCTATTCATTACTTTCAAACTCGTTGATAACGGTTATTGAGTCGGTAAAGTGAATAGGCATATCTGACGTTCTTTGTGTGGAATGGCATTTGGTGTATTTGATTAATGCAGGCAATACCTCAGGGTAAAATATTGTTTGACAACATTGTTTTTTGATACAAGACAATTTTCTGTACAGAACAAAGAATTGGTTTGCTTCTAATGGTTTCACTATTTGGATCAGTATAACCAGTTACAACATTATCTAAAGCATAAGTTGCTGTAATAACAGTGTTGTGGCTTGTGGAAAGGTATTTAAACCCAAGTATACTCTAACACTTACATTTCGTAACATGTCTGATTCAGTTCTAAACTATCTACAAAATCTCCCCACACAGACATCCTTATTTTGCAATGCCAAATTTCTTAAATCTCGTTTTACGCCATATTGTTTTACTTCCTCCTTAATTATTTCACCTCTAACATTAATCTGTTCGTATTCTTTTTTCAAGTGAAGAGATTCAATATTTGTAAGTACATAGGAGGTACCTTAAGGGACAAAGTCGGCCATTTTTCATAAATTTTGTTTGATGCAAGATACTACTTATACTGTTTGACATGTTGAAAGATAATGGGTGACCATGCATATATTTGATTAATTAATTCATTTTCAAGATGGTTTCATTGATCGTGTCTAAAACCGGGGTACAATATATGCATGGTCACTCATTCATTCAGTATCTTTCAACATGTCAAACAGTATAAGTAGTATCTTGCATCAAACAAAATTCATGAAAAATGGCCGACTTTGTCCCTTTATACACAAAAGTACATGACTGGATTGTTTTTATTGTTGAATAAAACTCTAGCTTAATTTCGTCTTCATCATAATTGTTATAACATGGTTGATATTTGATTTTGTAAAGCTTAACTGGTTGCTTTTGCCTTGCTGCAATCTGCAGCTGATCACAATGTTTACTTGCGAAAAAAGATATTAAGTGTCACTGTTGATTTGTAGCTTGCCTGTTACTCTATTATTCTTTGAACTTACACCATGAACAAAGCCAGTCCTTTACCATAAAGGATGTTGCTTTCATACTTTATGTCAGTTGAACTTTAATATCTAATTTTCTTCTCATTGGGCCTGCACACACATTCATACCTTTTATTTTTTGAATGTCATTTTTATGGTAAAAGCCCATTCAAGCTGGCCAAGGCCTGTAAGGTTTTACATTGATAACCTTAGTGGACACCATACAAAAATAAATTCTCCCAAATTTTCTGCTTTCATCCTTTGATTGTGATAAAAGTTCTGTTTCTGAATAATTCTAGTCCAATGCAACTATCAGCAGAATTGATTGGCTGTGATGCGATCCTGGCTGCATCCACTTCACTTTTATGGATGGTAAATAAATGCTTATTTTTGTTACAAGCTTTCTATAGTATACACCTGCCCGGTGTCTACTATAAATTCTGTTTCTTATAGGTCTACTACCTGATTTTCTGTGTGATGTGTTGCCTGTTCCACTTTTGGTACATAAGAAGATTGTTTCTCAGTATCTTCATGTTTACTAGTGGTAGATAAACTATCTTTAGTGTATCTCTTGTTTCTCCACAGATTTTGGAGAGAAGGTCCACATTGAGTAGCTAATTCGGAGGTTGTACATTTGATAAGCATAGAAGTATGCAAGTTTACACTGTTTACAATCGAAGTTGAAAAGCAGGAACACTCACAAAACCTATCAATGTATCAAGTATACAAATAGGAGTCACTGTTAGTCATGTCATAAAATCTTTAATGCACTTTACACAAAATATCTTTCTTTGAGGCAATTGTACAAATCACTACATTCATTACTTTCCATGCCCTTGGTCATGAATTTTTTGGAATGACTATGATTTCCGTAAAAGAATTTAACATCAACCTTATCTTGTTGCATAGCCATAGTTGCAGTGATCCCAGTTGGGGGTTTTTCATGAAAATGAACGTCCAATAATTGATGGCGGCTTTGGATATCTTACATCTGGCTGGTAAGGGCGATTTTGCTGCTGGAATAACTGGTTTTTTTGCTTGTTGGTGGGTAGCGTAAAGAGCTGATAGAGGTGGCCTTACGGTCGGCTTCTTTTCTGCTGAATGCAACCAATATTGTGCGAGCCAAAGCTTCTTGGCCAATCATAGTCAAATGTATGTGGTCGTCAACAAACAATGTACATGTATCTCTTGGCCACATACTTTGACTCACACAAAATCAGTCTGGGTTCAACAAAAGTGAAGCCAAATAGTGCTGTGGCTGTCTTCAGGTGTCAATTGATATAGCGGACAGAATCAGCAGCCCTCTATATGTTGTGTTGGCGGTGGTTCTAAAGAGATGCCAAGAGCCATGTCCTTTGCTCAGCCCATACATTCCTAATTGAAGGCAACAACAACTTGGACTGGTGTCTGAAGAAATTGTTCTGGTTGTTATAGCAGCAACCCTCATGTGAGAAAAAACCCGCAACACTTTGCTGACCAGAGCACCAGAAGTCAATATACCTGACGACAGCAAAATATTGCCAGCTGGTATATTGCCGACATATGGCTGGCTGTTCCACCGTAGTGTCTTGTGTTGGCAAGCTGTACACATCAATACCAGCAATAGCATTGTCCCATTATCAAGAGGATTATAAAATCCTTTTAATGTCTATTATTGTCTCATGTTAGCTTCACCACATCTTGGACAGTGGATCAGCCTGACCAATGAAAGCAAACATGACCAGAAAATGATATACTTCTGTTCATCATGTACAGACGGCATACTGTCAGCTGTCAACACACTAAAAACACTGGAAACAGTGCTGTTGGACTCGCTGTCAGATGGGATGAAGTCATCATTATCACTATGGTGATCAGCTGCATTTAATGGACTGGTAGGCTCATCACATCTGCACCATGACTGTTGTGCATCCGGTGCTGGGGGTTCTGGACTTATGCATACTAATCAGGTTGTCCAAGGACAAATCCCACAACAGAGCAGGATATAGTACCAGCTGGAGCACAATTAGATCATCCTAATTTCAACCAGGCTACAGTAGATTGCGTCCCTGTTCATATGTATGCTACTCAAGTGACCAAGGACTTTTACCACAACAGGGTGGGGCAGACCAGTCTACTCTGCCCAACCTACAGATAAAGTATCGCTCAAAGCTTCACTTTTTTAGCCTCATTATCGTTTCCGTATCGTTTCCGCGTCGCCCAACCCCCAATCCAACATTGCTCACTCGGTTTTTTTCGTATTTCCACATTGTTTCCACATCGTTTCCGTATCGTTTCACTAGCTCATCGCCTCATTCCCGCCCATAAAAGGTGTGTCCTTTCATTTTAAACATGCATCATGTCGAACAATAAAAATAACGATAAGCGAACGATCTATTTTTGCAATATTCGCGATTGCAAAAATCGCAATCTTTTGACGTTGCAACCATGCATAATCGCTCACCATGCTCACTGCTAATTTAAAAGACCTTTTGCCATGACCTCTCTCAACAGCTGAGCAGGCCTGCTGTGTCATGTTCTTTCTCAATATGAAATATTTTCAATTTAGCAAAAATTGCACTGACAATATTAGGGCACCGATAAAAACCCACAGATCTGATTACCTGATATGACAGCTTTTGTCCACTGCTCCTTTCCATGATTGCATTGAATTTATGGCGGATTTCGCAGAAAATCTGGAAATAATAAAACACTTCAAAAAAGTAGCAATGGCAAGAGGTTTGTCATCAGGTGTGAAAATGAGGATAAGTTGTGCTCATCTTCTAATTACTAGACTCCCTTGTCAACAATATCACATATAATGCAAGGTCATCCCTTACAAAAATACCTCTTTTGAAGTCTGTATATTTCTATGGAACCATCCATAGAATTTCAATGTAAAATCAGTTGATTTTCAGTGGAAAATCAATTTAATAATTTAATAGAGTTCTGCAGAGGTCTACAGAATTCTACGGAGTTTTGGACCCCTTTTCAGCTAAAATCAATGGAATTTCTGTAGAGTTCAATTGAATATCAACGGAGATCAATGGAAATTGTATTGCCTTCATGGAATTTTTCACTGCTTTCTATTGAACTTCAAGAGAATACATATTGCCTTCAATTGAAATAATATTGCTTTTATATTGAAGCTCAATAGAATACATATTGCCCTATATGGAATGGTTATTGCTTTCAATTAAAGGTTTGCAGAATACCCAGTGCCTTGTACGAAAAGTTTGATTATATTCTATTTGAGGTCCACAATGAGTTAATATAGAACAGGAGGCTACGCAAAAGATCTATTCAAATGAAAAGAACAAATTTATTTCTTGTTAAAAGTGCACATGAAACTTAAATAAAACATCATTGAATTAAAATTCACTTGATAAAATGAACTGTGAATAGGAAAAAGTGAAATTAAATAAAGTGAACCAGTGTAACTGACATGTCCTGTAAATCTTTGCTTGTCTTTATAAATATGTGAATTGACAAATTCCTGTTGTATGGCAACACTGTTATGGTAAATTGTATTCTTTTTCTTAAAAAAAATCTGCTTAGAAAAAATGTAAATACACAAATACCTGTTATATGGCACGACTGTAATTGTAAATTGTATTTTGTAAAAAAAATCTGAAGTAAAAGTGTACATACTATAATTTTATGTACGACTCTAAGGAGCCATGGGGAAACATAGTAGCTACAAAGCTGGTCACACTTGTCATCGCCCCATATATTTATTATACATGTCAACCATTGTTGGCCTCATAATTTTCCTATAACCGCCCTCCACCCCCCTTGCCCTGATACTCTTGGCAGACAATTCACCCCCATGGACGGTGGACAACATGGTGATCAATCGGTTATCATGCCAAGCAACAGCATGAAGAACACCCTTCACAGCAAAAAGTGGGGAAAACCCAGAGTAAAAAGTAAAACATACTCATTATTATCCACCAGAATCTTACAATGTTTGTTGCATGTGATCTGCATATGATAGATTCAAGTATCAATGTCAGGGATATATAAATATAGGGCTTCGTAAACATGAAACATTTGGGCCGGCTAGTCCATGTGTCATGAGAGTTCCTCAAAAACAAAGTACCGGTATAGTGTTCCTCATGAACAAAGGAAATGTCTGCATCAAAAATTGTTAGAAATAGCTGTTTTCTGTTATCCTTGATTACAAAAGCATTTGATTGGCTACACACAGAAGAGTACCTGTAAACATGTGGAAATGACTGATTGTGAATTTCTTCTAGTTGAGGTAGCAACCAGTCTCGGATGTTCCACACACAGTTTGGAGAATGGTTACTTCAGGCTTTGGATCAGTAGAATTCTCCAACACCTTTGTAAGCTCTGGCATAGTCTTTGCATGATTCTCCTTTTACTTTTATGAATACTTGGAAAATCTTTGATCAATATCTTCATGGGTGTGCCCCACCATAAGAAATGTTATCTTAAATTTATGATTAAATACATGAACTTACTTCACTGTATTTCTGTGTCTATATGCCTGCCTTATCCTTTGTATTACCACAGATAACTTTCTATAGTTAACTACATCATACATTTATTGTATGAGCCATTCCTTCACATATTTAGTCCTGAGAAGAGAAGAGTTCGAAATGCTCGTATGTAACTTTTCTCATTGCTTGTGACGTCAGTTTACATTTGAGCATGATTATGATTCATCTCAAAAAAGACATTTTGTTTCCAATATTGTACAGCTGAATTATTTTCTGTGATAGTGCACTTAAAGCCTTATAAGCCACATTTCTACCCGACTTTGACCTTGGACTTGGACTCGTCTTTGATAACATGTCACTTATGCTGTCATCCACTCAAGGTATGAAAGGAATAGAGGAAAACCGTGATATATGATAATATATAACTGCAATGAATGTTACATTATTACATCATAAGGAAATGTAAGTGTGAATACATGTATGTACAACAATTTCCTCACCTCTTGTAAGTATTTCCTTCTGACAAGATAGGCCATGAACCCAAGCTTACCATCTTTCACATGTTAAGGTAAGGTTTGTATCATGGCAGTATTGGCAAAGGTCAACCAGAATTAAATCTTCTTGTTTGTAAGTGAGTTTTCAGTTTTTATTGTCCAATGCCCTGTAATTGTGTGACATCCCATGATAATTAATACACTATACACAGGTATTTTATCACAAGGGGATATTTGTATATGCAGAGTATATCTATGCCAAAATTGCTAAAAACCACATGATGCTTTGCCTGTGCAGCAAAATGTAAGAATGTTGGAATGTATTACTAGATTAATTATAATTTCCAAAATGGAAGTGCACTCTTCAAAGGTATGTACATGCCACTATAACTCTTTGGATTGTTAATACAATCAATTTATTGATATGCTACAAACATTGAACAGCACTATTTTCATTTTGCAATTACTTTGAAATAGAATGTAAGTTCATACATAAATGAAGTGACTGATGAAATATATCAACCTATATTTTATGGCATATAAAAAACACATTTGAAATCTTTATGGTTATCTAGTATTCCAATAAACAAAGACTATGAGTCTTCATTTAAATTTCACCTAACAACATTACATTTCATATTTATCTGGCATTTTTTCCAAGTAGGCTGTCAATATTTCTCTCATGTGGCTACTCCTAAGCCTCTGCTTACCTGCTACATTATATGGAAAAAGCATGCAATCACAAACAATATATATAAGCAAAATATTATCAATGTTATACAGTTTGATCAGAATTGGTATATGCAAAAACAATCAGAAATTACATCTAGGTTTTTTCAAGCAATCAGAAAATATAGCCAGTTGTTCAGAAATGGCTTTCAGATAAAGTCAGACAAAAATGCTCTAGATAAATGAGACACTGTGTTTTTCATCATTAATTATGATATTCTTTCACATCACAATTTTTCCAGTACTGTCAAGTATGAAATTAATGACAAACTACACAAAATTGTGCTGAGAAAGAATTCAATAGAGCTCAACAAGAGTTTGCATATTTCACAAGATACAGTATAAATGACTTTTCGTTTTGAACAGCCAGAATTGTCTGAAGGAATTGTGCATTTTAAGTAAAGTTCAGCATTTTTCTTTTGTCACATTCACAGTCAACACCAACATTCTGTGAAGTTACTGGAGTGACATTCTTAGTATTCCGCTTATGACACTGCAAGAATGTATTGTGTGTGGTACATACAAGAGAACACTATATTTGAGTTTTGGACTTGTAGGATTGATACAGTTATCGTGAAACCAATAGAATTCTTTGTTACATCCCTAAATATGTTCTGTATAACTGTCACAATGTCATCCCGAATGATAATTGTCTGACAAGGATAAATTTTTAAACATCATAATAAGAAAAACCCCCAACACTGTTACTGCAAACCAGATTTAAAAGCATTCTGAGGAATAAATAATTTGATGATAAAGAAAACATATCCTAAAATATAGTTTGTCTAATTTTGACATGGTTTTCACATAACCACTTCTCAAAAAAGGGAGGTTTTTCCACCAAAATTGGAGAAATGAACAAAAAATCCATGAAAAATTTACAATGTCAGATAAGACCTAAAATGTAAACAACAAATATAAGATTTGTCCAAGGTACTGGCATGCATTTTTAAGAACTTCATTTGATCAAAATCTCATATAAGGTCCAGCATGCATATCTGGCAGATATAAATGTTAAATATTTCTGTTCTCATTTTTTTGCTGAAGACAGATAAACAGGCAAATAGATATTACTGACTTAAGCTCTCTTTAATATACATACCAGTATGTACAAAATATTGGTATTTGATACACATATATACTAAATGATTATTACTATCAAACGGTATACATGTACACCAATTATGATGTCAATGACAAAACACCACACAAAAAACAAAGCCCTGTACTTAAAACACAAGAAAGCTTACCAGGTGTGTTAGGAGACGTGAACGGAATACCCTCTGGCCACCACTCTGGTGCCTCCATTGCCCACACACCAGTACCTTTATTGCCTACAAAACATAACACCAATACAATGTAGTTGTAATTATGACACCAATAAAACTGAATGTTACAGATATCTCAACACATAAAAGCATAAAAAACTGTAAAAGTGAGTTCGAGATTACTTTTTCCTTTGATGCACAATTCATGTTATTTGTTCAACCCTGTCTTCATAATAAGTAACGGAAATAGGTAATGTACATATAATTTTTACAAATTTACTTACCAGTGGGATTCACCAATTTTGGTATTAGCTTTCGAAGGGTCCTCACAGTGTATTGATTAACATTGGCTGTTGGAATTGTCAATAATTCTGCATCAGAAAATAGTAAAAGAAACTTGTTTCTTAGGACATGGAACAACTTCACAATACCCGGTATACCTTACAAACTTGCAAACTGATTTTAAAAGTAATCTGTCATGCAGTTATTCAATTTTTAGATTTTGACAAGTTTCATATATTTCAAGCTCATTTGCATACTTCTGATCATAACAAATTACACTGAACAAAATCTAATCTACAGTCCCAAGTGCATCTGCACACAAAATACCATGATGACAGCTGTAGTGTTTGTAACTTCAGCTGCCAAAAAACCCAAGTAAGGCCAAAAAAAATTAAAAATTTGTTTCTTATCCTCGCGTGCGTCAATTCAGACCACCGAATCGACTGTTTTTCCGCTCATGAGGAAATAAAATTTTAAAAAACTCGCAAAAATATGCAATGATAGTGCATAGCACAGTGCTGTATAAAACAGAGCGGTAAACAAAATAACTGACACTAACATTCCATTCAGAACTGTACACATATGTCACTGTTATGATAAACTTTCAAAACTGTGCATTGTTGCACTAAAAGTCAAACCATGGCACAGAACTGTTGCTATGCAAAAATACTATTGTCTTGATACGAAAATTGTCAAGACTCTAATATTAAATTGCTTTGTCTTCTGCTATTTAATCCAGGCAAGAGATACCTTCCTATGGTATCTGATTCGCAAGGAGCATACACAATTGCAGTGGGAGGATGCAACTCTTTGTTGCGTGAGAATACATAGCATCTTTGAAAGTGTCAGTGAATTGACATTAGGTGACAGCAAAGAAAAGCCTCACAATATGACAACTGTGTCAGAAAACTTGTCGAATGTAGCTCTAAAGACTGGGGTATGTGATTCTGTGTTTCTGCTGCAACATAGAACATATAAACCATGAATGAAAATAATTCCTTTCACTTGTTTAAAAAAGACTAAATCTGTTAAAAATGTCAATACTCAAGCGCAATTTTGCAATATCGTTATAAGTGCTTAAAGCATGTGGCAAAAAGGAGTGTTTACGAACATTTATTCTGGAAAACTGTGGGAAAAGTGGGATTTGAGTTAAATGAGAACAATTTACTACAGAATGAACACATTTGTACAGGAAGCTGAGATCAAAAGCCTTCCTACGATTGCATAGAGGAGGCAAATTGAAAAATTTGCATAATTCTGTGTATCCTGATGAACAGTAAGGCATATTCAGTTTAAAACACAAGTACTTAATAAATTTCTTTTGAACACCTTCAACCTTATCAACGAGATTTGCTGCCATGGATTCCAGATAACAGAACTGTATTCGAGGCCACTGCGTACCAGGGCGATATACAGAGTCTTTTAAAGATTTAACATCACTGAAATCTTTACAATCATTAACGCTTTAAAAAGCCAAAGTTACGCATTGCTTCCTTAACTGCATAATTGATATGCTCAGAGAAGTCCATGGAGCTACCAAGGATAATGCCCAAGTCCTTTACAGATGTACATCGTGCAATCGGTACTGTATCAATAGAATAATTAAAAGAAAACTTATTGGTTTTATTCGAAAATGTAATGCAACAACATTTCTCAACATTTAGTTTCAGCTTCCATGTTGAGCACCAACAAGTAACCCTGTCCAAATCATCCCGCAACAGTGCGCAGTCAGAAATTAACTGTTTTATAGAGCTCTGAATCATCAGCATATAAAATTACATTCAAAGACTGAGCACGTTGTGACAAATCATTAATGTACAAGATAAATAACAGGAGGCCAATTATGCACCCCTGAGGTACACCGGATAAAACTGGACACCATTTCGAATAACTTCCTTCAACAACAGTTCTCTGAGAGCGATCAGACAAATATCACTCCAGCCACTGAATACAATGTCCGATGAAACCGAAGGAAGAGAGTTTATGAATAAGTAATTTATGTGATATTGAATCAAAAGCTTTGCTGAAGTCAAAATAAATTGAATCAAATTGTAATTTATTTTTAAATGCAGTTGAAATAAAATCTGTATAAGTGACAAGATTAGTCTCAACGCTCCTCCCAAGAACAAAACTATGTTGATCATCTGAAATAACTTTTACGACGTGACTATTACAAACTTTAAAAACTATCTTTTCAAAAACCTTACTGAATAAAGGTAACAGTGACACAGGCCTGTAATTTTTTATATCCCGCTTGTTTCCCTTTTTAAAAATTGGTACCACATTACTACGTTTAAAAAAGATTGGAAAAATTCCAGATCTGAGAGATTTATGAAAAATGTAAGTCAGAGGAAATACCAGTTCCTCCGCACATTGTTTTAGAATAACACCTGATATGTTATCAAATCCACATGCTTTGTTGACATCAGTAGAAAGTAACAATGTCAATACATCATCATAACATGCATAAATATTACTGAGGATGTCATTTTTAACTGGAATTGTGTCAGGTAGGTGTGGATCATCAAATTTGCTAAAAACTGATTCAAAAAATGCATTGAAACCTTTAGCAATTAAAACTGGCGAGTCGTACACAGTATCAGAGTGTTTCATTAACTTCGGAATAGAGCCGGACCTTGATTTAGTAGTGACAAACCCCCAGAACCGTTTGGAATTGACAAGACAAAGGGTTTTTTGTCACAAGGTTTAGTAAACAATCACTTTCACAGTTTTTGCCCCTAAATGTGTGAGAGAATCATGTGAAAACATTTCCAAAGTTTGTCATATGGGCAAATAAAATGAGACATACAGATGTTTGAGCAAAGAGTTTGTATCTTTCCTCCTGTTCAACCATAGAAAGAGGTGAAAGACGTGACTGCATGCATATGCTCTTATATCCTAAAATTTATTAGAACAAATGTTTAATGGTGGTGATGTACTACCTTTAGTGAAAAAATTCACAAATAAACAGTACTTGTGAAAAACAAATGATTTTTATTAACTTTCAGAAAAGATATGGTTAGCTTCAATCTTTGACTGCAAATATAAAATATCTGCAGTGTTAACAACAATCTGTAGAACATTCATCTTAAAGATGATTCCAGTTACAGAACAATGTTAACATTACTGAACAATGTGTGACTTTAAAATCTAAAACTTGAATCAGAAATGTCTGCTGCTTGTATTTGCTATTGTGAAATTTCATTACACAACTGTGAAAACCATTCCACACTAAAATGTTGGCATGTACATGTACAATGCCTATGGTAATTTATTGTGCAAGCGTTACAATTGAAGAATGTACTACTGTGTGTTAATATAGATGATGCAACACAATCAGCTGAAAGGACCTGTTGTGGGTTAGGGTTAGGGTTAGGGTGTGGGCTAGGGTCAAATGGTCCTCTACGTTACTTGCTACGTCTGGTACGTTACCTGAATGGTCCTGCATGTTACCCAAGTGGTCCTCCAAGTTACCTGGAATGGTCCTCAACATTGCCTCACCTACCTATCAAAAAATTTCAAGTTGCTATATCTTCCATGTTATTTGTTTGTTTTGTCTGTGTCTTTGTGCCATAATAGCGGTGTTAATGCAGAATTTCCCTGTATTGAAAAAACGGCGGAATTCGTCCGACAAGTATTTTTAATAATTTTTTTTTCCTGTTTACTGGTCCTTGACGCTACTTAAGGATTCGACCCCATTTTTATCACAACTGGAAGTTGTGATATAGAGGTGGTTTCAACCGGTGTTTGATGTCGTCCATTTCCGTAAACGACAAAAAGTCAAAAACTGTTGAACAGACTGCGTTGATATTTGATACTGATACATAGACTGGTTCCAGGTTCCAATTCGGAAAAATGGAGCCAAACGGAGCGCCGGTTAGATAGTTTTGGGAAATTTCTAACCCCCTTTTTATCTAATTGATTTTAGGGGTCTTTCATATATGTAGTTTTGGAATGTACACCAATCCTGCATTGTGGACTGTTTTATGAGTTGTTGAACAGAAATGAGGTTTTGATGAATGTTAGAAATATGCAGGATGGCTGATTCGAAGTATAAGAGATTTCTATGGTCTTTTGGGCATCAAAAGCATTAAAAAAAACATATTTCATAGTTTAGATTCTCACTTTTGAGATGACCTAGGCATTTGTTAAGTAAACATCCTTGAGTCAATATACAGACTTTGACATTCCAGAGATTAAGGATCCACAACCTCACATGTTACAGTCTTTCACTACAATGGTATGGCCCAAACCCATTGTTATCAATGGAGAGTGTGGACCTGTCTACAGGAAATTGGGGTGAACAGGTTAGACAATGAGGTTACAAGTTGTAGGTTAGTTATCAAGGTAGCACCAGCATAGAGTCCTGAGCATCTGTCAATGTGTTCTCACAGCAAATTACAGGGAAAAAATTATTTGAGAAGTTTCTCTCCTTTAAATAGAAGTATATTACAATTTAAACCTGTCATGGATAGATTGCTCTCAAATGATCTGAAACACAGTTATTGCCCATTAGCAACAAATCTATAGCAAGATTTATGTAAAGTTCATGAACTTACAAAAGGTATTAGACAAAAGATGACCATTATGCCGTTCATACACAGGCCATTGAAACGTCTCTGAAACGGTTCTGGGCCAATACTGACACAGAAAGTTATGTGTGGACACTCCGAAATGGTTCTGAAGCGTTTCAAATTTGAGACGGTTTAGTCGGCCCGACCAGAGCCGTTGTAGGGATTAACTCTATCCGCAAATCGCTGTGTGGACAGACTGAGCCGCTTCAGAAGCGTTTCAAACGCCCTTCAGCGACAGGTATTTGTAACATAAAACAAACAACAACCAATATACAATATTCACTTTCGCCATGGCTGCCGAACACAGTACTACATCTCGCGGTATACTGGTCCGACGAAGAGATAAGCTTGCTACCAAAAACCCTATCAATTCGACCAGAAAAAATTCATTACGATTTGAAAAACGTCGAATTAATAGGAAATTAAAACTGCCGAAATAATTTAGTGGTCGAATTTAATTTGGAACGACGAGGATGAAATTTAAGCGAGACATTTTGCCATGTTGAGACTGCTTCAAAGCATGGACTGTGAAATTTTGTGAGGTCGACAAATTTCGTAACAAAAAAACCTCAAACGCACGTTGGTGTCACATCAAAATCAAAGTGGCCGCGATTACAAACGGAACAATCTGTGAGACTGCCACCGGCCGCTCGACGGACGACACGTAAGTTGACATCGTGTGCCAGCCCTTGGAAATATATTGTAACTCCTTGACAGGCAGATGAGATAGTCTTATAGCGTTTGATGCATTGAAAGTTTGTAAAAATAATAAAAAATGACATCACCGATCATAAGAAACGTGGTGTTGAAGATAATAGTTTTTAAAAGAAGACTATGACGACCATATTTCTGTAAGTATTATCTAACTTTAGAAAACCAACATCTGAAGATTTACTTCCACCAACACTTTTGGATTTGTTCCACTCTTTATTATAAGATTAGTCGAATTTCTGGAAAGTAGGTGTACATTTTCGATGTCTGTGTATCGTCTACACCGAAGTCATATCCGAAAGAGTATAATCAGTTCGCGACCGCGCAAACCTCTCTCTCCCTCTCTCTCTCCGGCATTTCAATGTTTTATATTGTCGACATTTATATATCAGTCTGAAGTTTCAGGTCACTGCTCATTGCAAGTAGTTGATGTCAATTTTTCCGTATCGGGCATGGTCTCTATCTTCACTCTAATTGTTAGTGTTTTCCTGTTATATTCCATATCAAACTCAAAACACAACGTGAACAACGCTGATAATATATTGCATATTTCGTATCGAAACCGGTAAGTTCGTAACTGGTGACATGTCACGCCCTGGAGAAAGTTCATCACCATCGATCGAATGTCCGTGGCGCTTTTGCTTCCAAATAGACATATTGAAATGCACAGGGAACTTCGCGGTATGGCAATTATATGAACTTTACCTTGAAGAAAGTCTGTGACTTAAACTGGCCGTACAACCAACAATAAACATGGCGGAGCAATGATACCGATTTCAGAGACTTCGATTTTTTTTCATTGCGACCTCGACCGCTGGTGAGAGTGAGTCGTCTATTTTTTTCCCACTGGCTATTTGGCTTTGAATTTTCAATTGCCATCTTGCGCTAAGTTAAAGCTAAAAACAAGACGGGCGTTCTCTGTAAATCAATAAGCCTTTTGAATATGAAAAAATCGGACATCTGAACCTCAACACGCAGCTTGAAAGTTGTTCTCCGAATCAGGACAGGGACATCGGCCCGGGACATCGGTGAGGCCGGATTTCACGTAGTAGCTATGGAAACCGACGGCTCTGTCTATGGTTCGTTGTAAGAAACCATGCGATGTACGCTCCCTTGGGCCGTGGAATTTCGCCGTATCGCCTCTACAGACTACACCGTCTATTACCTAACCATGCTATTAAACAATCACACGATAGTTCAGTAACATATATCTTCATTAATCTACCGATCATCCACCGTCGAACACTTCGAAAACAATGGTCGCGGTCACGGATTCAAGGACGTTCACAAGAAGAAATTATCAATAAGTGGTGCGCAGAATTATTTTACTGGTTTTGAGAACTTCTAAAATAACTTGTAATCTGTATATCTTCACACATCGAACCGATATTGTATACCTATCACCGTCGAGAACCGATATTGTATACCTATCACCGTCGAAGTTATGTCTTTCACTGTAGAGTTCTTTTTATCCAAAACACATATTCAGAAGAGTCCCACAGAGCAGTCAAATGAAAGGATAATTGCTTCAAGCGAATGAAATTGCACGAAAGAATGAAAATCAACAGCACACCATGGACGTGATTTAAAACAATAGAGCTTGTGAATAGGACTATTTGAGTAAAAAGTGCCATTTTTCTCGCAATTTTAGCAACTGTAACGACCGTTTATTCTTTAATACCTTTCCATAATTGAATTAAACTAGGTTTAGGGCTTATACACACAGTGTACACTGATGTACAGAACTTTAAAAAGTATTCTGCTGGTAACGAACAGGGGTTTACACTCTAATGGGCGCAGTAAAACAATGGTCACGTCCATAGATTCAAGGACGTTCACGGGGAGACACGATGGCAAATAGTGCAGTGTCGTAAAATTGCTTAGACTAGTTTTAAGAACAGTACAATATCTGGTCATCGGTGTACCGCTACCTGTGAATCGAAACGACAAGTGTAGACCTATAGCTTCAAAATTTTATGGGAGAGACACCACGACTGAGACCGACAGTAGCATAACAAACTATTCCCAATTGTTCGTCGTGTTTAATACAGACATCTCTGTAGGTGATTCTGGTTTCTCTTGAATCAAAAGTCCGACATTGACAAAATTGACATAAAATAAGTCCGAAAAGTTATGTTTTATTCAACTAACTGATTCATCTCCTTTGATATCCCCTATTAGCTACATGTAAACAGTCCGGAAAGACTGACATCGATGTCTCCCGGGCCCCCATTTCTTCACCGTTTTGCAAAACATCTCATCAGCCGGACGCATGGGCAATATCTTTGTACGTTGGTCAAAACTAATGACATATAGGTCAGGATGTAACATCGGTCAAAGTAATATTGAATATGGAAGACGAAAATGCTTTCATTGATTGACAAAAATGAGAGGGAACGAGTCAGTAAATATCGAACCATAAAGGGGAGATCGAGACTGCCATCCCCCATGATTAATCAACTGGGAACAAAATATATATTTCGATCAACAACTTACACAACCAGAGACAGCATTTTATTCAGCTGTAAAATAAGTCACCACCTTTCCTATAATAACACCCCGTTTGCGTTTCGATCTACTCTGCTCTGTCTCCAATCGGTATGGCCGTCCGGGTTTCGCCTGCCGTACTGACTGATACATGGTTATTTCTTCACATATTTTTCATCGTTTGGCATAAAATACAGCATCTCTTTGGTGCACAAGGCAAATCAACGTTTAGAAGGAAAGTCACAGGAGGTTAGGATATTATATACCGTAGGTGAAATTAGAATGGAATGTTGAAGATGAAAAGACTTTTATCAGTCGACAAAAATTGCCATAAACCGAGAATTGAGATTGTCTATATGATTTATTAATTGGGAACAAAAATATTCGATTGAGTCATTAAGTTTGTGTTTGATTCGTTTTAAAATGTGTTCCTACATTCTTATCCGATTGTTTGTGTTAATAAAAATGTTTGTTTCGCCTCGGATATTTGTAGGGAAGTTTGGATTAGTGTGGACGGTAATGTTTTGTTTGTGTGAGGAAAGCTTATGGCGAGGCGAAACAAACATTTTTATTAACACAAACAATCGGATAAGAAGTAGGAACACAATTTAGAAACGAATAAAACACAAACTCGACACAAAACATTTTGGATAGTTCGGTGGGGAGCCTCTTTCACATTCTTTACTGCCAGTACGACGTCGTTCGTTTCAGCCATCTTGTTATGCAGTATGCTTGGCATACACACCTTTTGAACTCGAGAGGGCGCATTAAGACGTCTTAAATATCAAAACAATGGCTTAATTTTGTGAGTATGGACACGAGCGGACCCAAACTATTAATCCCCTGTGTTTACAAATCACAATAAAGTCGCTGAAACGTTTCATTTTTGCCTGTATGAACGAAGTACATGACTTTGCTACTTTTCAACATTTATTTCAATCAGATTTCCCCAGCTTAGTGTATAATTTTGTAATCTTAATTACTGTCAACTTAGCTTTACTAACTTATTCATACCTCATAATTCTTACACTACTGTTATACCTTATAACCACAAAATTTCAAGAGATGCATATATGATTGTCACTTAACAAACAATTTACAAATATGTCTTCTGCTTTTTCTCCATATACATATACATGTCTCTTTTCTCATAAAAATGAGCTTAAAATCGCAATGTGAAAAATAGTCTTTCAGCTATATGTTGCTCATTGACTTCGTGGTCTGTCTAATTCACAGTGAGTGTGGTTGTTGATAAATGCCGATAATACTAGGCGGTCATTATGTCCAAGCGCCATTGGCGGTATTTTTTAACATAATGACCATAGGTCATTATCACATCTGGAAGTTGTGATATAGGGTTAGCTTCAACCGGTGGTGGACAGTGTCCATTTTCCGTAAACGACAAAAAGTCAAAAACCGCTGAACAGACTGCATTGATATTTGGTAGAGATATCCAGACTAATTCCAAGGTTCCGATTCCGAAAAATGGAGCCAAACGGAGCAGCGGTTAGATAGTTTTGGGAAATTTCTAACCCCCCTTTAACTAATTGATTTTAGGGGTCTTTCATATATGTAGTTTTGGAATGTACACCAATCCTGCATTGTGGACTATTTAATGAGTTGTGGAACAGAAATGGGGTTTTGATGAATGTTACAAATATGCAGGATGGCTGATTCAAAGTATCAGAGATTTTCATGCGCTTTTGGTAATAAACTTGATAAAAAAACAACATATTTAATGTTTTAGATTTCTCACATTTGTTATGACCCTTAACATTACAGACTTGATGACATAACTAGCTGCTGGACCTGTTTACTGGCGCATTGATTTAAAGACAAAGATCGTTTTATTTTGTAATAAGGACGTGTGATTTCGTAAAACATAGTCTATTAGCCTGGAAATGTGATTTTTGCGAATATTGCTTACCCCACTGACAAACAGTGTGGTTTGGAAATGGCTGGAATTCGCTACTTCGGGACTTTGTTTTCTGTGTGCATTTACTGACAAACTCCAAACCCGCAGCACCTACCCATCAGTATTTCATGTCAGGGTTCTGCCCAGAGTTCAAAGAGTGCTGGACGGCTCATTAATATTCATGAGCATTAATATTCATGAAAAACTGTAACATTTATATCATGCTTTATTTTTACATTCTTAGGGCTTGATATACAAATAATAGCCAATTCCACTGTACCTTCAAAGTATTTTTTCAGTTTTAACTGAACAAAACAGAAAGAAAACAATCTTTAATAGTTGTAAAGGAATCTTTTGAAGCTTCTGAAAAATAATGTACCACTTTTTTGTCATCATTTTCCTGTGCTTATATCATCCTTACCACTATGAAGTTTGGATTACCATTGCACTGTACCAGCATCCAGTGTTTTTTCAAATGACCTAGGTGGTCTTGTTACTGCTCATGCGCAGACTCTATAGAGTTTAAACCAATAACTTAGGGGGCTTTCTAGTCATTTGGACCCAAGTCAATTGGACCCCTGGGCAATTGGACCCAAGTCAATTGGACCCCCAACCCAAGTCAATTGGACCCTAAAGAAATCATACTTATCTGTCTAACTAATCTCCCCTAACAATATTTTTCAGTCTTCTTACAGGGAAATCTGCACGTCTGAGACAACCAAACGCTGGAAGAAATAAAATTGAATAGAACACACTGATAGTAAATGCTTTCACACGTTCACACACATACACACACAACACGGAGTGTGTATTAGGCGGCGACGGGTGACATTACAAACACAGTGTGTGATGTCACACTTTACGAGAACTAAATACAGTGTGTATGGGGCGGCGACACGTTCCTGCAACAAACACGGTGCGTACAAGGCGGCGGTGTCACAAACACGCTGCATATTAAGGCGGCAGAGGCCAGCTTAGACGGGTTGCTCAAAGAAATCGATTACTAGCGACATCGCCCCCTTGTATCTATTTCATAGCTACATTGGCGACTTTTGTCTTGATTTGCTACAAGCGCTGGGTCTACTTGACCCCGCGTCAGTGAATGCAAACATGCCTTCATTATTGTGTCGAGTTTTTTTTCTCATCAGGAAGATAGAACGCAATAAATATAAATTTGCCACGTTGTCAAATAGTGGTGTCATGTATGGATTTTGAGATGGTATTGGTGGAGTCGATGTTGATTTTTTGAATAAATTTGGCCATTTTGTGAGGGAAAACATCTTCCAAACTTCAAGCTGCCCGGCTCGCCGTCTAATCGCCCTCGAGCGACTGTGTCTCAGACGTGCAGATTTCCCTGTAAGAAGACTGAAAAATATTGTTAGGGGAGATTAGTTACTAAGTTAGACAGATAAGTATGATTTCTTTAGGGTCCAATTGACTTGGGTTGGGGGTCCAATTGACTTGGGTTGGGGGTCCAATTGACTTGGGTTGGGGTCCAATTGACTTGGGTTGGGGGTCCAATTGACTTGGGGTTGGGGTCCAATTGACTTTGGTAGGGGTCCAATTGACTTGGGTCCAAATGACCAGGGGTCCAACCATAATGACCAGTTACCCTTAGGGGTTGGCTAATCGGCCATAGTTTTGAAAGTGGAATTTCTCGATGTCAATTCACTTCAATTGCTTCTTGATAGTCATTGTAGAATGGGAAAATTCACAAACAGAGAGGCTTGTTGCCACGGACAAGTAACTTTTGGCTTATTGACCTGAAAAATAAGTGAGTGTTCATTGATAATTCAAAGACTGGATTCGTTGACACCAAACTTGCTGGTGACTTTCATTGCATGCAGTCTTTCCACAATGCCACTCATTGAGTTTGAACTGAACGTTGAATAGTACGTTTTAGTTAGAAGTCCTGGTTTTTGTGCTCATTTTCGCTTCCGTACTTCATTTTTGTGGTGTTATAAACCTTGATACAAAGCAAAAAAACTTCAGTTTTTCTCCTTCTTTCGATCGAACAGAGATACTGTGTGACAGGAAAACCGTGTCCAGTTCATTAGGGCGATGATCTTGTGAACGTACGTTCAACAGCTGAACAGCTTTTCATATGCAAAATCAGCGTACGGTAATCAACCAGTGAATATTATTGAAAGACATTCTATAGTACCATTGTTTTCATCAACTCTTCATGCATTTTTATGAACTGCTTGACCTCAAAAGTGTCACTCATAGACATTCATGTTGATTGTTCAAAGCATTGAACTGCAAGTGCCGGTCGGTCACTTGTCAATGCTGGTCGGAAATTCTGAGTGCCGGACGGGCCCGTCCAGCGCCGTCCGGCGTGGGCAGAACCCTGTCATGTACAGGTGTACCCAGAGATAGAGTAGTTTCACAATGTGCCAGTTGTGATCAAGTGCCATTGGCGCTATTTTTGTTTTTTGATCTATCTTTCGAAATATCAGATATATTTACATTTCAATATGTAGGATTGTTAGTTTTTGTCAGCTTTATTCTAAAATACTTGATTTTTGCCAAACAACCTAAAATTACTCAAGTTATTACAAATTTTATCTGCCATAGGATTTGTGTGGGACATCGCCCTCACACGAAATTCTTTCGTTTTTATTTTTGTTTTTGCTAAAAAATAATAACTAAAAAGTTTTTCCTGATTTTTTTCTTGAAATATCGTATATATCTAGCATTCTTTACACTTTCAAAAACTGGCTCAAATTCGGGCATGTTTTCACATACCTAAATCCAAGCGACAGCCATTTTAACTTTGCATGATGGTAATGAGTTTCAACTTGTGCAGTGGCTTTATATGAGTATGATTAAATAGATTTATGTGCAAAAAATGTAAAAATCGATAGTAAAATATAAGTTCTATACGTAGGAATACCTGGATGTTTCACGTATAGCAGTTTCAATAACCTTTGACCTTTGACCCAGATTTTTTGATATCACATAGACCACTTTCCCGGAAGTTGCTTTCAAAGCGAGGCTACATCTGCCTGGGGTGTTCCGGTATGATGGCGTCGAAGCAGACGACGGACCCACTTGCTGTCAGTATAGAATTGGAGTATCGCGACTTAGAGTTTTCAAAGATAGAAGATGGGTGGAGTCAAGACATACGACAGATAAGCCCAGTAATTACCATCGAAAATGTGAAGGAATATCTTATAAATTCAAACGATAAATCATTTGACAAGGACACATTACGAGCCTACAAAGCTCTGAGAGCATACAATCTCTACGAGGCAGGCCACATCCATAGTGTGCAATATAATCCGTTGTCCTCGAGTAAGAATTTTTGCATTGTGCGGAGTAAGTGTTTCCCATCACAGAAGACAAACAAAGATTACACGACATACGTTTGTTTGGATAAAGTTACTGGTGTTGTATATGGTGGGACCTGCCAGTGTGTTGCTGGGTGAGTACTATGCCCACTGATCGTGAAGTACACAAGTACAAGTACAACTGTAGTCTGTACTACAACTGTACAGACTGTAGTAGAAGTAGTAGTAGTAGTAGTAGTAGTCGCATTGGCGGTGTGGGTAGTAGTAGTGAGTTGTTGTAATAGAATAGAAGTAGTAGTGTAACAGTGGTAACTGTGATATTTGACTTTGCAAAGTACAATTTTGTCTTGTGTCATTGATGGCTAATTGCGAGAGTGGTTAATTGATTTCATAATGTAGTTTAAATGATGAAATAAAATAAATAGTGATCAAAGTCCACTGATATAGTGAACTGCAGCAAATGTTGTTTACAAAATCACTGAAAAAAATGAATGACATTACTTTTCATACATTGTTATTGCCAAGGTTTCACTTTGATAATTTTTCTATTTATTTTGTTGCATTTCAGTCTTGGTCAAGCATGCACTCACCTGGCTGCCTTGCTGTTTTCTTTGGTTGACTTCTTTGAAAGGGGATGTAACTACTTACCTGATGCACCGGGAACAACAGAAGTGATCTGTAAATGGACGGCAGTGAAGAACAACAAAGTCACAGCCAAACCTCTATCGGATATTCCAGTTTATAAGCCGAAATATGGAAAAAAAGAAAGGCACTTTTGGACCCACATGTAGTGTACAAAAGACACAGAAGTCACGACCTCTCAGAAGATGAACAGATCAGATGTCTAGACTTACGGCAAAAACTGCTGAACTGTAATAGAAACTGTGA
This sequence comes from Ptychodera flava, assembly GCF_041260155.1. Classification (NCBI taxonomy): domain Eukaryota; kingdom Metazoa; phylum Hemichordata; class Enteropneusta; family Ptychoderidae; genus Ptychodera; species Ptychodera flava. Next base: position 35,016,267 of record NC_091938.1, read on the forward strand.
TTGGCTGACACATTTTAGAGTAAGCAAAACTATTCCAGATAAAAGTTCAGAATCAATTTCTGTGTTAGGAGAGCTTCCTAATGAGATGAGTTCTGATTATCTGCCACCTAGTGTAGAAATAGAAGTAACCACTGAGGTTAAGACAGACATGGTTTATGACAAAGAAAATGTAAACATAAAAGAAATGAATTTGAAATTGTCCAAAGATGTGAGTATATCTGAAATCAAAACTGATTGCAATTTTAGCCTCGTTCCTTGCCTGAAAAAAATGAAAGTACTGCTTCATGCAACACTCAATATAACAGAAGTACTTGTAAAATACTGACTAAATCACTTGTGCAGGACAGATGTAATTTCAGTGTGCCCCCTATCAGTAAGGGTGTGTCAAACACAGCAGAAATAATAACTATTTCTGATAGCCAACATGCCAGTGTTGAAAACTCAAGCACTCTGTATTGGAATAGAGATCTCGGTCTTACATACAATGACATGTTGACTGTGGTTAATGGTAGTGAATTCTCAGAAATGCATATTTATGCAGCACAAAAGTTACTAAAACAACAATACCTACATATTTCTGGTTTACAGTCAACAGTTCTTCCTGTTTCTCAGCTCAGATCTATTTCAGTAGAGTCTATACAGATACACTATAATGGTCATGGCCATTGGGTGACTTCATCAAATGTAGGAGGTAAAGTGCAGATATTTGATAGTAGCTTTGGTGGTCACATACCTGATGAATTACTTAAACAAGTTACACACATATATGGTTTAAATAAGCATAGCTGTTCAATAGAGTGCCCTCTTGTTCAGCAGCAAGTCGGTAATAAAGATTGTGGCCTGTTTGCCATTGCATTTGCTGTAGAGATTGCTGAGGGAAATGTCCAAACTATTCAATCATTTAGCTTTGATCAATGTAAAATGAGAAATCACTGTTCATTGTGTTAATAATAATACCATTTTGCCATTTCCAAAGTCTTCAGGTCAGTCACATGTAGATTACAATTCCTTTCTTCAAAACAAAATTATTGTCAATGACAAACAGGCCAAAGAGATTGAACAGGAAACCAGATTGCAAGCAAATGCTCCCAATGGTTTTATCATCGCAGTGTTCGAATCACAGCTTCAAATTTTGGTGTTGTATATAAGAGGAGAAAATTTACAAATCTTGATCCATTTATTTCTCAGATATTGCATTACAGATCTTTCACTTCCATAGAAACAAAGTGGGGCAGAGAACATGAAAAAATTGCTTTGGAAGAATTTTCTAATGAGATGTCAACCATACTAGAATCAGATAGTTTACAGATTCAAGAATGTGGTTTTGTTGTAAATCCAAAGTGGCCAAAATTTGGTGCAACACCTGATGCAACAATAGTTTCAAACACAACTGGAAATGTGGAAGCCATTATTGAAATCAAATGCCCATATAGATATCGGTTTGTCAGTCCCATAGAACCTATTGGTGTACTTGGATATCCCATTGTACAATCTGCAAATGGTCCCAAATTAGATGAGAATCATAATTACTTTTACCAAGTTCAAGGCCAACTTAATATATGTGATGTTGATGTTTGTTACTTTGTAGAGTGGACAACACAGGGTATTTTGATTGTTAAGGTAAATAGAAATGCAGTGTTATGGAAACGCATGATAAAAAAAATGACAATTATATATGATAATTTGGTGTTGCCTGAACTTATTGAACAAAATGTCAAAATGGAAGATCACTTAAGGTATTAAATAAGAAGCTTTTACAATCTATTTTTTCATATAAGGCACATTGAGTGAAAATAGGCTGACCATAGAAATGCAAACCATATCCAGGGGACAGAACAATTCATTGATCTGAGGTCATAGATTTTTATACTGGGCTTGTAATTTTTGCTCTGACTTGCCCAACGGATTGTAAATTTAATTTGACCTTGACTCTGGTATTGTACTTGCAGCCTTTATGCAAGAAACTAGGTTGGCCATGATTTTTTTGCTGTCAGCCCAACGGTACATGTGCTATAGTGATGATTTTAATAACTAATAAGACTATTCTGTTCCTAAAATTGATAAATGTTAAAATCTTTCGAACTGTGTTTCTGATTGCACAGCATCAAAAACCAGAGCCTTGAAGTTAATGTTGTGAATTGGAACTCAATAAATATTGAAAATTGTATCTTATTTTCTGTTTCTTAATGATTTGATTAATACATACACATATATATACCTATATATACACACATACATATATATATATATAATAGTGTCAACTAACATTCACGTACATGCTTTAATCTTTGTGAGAACATGGGAAGAGACCGTAAGAAAAAACTTCGTATCATTTTGAAATCTGTGACACAAGTTTATCGATATCAATAGCCGCCGACACGGCAAAAGTTTGAAAGCGGTGACGAAACAGCACGGCAAAATTCACACAAAATGCACACAAAGTACTGGTCAGAACGCAAAGGTCACACTTACGAATATGACGGATCAGTCAATTACTGAATAGTTTGAAAAAAAAAATCGAAAAACAGATGCCGAAACGTCTTGGGTTGCAGTGCCGAAGTGACTTTGGCCGGAAATTGAGAGGCCGAAACGACTTGGGCCGAAACAACTTGGTGCCTGAACGACCAGTTACCATCCAGACACTTCTGCAGTGTTCAAAATTTATCGGGATTCCGACGAGCTCTACCGATGAATCATTTTTTTCACGGACTCGTAGAGCAAAGTTGAAAGAAAACAGATTTGTCTGCTTCGACGCCATGTTGCATGTGTGCTTGATCAAAATTTGGGAACAGCGAGACGCGATGATCGTGCACGGTCGGCATTTATATAATTTGTCGCAACATTTCTGTCAATCACTCACTTTCAGAAACTATCGCTCGCCTGAAAATTAGCAACGTAATTCATAGGCACAGCTGACATGATAACATGCCTAACGTGATAACGTGTGGACTACGATGCCGATTTTTCAGACAACGCCCAGAGAATCCGAAACTTTCCACACAACATGAGTGATTGACAGAAATGTGTTGCAACAAATTTCGTCTGGTTGTCGCCTGAGCTCAGTCGTGGGGAGTAAATACGCACGATTTTTGCGTAAACGCGAACTCTGACTGAATGTTATATAAGTCTGCCATTTCAACTACCGCCCGGCCGGAGAGCAGCGTACTCTTCAAAAGATATCATATTTTCATCAGTTACATGACAAAATTAATCGAAATTAGTTTGCACTTTGATGGGACGGTGAGGGTTGTGGACTTTCCAGCCTGCGTCAAACCTGCTCTTGAGATTATGAAAGAGTGATCTACAATTAGAGCACTAGTGTGATCGACGACAGCGCATGCGCACCTATCACGTCGACAGAGTCCGTACGATAGAGATGATTTCTCGCGGGCTTTCAATGGATATATAGATTAATCTGTACTTAATATCTAAACTTGTCACTGGTCCCCAAGATTTCGCCAAATTCGGTGCGTCTAACAGATTTGATGCAAAATGCAACTTGAAAATTATCGTAATATATATGAATACAAACCGAAACTGAATGCCCTTTCACTCCGGCTTTCTGTAGTGATTACAGCAACCACATGTTTATGGTCGAGGTCAGGACGAACGTGGATACATCTAGACCATGTCTTATACATTCACTTCTCCTAGAAGTATGAGTTACTAGTTGTAAATGGCGAGGGTTTTCTACTAAAATCAGTACTCAGTCCTAGTGACTCAGAAATGTTTCGTCCTAACAAAGTAAGACTTCACTGACAGCGAGTAGAAACGTTCATATCTGTCAAAATGTAAGACTCGACAGACCAAACAATGAAACAAATATAGTTCGATATGGTATGTAGAAAAAATTCAACTGTCTTGTCTAAGCCTTTCTGCAAGGACATTAAACTTAACACGTTAATATGCTATCTCTGAAACCACGGCTTCTTTGCTGGTACTACTGAAGTTATAACAATTATATTTATTTATTTATTGACTGGTTGGCTGGAAATACAGGGTTAAGTCGCATTTTCAAGTATTACATTGCGAAGTCGAAATATTAAAAGTAAATATACGAATGAAACTCGGTTGCCGTAAGATGATTTCTGTGATTTTGGACAATCATTCACCCCATCGTCACAGGTGCTAGAGCGGCATTTTCAATTTCTGGCTCTTCACTCATTGAGAGGGCGTTTACCAAGAAGTTGCACTGTACTAGTTCTCCCATCTTTTTCGGTAAAAAAGACAAACCATAGCAAGGTACATTGGCTGCAGTTAAAGATAGCTTGAAGTTTTAGCAAACGCCAAATACCTTATCGAAGACGGGTACAGATAATACAAAAACTTAATAAAGTCACATCCTAACGATGCCAACCTCTCTATCCAATGCAATGCACCGGGCAAAATTTTGCACTCCTGTCCTACATTCAGACCACCCCGTAGCCGTATCAATGTTTTAAAATTGTCTCCACTCAAATGATGTACGAGCAACTTAATGAATTGGTTGGTAACAATCATGATAATATCGATATTTTAGTGGTTCGTTTAAGACTGACATTAGACATGTTATTTTTGATGGCTGTTTTTGTTGATTTGTTTGTTTTATTTTATTTTGTGTGTGTATCTTGCACTCGACTTCAATTTAGTTTTGTAAACATTTGTTTATTTTTTTATTTTAAATATCTTTATTCAGGGTA